>NW_022196905.1:200148408-200176645 GCF_008632895.1 Mastomys coucha
AGAAAGAAAGAAAGAAAGAAAGAAAGAAAGAAAGAAAGAAAGAAGGAAAGAAAGAAAGAAAGGAGAAAGGTGATTTCTCCTTTTTATAATGGCTGGTGGTTTAAACTAATGAGAAAAGCTAGGCTAGAAAACACAACATTGGGAAACTGCAGCATTTCGAGAGTAATGAATTCCACGAAGCTGACCTGGGAGCTAACTCCAATGATCACCTTCAGCCAGTGGAGCCAGCTCATGGACAAGAGTTATTAGGAAAGAGGAAGGCTTCATGCAAGTAGAGGAAACCAGAGCCCATGTTGTGAAAGCGGAGGATGAGGCAAATCTAATTTTCAAATTTTGCTAGAAGTTTAAATAAAACTTAAAGAATTTAATTCTCTTTACCAATCCCTCAGTCCTACTGGAACTACTATCTCCCCCACAATAGCCTATCCTTGAAGAACCTCTACTCTTACGTCTTAAAACTTTACTTTTGGCTTCATATTGGCTCTTTAGATGACTTCAACGCCTTAATCGTGCATTTCTCCATTTTATCCAGCATCACTGGCCAAATGTTCAAAAGAAATCCACAACCACTCGCAGCTGATCAGGCTCTGCGGCTTCTTCCACTGTGCCACAGGAAAGTACTTCCACCAGCACCATCCCCTACCCAGCACTGACCCAGGAGCAGAAGAAGGAGCTCACCGAATTGCGGCTCCGGGCAATGGCATCCTGACTGCAGGCGAGTCCACTGGAAGCACTGCCAAGCGCCTGCAGTTCATTGGCACCGAGAACACCGAGGAGAACAGGCGCTTCTACCGCCAGCTGCTGCTGAAGGCTGATGACCGTGTGAACCCCTGCATTGGGGCGGGGGGAGGGGGAGGGCGGGGAGTGGTGATCCTCTTCCACAAGACACTGTACCAGAAAGCAGATGATGGATGACCCTTCCCCCAAGTTATCAAGTCCAAGGATGGTGTTGTAGGCATTAAGGTAGATAAGGGTGTGGTGTCCCTGGCAGGAACCAATGGCAAGACTACTACCCAAGGGCTGGATGGGCTGTCTGAACGCTGTGCCCAGTATAAGAAGGATGGAGCTGACTTTGCCAAGTGGCGCTGTGTGCTAAAGATTGGGGAACATAATGGAAAATGCCATGCCATCGCCCCTTGCCATCATGGAAAATGCCAACGTTCCGGCCTGTTATGCCAGCATCTGCCAGCAGAATGGCATTGTACCCATTGTGGAGTCTGAAATTCTCCCGGATGGGGACCATGACTTGAAGCGCTGCCACTATGTAATTGAGAAGGTACTGGCGGCTGTCTACAAGGCTCTGAGTGGCCACCATGTCTATCTGGAAGGCACATTGTTGAAGCCCAACATGGTCACCCCTGGCCATGCTTGCACCCAGAAATTTTCCAGTGAGGAGATTGCCATGGCAACGGTCACAGCGCTTCATTGCACAGTGCCCCCTGCTGTCCCTGGGGTAACTTTCCTGTCTGGAGGGCAGAATGAAGAAGAGGCATCCATCAACCTCAATGCTATCAACAAGTGTCTTGGGCTGAAGCCATGGGCCCTGACTTTCTCCTATGGCCGAGCCCTGCAGGCCTCTGCTCTAAAGGCCTGGGGTGGGAAGAAGGAGAACCTGAAGGCAGCCCAAGAGGAGTACATCAAGCCAGCCCTGGCCAACAGTCTCGCCTGTCAAAGAATGTATACTCCAAGTGGCCAGTTTGGAGCCGCAGCCGGTGAATCTCTGTTCATCTCTAATCATGCCTACTAACCTGAGCTGATCTAAGGCTGCTCTGTCAACACTCCAGGTCCCTGCCTACCCACTTGCTATTGAAGAGGGGTCTTCAGGCTCTTTCCCATCACTCTTGCTGCCCTCCTGTGTGGGGTGTTGTCTGTGAATGCTAAATCTGCCATCCCTTCCAGCCCACTGCCAATAAACGACTATTTAAGCAGGGGGGTGGGAAGAAATCCACAACCTAAGAAATGTGACAAGCTAAGATGATTCTGTCTGCCTTTCACTGCTATCTCCCTATTTTCCCAATTAGCCTCTACACATATGACACCCCCACAGTCCATATCTTAGCCATCTTCCCCTTTCCTCAACCCACAGGTCCTGCTTCCACACTCTCAAACTCATCAAAGAACTCTGTCATCTACTTTACCAGGAAGGTGGAGGCTGACTGATGATCCTTGCATGGGGGGCTTTCTTCCTACACACTTCAGCATTTCTCTCATTTATTCACTTTCTCTACATATTAAAAGCAAACAAAACCATATTAAAATTTGGAAAAGAAAACAAAAGCTCTTTTCCAAATGTAATTCAATTACACACAACTTTGACTCTTGTTACCAACTATCACTAAACAATTGCCTCTTAAGGTGGATTTTCTTTCCTGTGAGGTCATTTGTGATTAAATTTATGTCTTGGATCACACAGATTCAAATAGGGACCCTACAAACTATTTCCTAATACTTATAATTTTGTGTGTTCCCTGTGAGTTGCTTCTATTAATTAGGGTAAAACAAAGGTGACATGGTATATATTATTATATATGTATGATTATGGTACATTTAGTACATAAGATACATATGCTTATATGTATCTTCTATTCTTCCCCTCTAATGGCTTGGAGAAAGCAAGTAGACATATAGAGAAGGCCCATGTGAACATGATCATATGGAAAGAAATGTGAAAATGACCTCTTGCCTCCAGCCACCAAAACTGTGGTCCATGGCATCACATGTGTGCCTTCTACACTTAGGCCATCTCCTGGGAATCATGGTGCTGTGAGCCAAACTTCATGCATAAACTATGTGGGGATAACCAATGTCCTCTTCCCCAGTGTACTTCTCAGTGGGCAGCCAGGACTGACTTCTGTCACATGTCATACACATATCAGAATTCCTGCCCAGTCAAACCTACAGGTGCAGCCTTCCTATACCCCAGCTCACACTGTTGGGAAGCTGCAGAATTACTTCTGTGAACTCAGTAAGCATCCACAAGTGTGAGAAGAAAGTAGATGATGCTATTGTTTCGTGAGTGTGACTGTTCACACGTATGTGCATGTGTGTGCAGGAACAGGGCAGTGAGTGTATGGGTACACACAGAGGTCAGAGGTCAACCTGGAGTATCATTTCTCAGAAGCTCTCTGTTTTTGAGACTCTCTCACTAGCCCAGGGCGCTCTAACTAAAGTACACGGGTAGCCAGCAAGTCCCAGAGCTCTTCCTGACTCTGCCTCCCCAACATTCAAATTAAAGCATGTGCCACCATGTACAGCCCTTTTACATGGGTTCAGGGGGTGGGGGTAGAACTCAGGTCCTTGTATTCATAGCAAATACTTTACCCATTGAGTTGTCTCCCCTGACCAAAGGTGCTGTTGATGGAAAGCACTAAGTTTGGCATTATTTGCTAAGCAGAAATTGATACCTAGAACACTCCACAATAGTTTTCTTCTTTACTTCCTTCATACTTAATAGAATTTATAGGAGGCCACTGTTTTTGACTGAGTTTCTACTATCTGTCCAACAACCAAATCAAACCAAAATGGAGCTACTCATGCTAAATAAATTTTCACATCAACCAAAACTAAGTTTTGTTCATCTGACCTACTGGAAAATCAGGAAGGTAAGAGATAATAGCCAAATCCTCAAATAAATTGGTTTTAGCTGGCATCATTAGGAAACACCCCTTTCTTTTATCTGTAAAAAGAAAAACAACTTTGAAATGACCTGTCCCCTTTCTGTATCTGTTCTCCTCAGCCCCTTTTCCTCTTTAGCTCCAGATGCATCTGTTCAACTCATGGAGCACATGGTTATTCTGTTTAATAGTGAGGTGTTGCCAAATTCCAGAGCCAGAAGGAAAATCCAGTGAAAATCTTCAAATTAAACTGGTTTTAAGTTTGTCTTTTGACACAGGAGATGTTTTCCTGTTGACTTTCTCTAAAAGTTCTGTGGCCCCTTCTGATTTCTCTTTGCATTTTTCTTTCTTGACAGCTCCAAGACACATGATACCAGTGAAACTCTTTCTTGCTTCTTGTTTCTTTTATTTCTAGGGCAGGCTCTAAGAATCAGGGCCTTCAGTATTTATCTCCACACTCCCTTCCTAAACAATCTCTTTCAGGGTCATGGTTTTAAATCTCACCCCTATATAGATAATGGGAAAATCCTTTAAAAGCCAGACATTGTGATTATAAGTTCAAGGACTGGACAGAGGCCAGACAAGGGTTTTAATCCCGGATCTGTTTCTTTCCAGCCATGTGAGGCTGAGAAAGCAGGTTGGCCTCTCTAAGCCTCCATTTCCACCCCCTATAAATCTGGATAATAATACAATCTTTTTCATATGGGTGTCACTTTAACCTGTCACCAAATAAGTACTTGGTTTCAGCATTTTTGCTTTTTGAGAAACTGCACACGTATGAAATTCGATAATAATGCTTGTATAGCTTCAGAAATAAGTCATTTCAGCCAAAAAATGAGTCCTGAGTGCTCTGGCCACTCCAGCTTCTGCCAAGTCACTACCCAACTCAATATTCAAGTCTATTATTCCTTACTGGTTTGCTTTGGGAAGCTTCACACACACACACACACACACACACACACATGAGAGAGAGAGAGAAAGAGAGAGAGAAAGAGACGGGGGGGAAGGGAGAGGGAGAGAGAGAGAGGGCTCCTGGACACATTACTCTGCTGGACACATCTCATCTGCTCCATCCCCAAACTACATGATGGTTCTCAAAGTGAGGCCACTGTTTTAGCAGCATCAGCAGCATCACAGAACCTGTTAGAAATATAACCCTTCAGTCCCAATGCAGACCTTCTAACTCAGCAACTCTGGATCCCAAGCCCAGTAATGGGAATCTTCAGCCTGAAATGTGAGAAACAGTTCTCTCCACTGCATGATATGAACTCCAACTATCAACTGCTCTTTCCTCTTTGCTCCCAGTTTGATTAGTCCCATTATCCTCCCCTACTGCTCATTCTTTCTTAACTCTACCCTACTACCTGTCTTCCAGGTCTGACCAAAGGACAATCCTTTGCCTCTAACAGTGGTATCTCTTATTCTCTCTTTATCCTTCTTGGCTCTGCTCCAACCACGAATCCCCTGAGAAGGAGCTGGCCAATTCCTCCCAAACAAATTCACTTAAAAACCAATTTGCCTAAGACCGTTTTCCAACCCCATCCCCCACTACATCTAATTAGAATAAAACAAATTCATTTAAAGATTAATTTCGTGGACTCAAATCTGCCCATGACTTTGATCGTGACTTCTACTATTCCTTGGGTTTGTCCATGCAGATATTTGCTGGGCTGTTTTCCTAGGGCTCTTGTTTTGTTGTTTAATTTAATTTTTAACTTAACGCTTGAATTGTCTGGATTTGTTTTGGCTTTGGGTGCGAAGTGAAGGTCAAGTTGCCTGCCTGCTTACTGGGCAAAGAGAAAAGCTTCTCATTTACAATTCTAAGTTCAGAGCTCTTTAGCCAATGTATTCCTCTTCAAGCCAAGCAGAAAGATCAAAGACAATAGCCAGGACGCATGAAGAGCTGCATTGTGTCTCCACAAGAGGGTAATTGTCCCGTTTTCTACATATAGCTGGCTTTCTCCAGAAGGCTTAATTTCTTCTCGAATAACTTAAAGGATGCTTATTTGCTAGATTTGAAGCAGAAGTGCCCTCAGTGCTTCTTAACCTTCCTGATACTGCGGCCCTTTAATACAGTTCCTCACATGGTGGTGACCTCAACCATAAAACTATTTTGTTGCTACTTCATAACTGTAATTTTGCTACTGTTATAAATCATAATGTAAATTTCTGATATGCAGGATATCTGACATGCAATAAGCAACTCCTATGAAAGGGTCATTTGATCCCGAAATTGGTCAGGACCCCTCAGTTTGAGAACCACTGCCTTAAACGAATTAACTTGAAAACTCTTAAGTACTATTAATAATATTAGTGTAGTTGGTTTTTAATATCTTCAGGTTCTGAAATTCCTTGATTGAACAAACATACGGAAATGTATCTTAGTTACTTTTTCCATCACTGTGATAAGATGCCATTAACAAAAAGCAGCCTACAGAAGTGAGAGTTCATTTTGGCTTATGATTCCAGACAGAGAGAGACTCTGTAATGGCAAGGAAAGCACAGTAGCAAGACCAGGAAACTGAGAAACCATATCCCAACCCACATAGGGAGCAGAGATAGCAGACGAGAAGTGAGATAATGCTACAAAATCTCAAAGCTCACTGTTAGCATCAGGTCCATCCAGCGACAGCCAGAAGCTGTTTACAGCCAGCTCCCGAATCCAGACAGCATCTCTAGCACTGCTCATCACCTGCATCCCAGCCTGGATAAAAGATGTGTACCCCAGCCATAGCTCCCTTCTTCACTTCTTCCCCCTCACCCTCTCTCAGAGGCACCCCTGTAATAAAGCCTCTTACATGAGACCTGTGCTGGCCCTGGCTTGGTTTGTCCAGGAGTACGCTGGTTCATCTAACACTCACCCCACTCAGGTACACTCCATGCAAGACTCCCCACCCTGAAAGTTCTATAACCTCTCTGTATAGTAGCACCAACTAGGGACCAAAGTATTCCGGCACATGAGCCTATGGGGTTCATATTATTCAAAGCATTTGCACCTCTGAGGGTTTTAGTGCCTGGGGAGTGAAGAGGTTTTTGATGTTCCCCAGATCTGAGGGATGCCAAAAGACTAAGTCTACATCTTCCCTTAGTGTCTCTTTTTGCTTCCTGACTGCCATGATAGTCCTAGGACAGGAGGCAGGAAGAAGGACATAGAGTAGGAAAAGTAACTATCAGGCGAAGGAAAGTACTAGGCCTACACCTTCTACCTACACACAGTGCATTTCAAAAGGCAGGGACTGGACAGTAAGGGAACTATACTTTATTCAACTTTCACAAGTTCATTGCTGGATTTCTTTAATGAAAACCAAATTACCAAGAGGAAAGCATACAAACGTGTTTCATATCTTCATACCAGTTTTATATGATATAAGGCCCTTAAGAAATTAAGATTCAAAGAAGCTTGGAAATCTGTGTACAGGCAGTAATACAGGAATGTGATTGGAGGAGCAGGGGGATGCTTCTTAATGGTACTAAACAGGCACGATGCACAGCAAGAGCTCTTCATTCAGATTCTTCTTGGTCTTTGTGTGACTGTCCTTCCTGCTGAGGGTGGGACTGCACACTTAATCCATAAATGTTCAGAGGAGAAGAAAGGTCGGGGATGACTTTCCCGGGTTCTATGAGCTGTTTCATGGAAGAAGGTCCAGGGGAAACTCAGTAGTCTGTCTTCTGCTGTTCTTTCCATTTCTTCACATGCTGCCCTTTGTGGTAATGCTTTCCACACTCATCAAGAGACAAGGTTCAGATACATTTAGAATGACTATTCCTTTCCAGGCTTATATCCTGAAGATGGCCATATCACATATAAAGAAGGAGAAGGGGGGATGATGATGGGGAGGATGTCCTACAGGCTGGCTCCAGATGAGGTGGGCACTGTGGCTGAGTGAAAGGAGAAAGGCTTCCTAGTTATCCAGACAGAGCCTGAATTGTCTGGCCCAGATACTTTCAGCTCCTATGAAGACAGAGGAGGGTCTTTCATGTCTTGGGATGTAAAAGACCAATGAAATAGAGAAGGGTGGATTTAACCTAGGAGCTGTCATTCAGAGGGGAAAATGTCTGCCAAGGAGTACCCAGAGAGTTTGGTGGAGATACCACTGAAATAAAGACCAATCTCTGGGATTGTAGAGTAGTACTATCATATAGAACTGTCTAGTTACTGTTTTACTGCTATGAAGAGACACCATGACCAAGGCAACTCACAAAAGAAAGTATTTGTTTATTATGAGAATGCTTAGAGTTTCAGTCTTATTACCATCTTGGCAGAAAGCATGGCAGCAGGCAAGCAGGCATGTGGCTTGAGCACTAGCTGAGTGCTTGCATGTTGAAACAATACCCACCAGGCATAGAGAGAAAGAGAGAGAGAGAGAGAGAGAGAGAGAGAGAGAGAGAGAGAGAGAGAGAGAGAGACTAGGTCTGGCAGGGGCTATTGAAACTTCAATGCCCAACCCCAATGACACACCTCCTCTAACAAGTCCACACCTCCTAGCCCTTCCTAAACAGTCCACCAACTAGGAGCCAAATATTCAAACATATGAGCCTATGGGACACATTCCTATTCAAACCACCATAGGAACCAAATGAAACCTAGTGAGACCAAGAAGCAGTAAAACATTCCCTAACTTAGCATTAAGGTCAGCCAAAAGTCCTAGGGTCAGACCAAGAGTTTCTATTGGTATGACTTCTGTACTTCAGCAAATGTCCCAATCCATGTGCTGGCTGATTTGTATTATGAATATGTATATATATATATATATATATATATATATATATATATGTATATATATATATATATACATATTCATACATATAAAATCTTCAAAGATAGGGGTTTTTTCCTTTTTTCTTTTCTTCTTCTTTTGATGGATGGTTGTTTGTTTGAGACAGGTGTTTCTCTGTGTTAAGGTAGACCAGGCTGGCCTCAAACTCACAGAGATCTGCCTGCCTCTACCTCCTAAGTGCTAGGATTAAAGGCATGCACCACCACTGCCCAGCCACCATGAAGGTTTCAGAAGAATGTTCCAGTATACAAATGATCTGTACACCAGAGATATTTGAATCTTTATCTCTTCACAAAAATGACCACCTTTGAATTCCAAAAATACAAGAAAGGTAGCTGAGGGTAAGTTGAGACATCCCATAATTATCTAAGATAATTCTTCCTATCAAAACCAGATCAATGGTCATTTAGTAATTGCCTTAAGTAGCAATGCCTTGGAGAGGGCTTTGGATGCTCCTTTAAGAAGCTCTCAGGAAAGCTCTTCAGTATCTAGTCTGAACCTCTTCAGATAGAAAGGAAATAACTCTTCTCTCCATGTGGCCTCTAACATTCTTCTAATCTCTTTTACCAGGGGTCATCCTGAGAGCAGGCATAGTCAGGGGACATAGTCAAGAGACCCATATTTATTCTGCATGCTTATCATCTACAAGTGAAACCCATTTCCCTTCCCTCCTAAAAGATGACCAGATCCTTAAATAGGAAAGAATATTGTCATAGATCTCCTTTAGTTCCTCGTATTCCTGTTGTCCCTTTCTGAAGCTTCTGGACGGATGTCTGAGAATTCTAAGTATGTACAGGGTGAGCAGACTCTAATCCAGTCACTTATGGGCTCTCTAAAGGCACCATCTATTCAAAACAAACACTTGTGTCAGCTCCCTTCCTCTGCCCATGCCCATCCTGGGCACAGGAAGATCCTTTTGGTCTTTGCAGAGCTTCTGATTCCATGTGTCCCAGACCATCATACCTCTTCATGAAACTTATCCCAGAGCTTGATTGCATTATATGCTGGTCATTTCCTTCATTAAAATTGTGTTGCATTTATTCAGTGCTAGGCATCTCTCCTTTTGTTAACTTGTGGGTGTATCTCCTTGCTCCCACCAGGCAAAACATTCTGAGAACTCAGCGACTTATTAATTATTCTAACAGCACCCAACACATGCCTTCTGATACACATCAAGGCCACAAGACTTGCATGTTGACTGTTTTGTCTAAAGCAAGTGTTCATTCATGTATACATCTCTATCCACTTCCCATCTCACTTAAGGAGATGTGTCACTACTCCCTCCAAACCAGAGAGGATTAGTTAGTTTTCCTATTTCAGGGCACCTAATGTATTATATTTACTTAGAAGAAGTTAAACAGTACCAACGTAAGGCACACTACAATCCAAGTAGTTTAGGAGGCTGAGGCAAGAGAAAAAACATTGAAGTCAGTCTGGAATAACTAAAAAGAAATAATAACTTTAAAAATCTCATTTCAGAAAAGAAAACAACAACAACAAAACCCAAACTCAGAGCTGGAAAGCTGACCCTGATGGTAGCATTGACTGGAGCAGTGCTGGAAAACTGACCCTGATGGTAGCATTGACTGGAGCAGTACGAGAGAGCTGACCCTGATGGTAGCATTGACTGGAGCAGAGCTGGAGAGCTGACCCTGATGGTAGCATTGACTGGAGCAGAGCTGGAGAGCTGATCCTAATGGTAGCATTGACTGAAGCAGTGCTGGAGAGCTGACCCTGATGGTAGCATTGACTGGAGCAGTGCTGGAGAGCTGACCCTGATGGTAATATTGACTGGAGCAGTGCTGGAGAGCTTGCCTTGGTGGTGGGGATCCAGAAAGCTGGGGTGCTGACCAGCTCAACTATCACCCAGGCCCAGATTCAGTCCTCTGAGTTGACCCACCCCAAAAATCTACCTCATCTGTGAACTGTTGGAGTGCATGAAAGGGTAGGTAGGCCCTGCTAATCCAAAACTGGAAGATCTCCATGACACAGGACAACAAAAGTAGGAGTCCCAGTAAGGATCCAATATTGATGTTGTCACAGAAGCCAGAGACCTCAAACCAGATCAATGATTCATTGCAATGAACATCTGCAAGTGAAGATGTGTGGACAGAGGGTATTCTGTGGGACACATGGTGACACAGTACAGATTAAATGATGAGTATATGATGACACAGTACAGATTAAACAAAGCATTTCTATGCTTTGTTTTGTTTATTATTTTTTTTGTTTCTATGTTTTTATTTCTTTGGGGAGAGGGAGTTACAAGGGTCAAGGGTGAGCATGAGGGGATGTAGAGATGAGTGGGATTGGAGTGCGTGTGAAACTCAATTAAAAAAAAAAAACCCAGAAACTATTCTTCCCATTGGGGAACTATTGGAGAAAGCCAGCACTGTCATGTATTGAGTCCTAGGGATACAGCCATGAACAGACTTGGATCCTCCTTTAAAAAGGAGCTGAGAAGTATATCAGCAAACAGCCGAGATTATTTCAGTCAGTTTTGGAAACCAGGCTCATTTTCTTTTTCCTGCATGGCTGTGTAAACTGGCTGATCATCGTTTCTGAAGTTACTTTACCATCTAGCTATCTGGAGGAAAAGCTGTAGGATTTAAATTCTCAAGGGCAATGACAAAATAAGAGTCCCACACTCTACCTTAAATGACACCAACTCCATCGTATACCATAGATAATAATGAAATGCTGATTGTAGTAAGGCCAAAAGAATATGATGCTAAACCCCAAGATTTTTATTTTGTAAATTTTATTTGTATTGTGTTGTCTTTCCACATGTATATGTGTGGATCCAGAGGCTTGCCTGCTGGCCTGACCTATCACTCTGCCTTCGTTCCATTGACACAGGGTCTCTTACTGAACCAAAAGTTAAGCTGGAATCTCTGTTCCCCACAGTTGGAGTTAAACCCAGGGTGTCTGGCTACACTCAGCTTTTGACATGCATGCTGAGGATTTGAACTTAGGTCCTCATGCACAGCTCTTAGCACTCTTACTTGCTGAGCCATCACTCTAGCAAGAGGCAACATTTTTATATATCGATCATAGCCATTATAATTTTTTTCTATTTTTGTACATTAGATACTGTAAGAAGAAGCTGAGAAGCATTCTTGCCAAACAACTGTCTCTTGAGGGTTGTTTCAGTATTTACCACTCCTTAAGCCCGTGGTCTTGGGAGCGTCCAGTAACGAACTTTTTTTTTTAAAGTTAGAACCTCCAAGGTGATCTTAATCTGTTGTCTTGTGCTACTAAATATCTTTTCATGGAGTGATATTATTCATGGTAAAAGGAAGAAGGGCACAGGTATCCTATTTAGACCAGAGCCAAAAAGGTTGACTTAGGGAATATAACAGAAGAAAGAGCAGAAAAAAAATATGAAAGAGCTGGACAATGCACTACAGTGTCTTCTAGACAAGGCAGTTACGTTCATGAGCTCACAACACTTGCACAAGACCTGCCTAGGATTGGACCTTTCAACACTCCATCTTGGAAGAGGCAGGGCTTATGAGGCCCATCCTCCTTGGGGAGCCTGAGAGTTAAAGTTGGTGCAGAGGAGGAGCTGCTTTCTTCAGTGCTATAGTTGCTGGTCAGTAGTCCATGCTCTTTTAAATAACCTCCCATTCATGCTCATGCCAACAGCCTTAATTCAACCCCATGAGACACACATATAAGGACAACATGAAAGTGGAGAGGAGAAGTGTTGGGAAGTCTCAGTGGGAAAGAGAGGGTGAAAGGGGTGGAGACAACCTGCATTATACACAGGTGAGAAAGAAGCTGTCAAACATAAATGGTTTTCAAAAGTGCTTTATTGGATGTTTTCCTTTGTATAAATAATGACCTTGAGAACCTCATTGGAAGATGCATCTCCTTTGAATATTATCTAAAATTATCGAAAATCTATCTAATAATACTTAGTTCCTGGTTTCACTTTATAATAAAGATATTACTTTCCTATAAAGTTGCAGTATTTTCATTTCTATATATTGAAAGAAACAGCCACCAGAAAATCAAAGAAGGAAGCTAGAGAGATGGCTCAGCAGTGAAGAGTGCTTACTGCTCTTGCAGAGAACTCAAGATTCTCAGGACCCACATCAGGCAGCACATAATCACCCATATTGAATTCCTGCTCCAGATGTGTAAGTTCTCAGGCAGATACATACACACACAAATAAATGAAAGAAACAATTCTTTTTTTAAGACAGGAATCCCTAAACTGTGTCTATAGTAGAATGATTTGTAAAATAACTTTAAGATCATTTCGTGAATTTTAAATCCCCTAAGAGCTAATTCCAGTTCCAAAGAAAGATTAACAACAACAAAAATCCCATAGCTATCATTTTTAGCTCTACTAAACCCTTTGTAAACACAACAATTCACTCATTAACACATTTAATATATCAGATGAAGAAATGAGCTGTCAAACCACATACTCACAGTAAGATTTTTATAATTGAAAGTTATTGGGAGTTGGTAGGCATTGGCATGGAACCCTTACAGGATTCTAAAACTTACATACAAGCATGCAAGCCTTTTTTCTCCTGCAACACTTTTTAATAGTTACCCAAAGCAAAATAATCTCATTTAAAATAAATTGGAATTAGCTTTCACTATATTAGCAAAGATTTAGGAGCTAAGGCTGAAAAGGGAGGAGAGTAGGCAAGACTCTTCAGTCCGTGGGAAACAAGATAGAATTTAAGTTGTCCCCAGATTCAGAGGCCTCCCTTAGTGAGAGAGTGCTTCCTGTTGATTTGTTGCTATTTCCTCCCATCGGCCCTGGTGCAGCTGAAGGAACCAAGGAGTTCCTGTTAGAAGTCCTGAACAAAATAAATCAGGCATGAACCCTAGAGTTGTAGGACACTGTCTTTTTGCTTGGCCCGGTTTATCTACTTGACCTGAGCAGAGCAGGGCTTTCTTTATGGGTGGAAAGGTGATGTTCCAACTTGACACCAAAGGTTCAGAGTGAAGATTTAAGGAAATTACAAGATTGTTAAAGCCTAGGTAAAACACTAAGGCCTAGATGTAATGTTGAGGCCAAGGTAACATGTTAAAAGGTATAGGTAACTGTTATCTGGCTAGCGTGACATTTTGTATTGTTATTAAATTATGAGGAAACGTTCTCATAAGTTGTTTCTGATGTTACTAGGAAACTTACTCATGCCCAAGCTGATTAAACATTCTGTTATGTTCTATGCCCTTGAAAACCAACCCTGCTAAGAGTCAGTAGAATGGCTTTGAATAGTTATCCACAATAAGCTTGGACCTGAATCAACCACCCAGAACCACTCTCTGCACCTGTATATAAGCTTTTATGCTATGGGCTGGCCCTGAGATAGACCCCAATATAGGAGAGTAACCCGCACCAATACAATCAACTCTTTAGAATACGACTTCTGTTTTGAGTAAGGGTCAAATAAAGTTTAAGTTCCTAAGACCTCCATGGGAGCTGACATCCTACTTGGCAAAAAGGAGACATGTATGTGGGTAACTGACATCCTGGTTGGCAAGTTAAGACATGAGTATTAGACAAGGGAAGTCCTCTGTCCCAGTTGAATACCAACCAATGGGAGCAAGATTAGTGTAGAACAAAGACAAGTTCCTAAGGAAATCCCCTATCCCTATATCCTGATTGGCACAAATGTTTGTAGATCTCAGGCTTAAAAAGCCCTATAGGATCTTGACTCAAGTCTCAGGATTCAGCTCCCAAATCTGAACCATGGCCCTGATTGATCAGTCCTGGGGCCTATTCTCAATAAGCTATCCCTGTCTGACTGAGGCTGGTGTTCATGTGGTTTGTGAGGTGACTCTGGACCCCAATAGACATGACATCAAACCAGACTAAATCTAAATGACCTTTCCCTGTGGGTTTGAGGTTTCTCCTTTCTCAGTCACTGATTTAAATACTTGATATTGTATTCGGTACTGCTCTTAAGCATAATATTTTCCTCTAGGATTCAAACTGGAGGAACTCAGTAAGTCGAAGTTTTAGGTGTTGATCCAAGAAGATTCCCCTTTTCACCAAGTCTTCCTTTTTTTTTTAAATCTTTTTTATTTTTATTTTTTAAGTTTTATTGCATTATAATGAGAAAAGTTACATGATTTCAATTTATCTGAATTTGTTAACATTTAAAAACATATTTTAAGTAAATAGAATTAAATCATATTCTTGTTTTCCTTTTGTACCCCAACTCCTCCCAGAGATGCCCCCTTCAATACCTACAATATCTTTTTTTCTCATATTCTTTAAAATTTATAAAATATTATAAAAATAAAAATGAGTATTATAAAAGTTGTTTGATATAAAACAACAATCAATTTAACAGTGTTACGTAGATGCTTCTCTATGGCAATAGTGAAAATACATACATTTTTCTCAACATAAATTTTAAATAACTCCAAACGTATTAGCTGTATATTTCAAAATAATACATCACTAATAATATTTTCTTAAATGAACATAAGTATATAAAGCCTTTTTGTTTGTTTGTTTGTTTTATATTTAGTAGAGCTTAAAATCTTGGCTCTTACTGTGGTAACTTGATACAAGAGTTACAAACATCAAGCAAAGCATTCAGTCTTACTCTTTTTGTTCTCTTACAAACCCCCTCCCAATTTAATTGTCTACATTTCTTTTGGGTATATAAATACTTTTAAAATATGAAAGCTGTTCTGAAAATCATAATATAGAGTAAAAACATGAAATAAACAATACTACTAATAGAGAAGCTGAGATAGGAGAAACAAGATCTCAAGACCATTATATTGTACAGAGCAAAACACTGTCATGAACAAACAAGTTGAAAGTATATACGGATTGTATAATATTGGACCTATTTCTCCAATTACCAAATTAGAGAGACCATTGGATGACAGTCAACGAATTTCTAATTCCTCATATTTTTGGATTTCAATCAATTAGGATATGTTGGTAATATTAATTTTCATATTAAGATATTAAGAAAAGGTAATTCATTTCCTGTTGTTTTTGTTGTAAGAGGTTGAATTAGGTTTGTGTGGATTTGTTGAAAGATTACTTTCTTGCTTCTTCTAGGGTGTAGTTTTGCTCCTTATGTTGATGTTTTCCATCTATTATCCTTTGTAGGGCTGGATTTGTGGAAAGATATTGTTTAAATTTTGTTTTGTCATGGAATATCTTGTACTCTCCATCTATGGTAATTGAGAGTTTTGCTGGGTATAGTAGTCTGGGCTGGCATTTGTGTTCTTGTAGGGTCTGTATGACATCTGCCCAGGATCTTCTAGCTTTCATAGTCTCTGGTGAGAAGTCTGCCATAATTCTGATAGGCCTGCCTTTATATGTTACTTGACCTTTTTCTCTTACTGCTTTTAAAATTTTGTTTAGTGTATTTGGTGTTTTTATTATTATGTGACAGGAGGAATTTCTTTTCTGGTCCAGTCTATTTGGAGTTCTATAGTCTTCTTGTATGTTCATGGGTATCTCTTTCTTTAGGTTAGGGTAGTTTTCTTCTATAATTTTGTTGAAAATATTTATTGGCCCATTACCTTGGGAGTCTTCACTCTCTTCTTTACCTATCATCCTTAGGTTTGGTCTTCTCATTGCATCCTGGATTTTCTGGATGTTTTGGGTCAGGACCTTTTTGCTTTTTGCATTTTCGTTGTTGTGTCAATGTTTTCTATGGTGTCTTCTGTCCCTGAGATTCTCTCTTCTATCTCTTGTATTCTATTGGTGATGCTTGCATCAATGGCTCCTGATTTCTTTCCTAGGTTTTCTATCTCCAGGGCGGTTTCTCTTTCTGATTTCTTTATTGTTTTTATTTCCATCCTTGGATTCTGGATGGTTTTGCTCATTTCCTTCACCTGTTTGATTGTGTTTTCCTGTAGTTATTTAAGGGGTTTTTGTGTTTCCTTTTTAAGAGCTTCTAACTGTTTACCTGTTTTCTTCTGTATTTCTTTGAGGGTGCTATTTATGTCTTTCTTAAAGTCCTGTATCATCATCATGAAAAGTGATTTTATATCTGAATCTTGCTTTTCCGGTGTGATAGTGTGTCTAGGACCTGCTATGGTGGGAGAATTGGGTTCTGATGATGTCAAGTAACCTTTGTGTTGTTTATTTTCTTACTCTTGCCTGCCCTCTTCCCCCCTCCTCTCCCTCATCCCCACCCCACCCCCGCCATCTGGTTATCTCTAGTGCTACCTGTCCTTGCTAAATTTGACTGGAGCCTGTCCTTCCTGTGATCCTGATTGTGTCAGAACTCCTCAGAGTCAAGCTATCTCTGTGATCCTGTGATTCTGGGATCCTGTGACCCTGGGCTTGTTAGAGCTCCTGGGAATGGAGCTTCCTCTAGGTGTTTGGGGAGTGACTGTGGAGGAGTTTGTACCCAAGGTCTGCTCAGGGCACCAGCTCAGACAGACCAGAAGAAACCTGAGCCACTCTCCTGGTGGAGTTCCTGTGTGCCTAGTCCTGCTGGTCCCAGTTACTCCTGGTGTTGGGACAGATGTTGTGTCCTCCTCACTCCTGATCCTGGGTGTGTTAGAGTGCCTGGGAGTGGCAAGCTTTCCTTTTGAAGTGCTTCTCTTCATATCCAAGTGAAAATTTTCAGAGACAGTATCTGAGGCCCTGTGTAACTTTCAAATTAAAACCTAATTCAACAAAGGAAGGAAAAGAAGAGACTAAGGCTTTTCCATGTTTAAGACCATTTTAAGTTTATAACTCAACTGCACAGAAAAAAGTAATCATCGTATCGGTTCTTTTCTTGTTGTGTAACAGAATACCTGACAGAAATAGCTGAAGGAAGCACTGATTTTGGTGCCAGCCCATCATGAAAGGGAAAGTCTGTTGAGAGAGGAGCTCTTGCTGTGGCAGTCGTGTTGGGCTGCATTGTGTGAAGTTGTGTCTCTGCAAATTCGATTGTTAATTCTGCACCAGCAGAGAGGCAAATGCTGGCGGGATCTTGGTATTGTTATTTCTATGGACACCAGCTATCTTACAGTTTTGTAAATAACCATGCTTCCTCACTAGCTGAGAAGCAATCTAGAATTGTACCAGATTGGCAGTAATGAAGATCTGACAGCCAATAGCTGGGCAGGAAGTGGAGAGCAGAACTCCAGACAGAGAAAGGGAGAATACATGTGTGTGTGTGTGTGTGTGTGTATACATATATATATACATATGTATGTACACACACGCATATATATACATATATACACACGTACACACACATTATATATATATATATATATATATATATATATATATATATATATATATATTCTTATATATAAGAAATGAGTCTCAGGAGATTCACCAGCAGACATGGAGGTGAATGATGGGACCAGAGTGGAGCAGAGAGGTCGAGCTAGCCATGTGGTAGGATGTAGTGCCAGGATTAGTCAGTTTAAGGTAGATAGCTGGCTGGGAGACTGCTCTAGCTAAAGACCTAAGCTTTAAAAATATTAAAAATCCTCTGAGTCATTATTTACATTGACAGTGGATCCAATAAAGTCCTGCTGTACAGTAGAAGCAGGAGGCAGTTGCTCACATTGCACCCATGGTTCAAAAGCCAAAGAAAATTAATTTTGATGTTCAGCCCACTTCCACCTTTCTATTTAGTCTGAGAGTCTAGCTCATGGAATAATGTCATCAACTTTCAGGGTGTGTATTTCCAAATGCCCTCAGATACACAGAGGCACGTCTCCAGATGATTCTGAATCTTTTCAAGATGCCAATCAAGATTAATATCACAAGCATAGAACAAAAAAACAAAGAAATGCTCACCTTATCTGTTGTTTTGGGGTTATTTATTTGAGACAGAGTTTTACAATGTAGTCAGGACTTCTATCAGATTCACTGTGCTGATCAGGCTGCCCTCTTTTCACCTTAGCTTCATAAATGATAGGGTTGTAAGTGTGCTTTGGGGATGCTGCGGAGATGGCTCAGTGGTTAAGGGCACTGGCCTCTCTTCCAGAAGACCCAAGTCCAATTTCAAGTGAGGGATCCTGAGGGGTTTTCCAGTCCCACACCTTCCTTACAGCTTCCCCCTCCCACCTAGAGTCAAGACTAGACCAAGTTCCATTCTCCACCCACAGGAACATTCTTGAGTAAAATATTCTCAGGATGTACTGACTGATAGTTACCTGACCCTCTGGAAAATCCCTGGTAGAATTCAAATGCGTGTCATGCTTGCTAGCCAATAGACTTAAAGGTCAACATGCTTAGCCAATAAGTTTGAACTGTAACCTTAGTGATGTAACCTGTGCCCCTAAAAAGTATAAAAACTGCTTGTAATAGCCATTCAGAGTCACTTTCTTAGAAACTCACCTTGAGGGACTAATTGAAAATAAACCTCTTGCTTTTGCATCAATCTATGTCTTGGTGTCTCACTCAGGGGCATCTTGAAGTAAGTACCATGGACCAAGGGTCAGGGTCTTACACTAGCATCTACATGGCAACTTACAACTCTCTGCAACTCCAGTTCTAGAGAATCTGCCATCCTCACACAGCCTTGAAGGCAGAACACCAATGCACATAGAAATAATATGTATGTATGTATGCGTGTATGTATGTATACACACATGTGTGTGTGTGTGTGTGTGTGTGTGTGTGTTGCAGTTATCATACTTTTCACCCTCTCCAACGAAAGTAACTTCTTTAAAGGCCAGTCTTATCTACCAGGTGCTCCTGGTGTGTTTTTTTCAATGTAATGTATGTGGAAGGGTCATTATGCAGAGGCACCCACTCAGCACCACAGCCATTCATCACAGCTGAGTACTTGCTGGTGATAATGGGCCACTGGAGGGAAGCATATGGTTATTTCCAGTTCAGTATGGAAGAAAGATGTAGAAAAGTTTGTTCCTGGCTTTGATGGAGCATAGGGCTAAGCATCATCATTCAAGAAATGCAGCCACAAGTTTTTTAGTTACCCCAGAGGAATAGCAACCAAACACAAAAGACCAACTATAACACACACACACACACACACACACAATAAAATCCTTAGTATTTACTCTATAAATATTAACTACATGCTCTACTTGTAAAAAATGCTCTACCATTACACAGAGATTTTTTTTTTCATCCATTTCCCACTCTGGCCTGAGGCAGGAAAAATCGTAATTATCTATCTTCTACATGGTACAAGCAAGGTTGAAAGACCCAAGGTCATAAAGCTAGCTGATGAGTGGCAAGAGCCTGCACCTACTTCTGGAGTCTTCTCGCTGTGTTAAAAACATGCCCTCCTTCAAATGTAATGCCAAGGTCTTTGTGTTGCTGTTTCCAGGAACCATGATGAGCCATAAACAGCCCAGTCATCTCAGATCCTGTGACGCACATTGCTCAAAAGGCCAGTCCCAGTTGGTGGTTCGATCTATAAATGTGAACTAGACTTTCTATTTAATTGGCTTATGTCGAGATCAAAGCCATGATTTTGATGGCATGAGCACCACATTCTGCCAGGATATTTTATCTAGATTGGGAAAATAGCTTTATAGGCATTTATCTGTGTTCTGGCTTTGATAGAAAATTTCATTTGTTTCTGTGGGTGGAATGGGTAGATAGTACTTGGCATAGAACCTGTGGCCTTATGCGTGCGAGACATATACTTTACAACTATTTGAGAGAAACAAAGCTATAATCTCTGACCAGAATGAGAAAGATGACATTTCAATTATGACAGCAATTACTAAACATTTGTTGTATACTCTTGATACCAGACTCTAAATAATATTATACCCTCTTTGCTGGCATCCATATCAACCAAAGAAGTATTTTGCAGCCTTTCTATCTGTTTTGGTAGTCTTTAAGAGCAAGAGCCATTGACTTCAAGTGTTCATAAGGGTGTGTGTTACTTAATGGAAAGGGGATGGGCAATAATGTCCCTGACTGAGAGCAAAGATTTATATCCCTAGAAAACACATTATAGTTGCTGGTGTTGTATATCACCTATTATTTTTGTATATCTGTGTTATATATAAGATGTATTACATATAGCATATGTGTGTGTATGTGTGTGTTTGTGTCTTTGTGCACAAGCACACACATGTGCACATATGCAGGTGGAGGTGAGAGGTCAATTGATGTTTTTCTTTATGTTGATTTTTTTTTAAGACAGAGTCTCTCACTGAACCTGGAACTCACTGAACCTGGGCTTCAGGGATCAACCTGTCCGTCCTCTCTCCTCCACCCAGTGCTGGGATCACAGATGTGTGCCTCCATTCATGCTTTTTGTGGGTAGTGGAGATCTGAGCTCAGGTCCTCATGCTTGTGTGGAAGATACTTTACAGTCTGAGCCATCTCTCTAGCCCCTGTATGTCAGTTTAGCTTAAAATACTGATCTTTGTTTTTCTCCTGTAGGATTTATTTGATCTGCCTAGTCTTCTCTCATACTAAAGATGACCACGAGGGAGAAGACGCATAGATCCAGATATACCCTTAAAATAGGATCCCTCAGATTCATCTTGTTCATTTTTTAAGGAGGTAGTATCCTGGGTTTAACCATCTCAGGAATGAGTTCCAACTTGCTGGCAGGACCAAAATTGAGTTCACATTCTCAGGCCCTGGCACCCAACTCCTCTCCTGTTTCTTCAGATGTTCGTGTTTGTCTGTTAACCAGTAAAGGATGTAAAGAAGGAAGATGCTGTTATCCATTACCTAACCTAAGAAACACAAGTCTTATAATGTGCTGCTGTCTTGACTTAATTGACTATGTGCAGCTCACCCACTCCTTTGTTCCCTTATCATTCTAAAATTCAGAGTCCAGGAGGGGACCTGACTGTAAAAGCTGACTCGAGGACCCTGAAATCAGGTGACCCAGATAAGGCCCAGTCACCAGCATTAACTTCCTTGCTGAACCCCTTGTGTCAAAATATAATTGGTCAATGCAACAGCCCTCCCCACCCCCTTGCTTTGTGTTCCCATCCTATAAAACTGTTGTACAATCTTGATCCTAATGAGGACAGTGATGCTTAAGCAGTGCCCAAGCCACTTCTACACCAAGTTTGACAACTGTCATCAGCCTTGCATCTCCTCCCAAGGATACCATGTTCACATCAAAATTCTGAAAGGGTGTGGTGCTTTAACATGCTTTCTAACAGCTTCACTATGCCAGTTTTCTTACTTCCCTGAGAGCCTGGAAGGTTTCTCTCCCGTAGCTGTGTGTGAGGTGGGAGGTGACCAGGGACTGAATCCAGAGTCTTCTGCTTGCTGGACAAGTATTGTCTTTGTCAGCTGGGTGGTGGCGCACGCCTTTAATCCCAGCACTTGAGAGGCAGAGGCAGGTGGATTTCTGAGTTCGAGGTCAGCCTGGTTTACAGAGTGAGTTCCAGGACAGCCAGGGCTACACAGAGAAACCCTGTCTTGAAAAAAAAAATTATTGTCTTTGTCGTTGATTTAAAACAAATAGATGAAGAGAACAACTCAACCAAATGACCTTGCAAAATAAAACCTGTGTCAGTTCCCCAAGATGCAGCTGCTTAATCCCTGGGGGTATCCAGCATCTCCAATGTTATAGGGAAGAGTCCATTAGTTCCTAGTCCATTTTCTGTAAATGTTGACAGATCAGTCAGCCATAAACTGAAAGGAAGCACAAGAACCTCTCTCGCCAAGGCAAAACAGAAATAAACATATTTAATATTTTATATTATACACTATATAATATATAAAAGTATATAAGCATATAAAATATATATACTACATATAAGTATATGTTTACATACTTATATATTTCTATTTATTATTTTTTCTATTTCTATATTCACTATATATTTATATACTTATAATATATATAGAATACATACTATTAAATATTTATATATATACCACATATTTTTCTATTTACTATATAAATATATGTATTTGATATATATCAAAATTTAAACTTTTTCACAACATTTCTCTTGAGTTCTATACTTTCCTGACAATACTTGAGACTACCTTACTCACTTTTCTCTTGCTGGTCATTGTTTCCTCTCCTTCTCTCTTCTCCCCCCATCTCCCTTTTTTCCTCTCTCCTTCTGTTATTCCCACGTCCTCTCTCCCTTCCCCCTTTCCCCTCCTCTCTCTCTCTTTTAAATCTCAAAACAGACCAGCTAATCTCCCTGTCTCAGGCTCTCAGGACTATTACAGAACATGGAGACCATGGCACAGGAAGCATGAGAACGAGGGGAAATGGAGAAGAGGGAATGCTTACAGTTCTACTACACTTTCACAACAGTTACTGACATTGATGCCCATTTCCTTTTAAGTATTATTACACAACCACTTGTTTTTATTTTTCATATAGGTAACCTCACAATAGGTGTGCAACTATGCATTGTTTTTCTTTAAAAACCACATTCTTTTACCAGGCCATGGTGCCTGCCTTTTATCCCAGAATTAGGGAGGCAGAAGCAGGCAGATCTCTGAGTCTCAGACTAACCTGGTATACAAAGTAAGTTCCAGGACAAACAGAGAAACTATGCCTTGAAGGCAAAACATCATGTTTTTACGTTTGTCAACACAGAACTCAAAATCTGAATAGAGCACCCTTTTCTCCTCACATTGCTGTGTAAGCTTCCCTGTTGGCTATGGCACCAAAAGGCACTCTTTCCCTTTAAAAGTGGCATCTGGCTAGGGAAGCATGGTCAAGTTTATTGATGCCAAAGCCATTAAAGAAGTTTTTCATGGAGATGGGAAGGGATTTTCCGCCCATAGGAAAACCTTATAGAAGCTGGTCATGATCCAAAGAAAGCACATCCACTTCTAAGCCAGCACAACGTTGGCCATAGACTATGTAAAGATTCATTCAGATTCCCTCCGAGGTACTCCAAACCCCGTGACTTCCTAAGGGTGCACATGGACTACAATCCTCAAATTAAGAAATTTAAAATAATTCAGTAGCTATGAATTTGAATCTAAAGCACAATAGTCTATTTCCTCACTTCAAAAGCTTATATAATTCAAGGGTTTTTTTGGGTGAGGGGAGCAGCAAATAAAAGAACTCCCTTATGGCTAGTTTTAGGGAGACAGTGAAGAGAATGGAGAGTTCAGAGACTATACTGAAGTAAACTATGCAGCTCAAGGAGGAGTAACTACAGTTCGGGTCCCCTCTTTTAAAAGTTCTATTAATATAACTGTGTTAGAGTTTCTGTTGCTGTAAAGAGACACCATGACCACAACAACACTTATAAAGGAAAACATTTGATTGGGCCTGGATTACAGCTCAGAGATTAGTCCATTACCGTGGTGGAAGCACAGCTGCATTTTGCAGACATGGTTCTGGGGAAGGAGCTGAGAGTTCAATGTCTAGATCCACAGGCAGCAGGAATGAATGCCGCACTAGACCTATCTTGAGTATCTGAGACCTCAAAGCCCACCCCCCACTTCCTCCAACAAAGCCACACCTACTCCAACAAGGCCACACCTACTCCAACAAAGACACACCTACTCCAACAAGGCCACACCTCCTCACAATGCCACTCCATTTGGGCTAGGTATTCAATCACCTGAGCCTATGGGGGCCATTCCTATTCAAACCACAAAAATAACTCAATTCTAAAGACTCCCACATGCTGTGCCTTTCAGGTGCAAAGGTCAATCCACAATGAACAATTGATTCAGTTAAATTAGGTCACGTGTATTTTATTAACCAATTTAGACAAGGGCCATTTTACAAGGATCAGCCTTGGATGCCAGGCGTTCCTTGGTACAAGCTAGGCAGTTACTCCCCCACCACCAACAACAATCCATCATCTGCTATCCAGCCTTACAAGACAGTTCTGCCTTCCTATGAGCTCACATCTTATAAAGGGCTCTTTTTACTGTGTCCTAAGGTAAATGTAAATATGACAGTATGGGATGAGGATGAGGCCTTGTTTTAAAGAACAGAGAGCCTCGTTCTAGTACACACACTGGTTAAGAGGAGTTTAAGCACGTCAGAGTTCCAAAAGAAGCAGTTCTTCATATTTAAATGCCAGCTTGAATCATGTCTGACCAGTAGAACCGTCATCCACTTCCTGGCAGCCACAATGTTCAGAGTTCTGACAGCATCTAGTGACTGTGCCTTAAGGGTGTATACATCACACCCAGCATCTTCCAGCATGTTCTTAAGATACAGAATCTAGGACAGGCACAGTGTACAGTGCAGTCTCACCAATTAAATCCCCCCCAAGAACCATCTACAAGTACAATCCTTACCCCAAACTCTGCAGGACCATTTGTTCCCTGAGACCCAATACTACAATAAGGTGGTGTGCTAGTCTCTACAATCTATAATCACTGTTATTGGACCAAATGATACTGGGGTAGTCAGTTTTCTGAGGCTGTGGCAAAATACTAAAACATCTTCACCTGATAAAGAGCAAAGGTTTGTTTGGGCTCATGGTTTCAGAGGTTTTAGTCCAGGATTGGTGGGCTTTGTTGCTTTGGAGATTGTGGTGAGGCAGAGCATTAAAACCGAAGCATGATCTCATTGCCACCAGCATGCAAAGAGGAGGGAGAGTTAGGGGTCAATGTATCCCCACTCAAGGGCATGCTTCCAATAGCCCCACTTTCTCACACTAGGACCTACCTCTTAGTGACCTGACAACCTGTAAATATCACCATAAGCTATGGACTTTAACATACAGCATGGCCATTTGGAGGAGGCTCTAAATCTACACAGCTATGTAATACCTACTTAATTTTTAAAATTAAGTTCGCATATATGTTATGACTAAGAAAGAGTTTTTCAAGTTCACAATCGTATTATATAAACATCTATCTTCTCTGTTAAAAAAAAACAACTCAGGGAACTATTACAGATGTGGATCATATCAGCAAATGTCATCATCATTACTGCTAGACAAAATGAGTTGTGGATAGAAATAAGCCAAGGTGGACATGATTTTCTTTGTAGTGCCTGGCTATGGCCTTTAGCAAGTTGCAATTGGACTGTAACCACTCTTCATATTAATTGTACTTGGTGATATATAAAATTATGTCATGTAAGAGCTATGATCTAACTAATAACCTCTCAAGTAAGTATGTGTATTTATATAAGTGGCTTAACCTTCTTAATTAAAATTGTCATCTTAATTTAATAAGGCTGATCCCTATAAACTCAATAAGATAATAGTGACTCATGCTCAAAAAATATTAGAAATTCTGTAGTCTGTACTGTTCCTGCAGCAAATTTAACATTGGAAGGAATCATTTGCCATTTATGAACATTTTCTTTCTTGCCTTCCTTCTTTCCTTCCTTCTTTCTTTCTTCCTTTCTCTTTCTTTCTTTTTGTATCCCTTTTTATGCATTGCACATAGAAAGTCCTCAATATTTTTTTTTGCCTCCCTGGGGCAAAATAAAATTGTTGAGCATAGTCATTGCAGTGTCTCACATCTGGCTCATTCTATTTTTCCTCCTTTCCAGGCCCTGCCTTAGGGGTTAGTCAATCTGGATTGCTTTGCTCCAGGCCACACCTTTCTCTGCTCCGGACCACACCCTTCTTTTCTGTCTTTCTTGTTTCCTCTCCAGCTCCTTCTCTGTCCCACAAAAACAATTTCAATTCCTTCAATGAGTAGCAAGAGTGGTTTCTCTGGGTAGACCTGTGGGGAACACTGAATCCAGTAATTTATCACTACATCTAATAATTTAACACAAAGAATAAACTTCTAAAACACCAAGACTGATCACTTTACTTCATCCATAAAGGAACAAAAGGAAAAAAAAAATGTAAAGCTTCCAATGAATGAAAAGGTTGAAACTGGTCTAGAATAAAATCTTTAACAGCAGTTTTGTCTGCTCTGTTGTTGAACTTATTGTTTCCCACATGGTGAGTGAGGCTGATTTGAACTTTTTTTTATTTTACTGAAGTTGAATTTTTTTTCCCACTAGCAGATTCCTTAAAGGTTAAGTTTGAATTTTGCTTAAATGTCCCAATTCTGAACCATAAAGCTGGTACCATTCTGAAGCTGCATTTCAGAAAAACGACAGTGCAGAGCAATGTTTTGATGCCACTGTCTGGAGCCTGGCTGGCGGAACAAAGAGTCTGAGGCAGAGATGGGAGTTTTGCCAGCTGAAATACTGGCACCCAGGGCAGGCTATTCTACAGCATAATGTGTTCTCCAGGGATGGCCCAATTACATTTCAGGAACAACTCAGTCTCCAACAGCAGTGGAACCATCTCACTTTTTATTATCTAACGCACAGCTTTTCCATTTTCTTTTGTGCTTTAGAAGAGAAATTATAGTCCTATGTCATCATGGTGATTACCTGGCCAAAACAAAGTTATATTGAGGACAGTGGAAGCTGTACGTGCTGATTCCCCGAGTAATGATTTCAATCCCATTGGAACTTCCCTTCCCTTCCCAGCTTCCTGCATGGCTTTTGGTCTCAGTAACTGTAGAGACATACATAGATTAGATAACATATAGATGCTTAATAGCTAGATGATAGATGATGATAGATGGATATATAAATATACACATACCTACATACATATGTTGATAGGTACATAATTAGGTGATAGCAGCTAGAGGGATAATTCATAGGTATAGATAAATAAATATGTAATAGATTATATGTAGATACATAGGCAGATAGATGACAGATGATAGATAAATAATAGATAAAATGATAAATAGTAGATAGATAGATAGATAGATAGATAGATAGATAGAATAGTAGATAATCTTCATTTCCTCCATCTCTTCTCTTTTCCTAGTATAATTCATATCAAGACCATAACAGGTCTTTTTGGACTTCCAGGAGCTCAGTGAATATCTAGAAGATTTAGACAAACCACTCAGAGTTAGGAAGATCTCACTGTGAACAGCAGTGCCACCATCCCCAAGAAAAAGAAAAAAAATTCAAGAGCCTGTAGAAGGCAAATCAATAAATTTCATGGTTATGCTTGTTTCCCCAGGCAAGTAAATAAAATCTTCAAATCAAGTTGTTAAGTGATTGATATTTGGGAACTAAATTTTCCTGCAGTCCCAAAAGAAATTAAGACACCAGATCAATGATGATGCAGTGTACATCATATAATTATGGTCTATTATAATAAATAATAAAGATGGTAACAAGTGTACCCGGTATAAAGCAGTGAACTCTACAACTCTCCACCATTTTGCAGCATATCTGGTGTTTCTCCTTTTACACTGAGTGTAAACATATTCACTCCATCCTCTAATGGAGGTACTGGGTGTTAAGGAGGGAACGAGGGAAGGTATAAAGTGGGAAGAATAAAACACCATGTAATAAGAGAGGAAGCAGAGGAGAAAGAGCTATGCACATACAAATAAATATGCTAGACCACTCCCACAACACCCAGAGGAAGCTCCACTCCCAGGTGCTTGAACACTCTCAAGATCAGAGGTGAAGAGGACACAACATCTGTCCCAACACCAGAAGTAACTGGGACCAGCAGGAACAGGCACACAGGAACTCCACTAGCAAAGTGGCTCGGGTTCCTCTCTGGGCTGGTGTCCTGAGCAGACCTTGGGCCCAGGCTCAGCAGACAACCCCATAACACCCAGGGGAAGCTGCTTCACTCCCGGGTGCTCTAACAAGCCCAGAGAATCACAGAGACAGCTTGACTCTGACAAGTACTGACACAACCAGGATCACAGGAAGGACAGGCTCCAGTCAAATTTAACAAGGGCAGGTAGCACTAGACATAACCAGATGGGGGTGGGGGAAAGCATAAGAAAATAGACAACACAAACCAAGGCTACTTGGCATCATCAGAACCCAATTCTCCCACCATAGCAAGTAATGGACACATCATCACACCAGAAAAGCAAGATTCAGATATAAAATCATTTTTCATGATGATACAGGATTTTAAGAAAGACATAAATAGCACCCTCAAAGAAATACAGAAGAAAACAGGTAAACAGTTAGAAGCTCT
>NW_022196905.1:200176999-200185527 GCF_008632895.1 Mastomys coucha
AAACCTAGGAAAGAAATCATGAGTCATAGATGCAAGCATCACCAACAGAATACAAGAGATAGAAGAGATAGAAGAATCTCAGGGGCAAAAGAACCATAGAAAACATTGACACAACAGTCAAAGAAAATGCAAAAAGCAAAAAGCTCCTAACCCAAAACATCCAGGAAATCCAGGACGCACTGAGAAGACCAAACCTAAGGATAATAGATGGAAAACATCAACATAAGGAGCAAAACTACACCCTAGAAGAAGCAAGAAAGTAATCTTTCAACAAATCCATGCAAATCTAATTACCTTTTTTAATATCTTAATATGAAAATTAATATTACCAACATATCCTAAATGATTGAAATCCAAAAATATGAAGAATTAGAAATTTGTTGATCATCATTCATTGGTCTCTCTAATTTGGTAATTGGAGAAATAGGTCCAATATTGTACAATCTATATATACTTTCAGCTTGTTTATGACAGTTTCTTGCTGTGTACAACATAATGGTCTTGAGATCTTGCTTCTCCTACCTCAGCCTCTCTATTAGTAGTATTGTTTATTTCATGTTTTTATACTATATTATGGTTTTCAGAACACCTTATATATTTCAAAAGTATTTATATACCCAAGGGAGACATAGACAATTAACTTGAGAGGGGGCTTGTAGGAAAGAGAACAACAAAGAGTGAGACTGAATGCTTTTTATAAGTTACTCTTTCTCTGAGATGAATGCTTTTTCAAATTATCACAGCCAATGAACCAGATTCTTGCCCACACCTAATGTCTGTGCCACCCTCCAGAGTCATTGTTCATTGAAACAGTTAGTGGATGACTTTGTGGATAGACCATCTTAATACCTACACCATTTCTTAAATGAATGTAACCTGTTCTCTGTGGCCTGAGAATAAAGTCACTCACTCAAGTCAAATAGTTTTGACCATAGCAGGAAGTCTGTATCCAAAAATCGTGCCTACAATTCATTCTATCATATTCTATCACAGAAGTTAGTGTTCCATGAGTATCTGTTGAATATCTGAGTATTCCCTGTTCTCCTCGACAAAGAACATAGGGAGTCAGAGTAGAAGAGTGGCCCCTGCTCTGTGTTAGCCATGTACATTGCAGCATCCCCTCATGGACAAGTCTATGGCTGGATACATAAGGAAAAAATAGCAATCTAAAATTAATCAGCTGAGCCTCTTCACCTGCCTACCTGCCTTTCTTCATTCTTTCTTTCTTTCATTACTTCCTTCCTTCTTTCCTTCCTCCTTCCCTTACTTTCGTCCTTTTTCCCCCTTTCCTTCCAACAAACAGAAGAATACACAGAGAACTTCATCCTTTGCTAGTACTCTTGAGTTGTTGGTTTTGGGTTTTTTGTTGTTGTTGCTTTTGGTTTTTTTGTTTTGTTTTTTGGTTTTTGGTTTTTTTGTTTTTGGTTTTTGCTAATACTTTAAGCTTTAATTGGAGAACTCCATCTTTTGCAAGTACTCTGAGCTACAGTACTGCCTGCCTGCCTTTCTTCATTCTTCCCTTCTTTCCTTCCTTTCTTCCTTCCTTTCTTCCTCCTTTCCTTTCTTCCTTTTTTCCCCTTTCCATGCAACTAACAGAAGAACACATGGAGAACTTCACCCTTTGCTAGTACTCTGAGTTATGACTGGAAGACTTCACCCTTTGCTACTACTCTGAGCTATAGCTGGAGGACTCCATCTTTTGCAAAGACAAAGAACTAGAAGAACATCATCCTGGATGACGCAGACACCTCACTGCCTGAAAATAGACCCTGAGACTGGATACCATCTGAAAGTGCCTTCAGCTCTCCTATCTTACAATTCTAATAACCACTTTACATTTTCCTGTAATTTATTCTCTGAAAATGCCTAATGACAACATTTTTCTTTTCTTATATGAGTACACTGTAGCTGTCTTCAGACACACCAGAAGAGAACCATTACAAATGGTTGTGAGCCACTATGTGGTTGCTGGAAATGGAACCCAGGACCTCTGGAAGAGCAGTAGATGCTCTTAACCACTGAGCCATCTCTCCAGTCCTACATTTTTCATACCATATAATGTTATGACATTAACTTAATGCCACATACCCACTTAGCCTGTTCCAACAACATTGACTCTGAGACTTTGATAACTGATCCAAAGACCTCTTCTTACATTTTTGCCAACTGAATAAAAACCTTAAACCAATGCCTGTGAGATGATCTGGACTTTAAATCTACATACAGTTCCAGGCACCTCATTCACCAAGCTTTCATTTCCTCTGTTCACCTTTATTTTTTCATCCATATTATATCCTTTTTGTTGTTATGAATTAATAAACTGCTAAACCTAGGAACTACATTAAGGATCCAGGTGTTACCACCTTTGAAGATGCTTTAAACCTAACTTTCCCAAACTCATTGTAAGCCTGTATCTACCTTACATCATTTTTCTGCTGTATAAAAGAGAAATTAGAATTGCCTAAAGGAAACTTATAATAACTGACACATTCCTAGAGAAAACAAGAATCTACATGGATTCTTGAAGTTTTGAGCCAAAGATAACTCTCTGGCTGCCAGTAACTTCACACTGTTCAACTTTGCCTCTGGAGAACTTGTCTTCATTATACTCTATAAAGTGTGTGAACGGGGTGCAGTGAAAATAGTAATTGTTAGTTATTATTGAGTGCCTCTTTTATACCAACCTCACTAACAGATATACCAGAGTCTATCTGAATGTTAGTATGGAAGCTGCAAAAGGCTGCAGGCTTGCTTATAACACAAAGCTTATAACCAAAGCAATAGGATCATAAATCTCATTTATAGATGTAGAAAATGATCGTGTAAGTGATTAGATTGATCGGAGTTATAGGAGTAGTAAATAATAGAGCTGGGTTGGAAACCAGAGGGTCCACTATAGGTCTTCTCCTATAGTGGGAAAAAAATATGCAAGAAGCCTGCCACGTAAAGACCCAGAAAAGCAATAAGAAAAAACAAGACAGATTCATGTAAAATTAAACAGCAATGAAATATTGAGATAATGGCTCAAGTCAAAAGAGAAAAATTGTTGCATGGCAGAACATGATCAATTGCTAAATGGATGTCAGAAAATAACTGGTACAGCCATTAGGGGGAAGGGGGATCTATAAATATTTACAAGTTTTGGTAAACACAGGCCATATATTTGAATTTCTTTCTTAAACTCCCCCAAACTAGATGTTGCACAAAGACCAGTGTTAAAAGGGTTATGTGACTCTTCCTCCTTCAAAGTGTCCTGGAGAAGAGAAGGAGCTGACACTAGTGTGGAGAGTGGGAGAGACTCCATGGCAAGGCTGTCAGAACTCTTTCTGATGACTTCATGTGCTTTGTTTACCTATGGAAAGTTTGGGTTTCAGAAGCAGCTGAAAGTCTTTGAAGCTCAGAATTTTAGAGGCACGAATGATACCCTTTGAAATGGAAGTATGAAACATGCTTTGGGTTTTGTTCTACAGTTTAATATAAAATTAGCTTAAAGAACTATAAGCTTTTAAAAAGAATTTGAGGGTTATGTCTTAACCAAGAAGTCAGTTACACTGGCAACATCTAAACAATACTTTCCACCCTTATTCCCACGTTAGTGGATGTGACAGATGCTGTGTTCCTCCAGGTCCTGGTCATATCCATAAAGGAAGGCAATGCTGAGCACAGAACACATCTCTCTCTTACATCTGCAAAAGTGCAGCTGTGCACTTTTGATGAAGACCAAATGATCGAGGTCTTATAAGAAGCCGGGATTTAGCAGGTCAAATTTAGGTCTGGGTTTAGATTCCTTCTATGTGAAAATAGTGATGCTCACTTTTTAAAAATCAAGTCACTTGTCTGGTAGAGTGGGACATAATAATAATCAAAATTGTGAAAACAAAAAATGTATGCCCTGCCTGGCTACATAGAGAAAAGTCCATGCATTGCAGACCTTAATGTGTATGTAGTCTTGGAGACCACCCCTAATGTACATATTAGTAGCTCAGATTAGATGAGAGATTGGGCCCATTGAAGCTAAAAGATTTCTGAATATGCTGTGCAGATATACTGAAATGCAGGTACACTGATTTTAATTCAAAAAGCTCTCCTCAGAATCTTAAAGTTGACTTTCCTTATAAAAACTCTGTGTGTGTGTGTGTGTGTGTGTGTGTGTGTGTGTGTGTGTGTGTGTGTGTGTAAATAGTTGAATTTGTAAAATCCTCGGCATGGGGTCTGAGAAGCTGAGCATAGCAGAAAGTGTTGGCCATCCCAGACAAGAGTATCCCTGGGGCTTGCTGATCAACCAGTCTATAGACAAATCAGGAAGCTCCAGATATTAGGAAAGAACTTTTCTCAAAAAATAAGGTGAAGAAGTAAATGAATAAAACATTCAATGTTCACCTTTGATCTTCACACACATGAACATACATGTACACACACACAAACATATATGCACACATAGATATAACTTCTTTGTTTCAGTTTACATCTATGGTAAGTGGAAGTTAACATTTCTATGCTATACAGAAATTCTTATTGTGACTAGAACTAGACATAAACAGAATTGAGGGGTGGGTATTTAGAGACAAGTCATTAGTAATAAAAACCCTGACTTTGGGGTCAGACCAGCATCTCACTAACAATAGTTAGTGACCTTTGAGGAATTGCTTAGCCTCTCCAGGCCTCAGGTACCTCATTTATAAGATAAGGTAACAAGACATAGCTCATATGATATTTGTGGTCATTACAAATGCTATCTAGCTGGACACCGGCATATCTCAACAGTCTCAGGTGCCCCAGAGGCTAAGGTAGGAAGTAAATGTGATCAGGCTGAGCAACACAGTGAGATTCTGTCTTTAAAAACAAATAGATATTATATACAAGGAGCTTGGTTATTGCCTAAAATTGACATATACTCAATAAGTGGACATCAGTTGCCATCATTTATAAAAACATATAATGGTATATATTAGACAATGAAGATATATAAGTTAATATAATACGGTGCTTCTCCCTATCAATACTATATTTTAATCCACATCCCTTCACACATTTTTTTTCTCACAATACTCACTTGTTTTTAAAAACCAGAAGTACACATGGCTCACTGGATAAAAGTGCTTGTTGCACAAGTGTGAGGGACATAGCGTAGATCTCAGCACTGCACAATAATCCAAGGCCACACATACTTGTAATGTCAGTGTCAGAAGGTGTGAAGACAGGAGGATCCTGGGGTTTGTTGGCAGCAGCCTGACACCATGTTCAGTGAAGACCCTACCTCAAGGATACGTGGTAGAGAATAATAAAGCAAGACATCCATTCTCTTCTGAGAATGAGTATACATTCAGGCGCATACACATGTTTGTACACTCACATGTGCGTGCATGCACACACGTGTGCACACACCACAAAAAGTCTCTCATTTGTCATCCACACACCCACAGTTAGTTTTTAATGTACAGCATCCTTCATAGACTCACATGTCTCTAGATATTTGGTAACCAGCTGGTGGTGATATTTGGGTATACAATGGCATCTTTACTAGTGGGGCTATATATGGAAAGTTAATCACTGTGATGTGAGCCATATCCATGTCCTGGTTCCTATCCATCCTCTGATTCCTGGTGCCCTGAAATGTCCGTGAATATCCACCCACTGTCACCACCCAAGCTGTGAGCCGCTGTGAACTCCACCATGCTTTCCTGACTGTTGTGGGTTGTGCCACCTCAAACCATGAACCAAAAGAAACCCTTCTTCCCTTCAGTTTCACCTTTCAATAGCACAAAAGTTATTCACACAATGTAATCATGAATTATAAATCAGAAACTGTACCAGCTTGCAATCTCACCAGCAATGAAGGAGTGTTCCTCTTTCTCCACAACCTCTCCAGTATCTGCTGTCACCTGAGTTTTTATCCTAGCCATTCTGACTGGTGTGAGGTGTTTTGATTTGCATTTCCCTGATGACTAAGGATGTTGAACGTTTCTTTAGGTGCTTCTTAGCCATTCGGTATTCCTCAGTTGAGAATTCTTTATTTAGCTCTGTACCCCATTTTAAATAGGGTTATTTGGTTCTCTGGGGTTTAACTTCTTGAGTTCTTTGTATATGTTGGATATTAGCCCTCTATCAGATGTAGGATTGATAAAGATCTTTTCCCAATATGTTGGTTGCTGTTTTGTGCTATTGACAGTGTCTTTTGCCTTACAGAAGCTTTGCAACTTTATGAGGTCCCATTTGTCAATTCTTGATCTTAGAGCATAAGCCATTGGTGTTCTGTTCAGGAAATTTTCCCCTGTGCCTATGTGCTCGCGGCTCTTCCCCACTTTCTTTTCTATTAGTTTCAGTGTATCTGGTTTTATGTGGAGGTCTTTGATCTACTTGGACTTGAGCTTTGTACAAGGAGATAAGAATGGATTGGTTTGCATTCTTCTATGTGATAACTGCCAGTTGGAGCAGCGTCATTTGTTGAAAATGCTCCTTTTTCCACTGGATAGTTTTAGCTCCTTTGCCAAAAATCAAGTGACCATAGGTATGTGGATTCATTTCTGGGTCTTCAATTCTATTCCATTGATCTGCCTGTCACTGTATCAATACCATACAGTTTTTAATCATAATTGCTCTGTAGTACAGCTTGAGGTCTGGGATGGTGATTCCACCAGAAGTTCTTTTATTGTTGAGAATAGTTTTTGCTATTCTGGGTTTTTTGTTATTCCAGATGAATTTGGAAATTGCTCTTTCTAAGTCTATGAAGAATTGAGTAGGAATTTTGATGGGGATTGCATTAAATCTGTTGATTGCTTTCGGCAAGATGACCATTTTTACTATATTAATCCTACCAATCTGTAAGCATGGGAGATCTTTCTCTCTTCTGAGATCTCCAATTTCTTTCTTCAGAGACTTGAAGTTCTTATCATATAGATCTTTCACTTGCTTAGAGTCACACTAAGGTATTGTATATTATTGTGAAGGGTGTTGTTTCTCTGATTTCTCGGCTATTTATCCTTTGAGTAGAGGAAGACTAATGATTTGTTTGAGTTAATTTTATATCTAGCCACTTTGTTGAAGCTGTTTATTAGGTCTAGGAGTTCTCTGGTGGAATATTTAGGGTCACTTAAGTATACTATCTATACTGGCTGGTTTTGTGTGTCAACTTGACACAAGCTGGAGTTATGACAGAGAAGGGAGCTTCAGTTGGGGAAGTGCTTCCATAAGATCCAGCTGTGGGGCATTTTCTCAATTAGTGATCAAGGGGGTAGGGCCCCTTGTGGGTGGTGCCATCCCTGGGCTGGAAGTCTTGGGTTCTATAAGAGAGCAGGCTGAGCAAGCTAGGGGAAGCAAGACAGTAAGAAATATCTCTCCATGGCCTCTGCATCAGCTCCTGCTTCCTGACCTGCTTGAGTTCCAGTCCTGACTTCCTCTGGTGATCAAAAGCATGTGAAAGTAAGCTAAATAAACCCTTTCCTCCCCAACTTGCTTCTTGATCATGATGTTTGTGCAGGAATCGAAATAGTGACTAAGACACTATCATATCATCTGCACTTTGGAAACCAGTTTGGAGGTTCCTCAGAAAATTGGACATAGTACTACCTGAGAACCACGCTATACCACTCCTGGGAATATACCCAGAAAATGCTCCAACATGTAATAAGGACACAAGCTCCACTATGTTCATAGCAGTCTTATTTATAGCCAGAAGATGGAAAGAACCCAGATGTCCCTCAGCAGAGGAATGGATACAGAAAATGTGGTACATTTACACAATGGAGTACTACTCAACTATTAAAAACAATGACTTCATGAAATTCTTAGGCAAATGGATGAAACTAGAAGATATCATCCTGAATGAGGTAACCCAATCACAAAAGAACACACATGGTATGCACTCACTGATAAGTGGATATTAGCCCAAAAGCTTGGGCTAATCTCCCAAGATACAATTCACAGACCACATGAAGCCCAAGAAGAAGGAAGACCAAAGTGTGGATACATCAGTCCTTCTTAGAAGGGAGATAAAAATACCCACGGGAGGGGATACAGAGATGAGGTGTGGAGCAGAGACTGAGGGGCAAGTCCTTTAGAGACTGCCCTACCTGGGGATCCGTCCCATATACAGTTACCAAACGCAGACACTATTGCAGATGCCAACAAGTGCTTGTTGACAGGAGCCTGATATGGCTGTTTCCTGAGGGGCTCTGCCAGTTCCTAACAAATGCAGAGGTGAACACTAACAGCCAGCCAGTGGACTGAGTGTGGAGTCCCCAGTGGAAGAGCTAGAAAAAGAACCCAAGGAGCTGTGACAGAGGTGGATCAGCGACCTTCTCTGCCCCTTCCCTGCAAGTGGAGGCCCAACCTCCAGGGAGTGCCTTAACCCAGAGACTCGGATGAGAGCCACCATTTTCTCTCTGGTGAGTTTCTAAGACGGGAGCAGCCAGCCTGGAGGCACAGGCCCCATGAGTCTCAGGGGACTTGCAGGGTGGCAGAGACAGGACAAGCTCTAGTCAGAGACACTAAGAACATCTAACACCAAAAATCTAGAGATGGCAAAAGGC
>NW_022196905.1:200192858-200197479 GCF_008632895.1 Mastomys coucha
CACATGGAGGGGTCTGATTGTTCTGGCAGCATGTGTATAGTAGAGGATTGCAAATTCAATCATCAATACTAGGAGAGGACCTCGGCCCTGTGAAGGTTCTGTGCCTCAGTGTAGGGGAATGTCAGGGCCAGAAAGTGGGAGAGGGCGGGGTGTCAGGCATGGGGAAGGGGGAGGCAACAGGGGTTTGTTTTTGTTGTTTTTGTTTGTTTTTTGGATGGGAAACTGGGAAAGGAGAAATTTACATGTAAATAAAGAAAATATCTAATTTAAAAAAAAGAAAATATCTAATAAAAAATAAAAAAAAACAAAAATAAATCAGAGACTGGAGAGATGGCCAAGCTACTCTTGCAGAGGAGCCAAGTTCAGTTCTCAGGACCCACATCAAAATCGCCTGGAATTTTAGTTGCAAGATACTGCAGACACCCACACATACACAGACAAGTGAATAAATAAGAATACATCTTTAAAATGTATACATTATACATTATAGTATGCTTATATTTCTATATAAAATTCATATTGCCTATAAAATATACATAATAACTATAATACATAAAAACTTATGAAGTAGCTTTATGCCTTCTTTCAAAACCCATGTTTTAGACAGGAATCAAAAAATATTGTAAGAGAGCCATATAGTAAATATTCAAAAATTTTCAGATAATGTAAAAACTCAGCAGCGTATCCTTTGTTTTCTTTTTACTGCAAACAGTTCTTCAATAATGTATACCGATATTTACTCCTGGGGCCACACAGAAATAGAGAAGCGGCTATAGTATACTCCTTGTTTTAGATTATAGGCTACTCTAGAATAAATTATCCCAGGCGATAAATGAACAAACACATAAACATCTAATGAATCCTGAATTAAATCAACTACTAAATGCAGTCAAGTGTGAGAGGGAGGAGGCCAGCTTCAGCAAAGGGAGATGCTCCGTGAGGTCTCCAGTAAGCTGGCATCTAGGAGTGGGCATGAGCCAGTCAGAGAAGAGCAAAGGAGAAGCCCACTTAGAGGGAAAGCATACGAGTTCCAAGCCCAGATGCAGAGAAGAACTTGCTGGTTAAAAATTCACAGTCTTGTCTCCTGGGGGAGTTCTGTGAGAGGACCAAGGAGCAAGACCACAAGATGAGATTTGGAAGTAAGATAAGAAACAGCAAGGAGAGCTCTGAAGACAATTCCCAGGAGCATGTGAAGCAGAAATGTCGTTAAGGAAGATAAAAATCATCAGACCATGTGTGCAGGAATGTGGGCAAAGTGAAATCGGCACCAGAATGAGGCAGGTCAAAGAGAAGTGGGCGGCTTTGATGAGAGCCTTGGGCTACTTGGGATGATGATTAAACCGTTAAGTCCTTCATTGGCATTCTGCCTTGAGACAAAGTCATCACTGGGGCACATACTGTTCCGACTCTGACTTTTATTAACCAAACCAAGAAAGTTGAGAGCAAAGTTTATACTCCCCTTTGCTCTGGTTCTTTTTATGTTATTCAAACTAAAATGTCTTTAAAATATCGTCCTTGGAAGACCACCTAAGACATAAGCAACACTATTTGCCTACAGAGAGGGAAACTGGGTATCAGTGGCACAGAGAAGGAAGAAAGCCAATGCACCAAGCACTATTATACGAAACTAATTATATTAGATGAAAAGGAATTGCTTAAAATTAAATATTAAATTTGTCCAACCTCTGGCTGGGGTGTATGAAATATATCTCTAAAGATATTTAAGTAGTATAAACAAGCAGTTATTTCCATCCCGATATTTTCAAAATATGACTAAAGTGGCAGTTCATAGTGTATATGTACATGAAACAGGAAATAATACTGGAAATGTATAAATTAATAAAAATAACTATAAGAGATCATGGAAGCAGTAGAAGCAACATTTTTTAAATATTTATTTATTTATTTTATGTATATGAGTACACAGTAGTTGTGAGACTTCATATGGTTGTTGGAAATTGAATTTTAGGACCTCTGCTCACTGCAGTCCACCCCACTTGCTCCGATCGGCCCCGCTCCCCGGTCGCTCAGGCCCAAAGATTTATTTATTATTATAAATAAGCACACTGTAGCAGTCTTCAAACACACCTGAAGAGGGCGTCAAATCTCATTACAGGTGGTTGTGAGCCACTCTGTGGTTGCTGGGATTTGAACTTAGTACCTTTGGAAGAGCAGCCAGTGCTCTTACCCTCTGAGCTATCTCGCGGGCCCAAAGCAACACTTTCTAAGTCAAATGAGGAGCTGGGGAGATGGCTCCATGTATAAGTGCTTGCTTTGCAAATATGAGGGCCAGTGTTTAGATCTTCAGAACCATGTAAAAGCCAGGAGTCCTTGCAACCACCTAATCTGAACTCTCAAGGGACAGAGATGAACATTCCCTGATCAAGGTGACTGGTTACATTAGCCAGAGTTGGTGAGCCTCAGATTCAGCGAGACAGACGTGTTTCAATATATAATGTAGGAGGCAATGGCAGAAGAGATCTAATGTGAAGTTTAGGCCTTCAAATGCACTGCACACACATGCATGCTTATCTACACATATGCAGCCACATCATGCACATGAGCGCGCGCGCGCGCGCGCGCACACACACACACACACACACACACACACAAACGAATTTAAGAATTAATGATAAAAACAAAACAAAAACCAGATTATACAGCTCATCTGGCCCTCTAAAAAGAGAATTAACATATTGCTTCTATGTCTACACCAAAACTTAAACACAACTATCGACAGCATCATTATAAGAAAGGGGTTTCTGAGCCGTGGTGGTGTGTGCTGCGGGGCTCTGTTCAGTCAGTCTGCTCCATCCTGACTCACTGACGTTCTCTCCTGCTGAGGGACAAGTCATTCAGGAAGCTGTGCCTCAGCCATGCTTGGCAGCCATGCTTGGCATTTAAAGATACCGGGAAAAGAAGCCCCGCAGAACGGGAAGTGGGGATTTACTGAATTCGAATCACATCACGAGCAGCAACGCAAAATTGCTGGAGAAGGTTTGTGCGGACTTGATCAGAGGCACAAAGGAAAAGAATCTGAAAGTGAAAGGACCGGAGTGCGCGCCTAACCAAGACATTTGAGCATCACTACCAGAAAAACACCTTGTGGCGAAGCTTCCAAGATACAGGATCATTTCCAAATGAGGATCCTCGAGATTTACACAGTCCTGAGATTGTTAAACAGATTACTTCCATCAGTATTGAGCCAGGAGTGGAGGCTGAAGTCACCAGTGTAGATGCATAAGTCAACTGTTTCAATAAATTGACTTAATTGTTTAAAAAAATAGATATGTATATGTCTATTTTTACATACATTATATACATATATATGTATGTATGTATATATACATATATATGTATGTACACATATATACATATACATATATGTATATACCATTCAGTTATCTACCCACCAGTGGATACCATAATAAAATGTAGTTTGTTCATGTAATAGAAATAATAAAGTGCTTATAATACTACAATATGGATGAACCATGAAATATTACATTGAGTGAAAGAAGTTAATGGCAAAGAGCACATATTGTACGATTCTGTGTGTACAAAAAAAATCCGGAATAGGATATAGCATTCTCAAAACCAAACATTAAAATTGCTGAGGCAGTAGGGCTCCTTGGGGCCATAAGGTGGAAAGTGATAGTAAACAGATACTGGATTTTGTTTAGAGGGTTAAAATGTTCTAAAATTAGATGGTGACAGTAACAGAGCCCTGTAAGGCACCATGCCGGGTTTAAGCAGGTGGATTGCATGACATGTGAATTGCATTTCAAGAGGCAGACTTTTTTCAAGTCAACTGACAAAAGGCTGCTAACTGTACTTCACAATTCAGGCAAACTGCTACTTACAATAACAATAGCAATCAGTCGGTACATGAACCCTAGGGTTTATGAAAATAAAGACATGGGATTTGTTGTTGTTGTTGTTGTAAGTGCTCATTTGTTTTGTTAGTGGGCAGAAAATATGATGTCCATGAAGTTATTTATTCTTATACACTTCGGATCGCCTGCAGCAGTGTTCTTTCTTGATCTCCCTTGAATGTACACAGCATCAGGCTAAAGAGCAGAAAATATCACAGAGCTGTAACTGCCCTGAAAACACTGAAGGGGCACTGTTGGAAACACCAATCCCACAGACATCCAGCCTGAGTAATGTACCACAGTTCCCTTTCCCTATGAAAGAAGATGGATGGTGAAACTGGAGACAGTCTTCGAACAGGTGGTTGATTGTGAATAATAGTGTTGGTGCCCAGAAAGTGCATGGCTGAGTCCTGTAAACTGCCCCATCCCCAATAGAGTCCTTCACGGACAGTGGGGTAAGAGCAATGGCTTCCTCTTCCTCATAACAAGCCTTACTTTATACAATTTCATTCTGCTGATGTAAAAAAAAATTCCTAAAAAATTAGCATTAGGTTGGCACAGCAATTGATAACAGTATATACTGCTCACAGTAAATACTGTTCTTGCTGTCTAAAATTATTTCAATAGTTTATCATCCGTGGTCACATTAGAATTCCCTACATGTTACTCTTCCAAAATCTAAATTTTTAGAAAAGTATCTTTTTTTTTTTATTGTTAGCATTCTTTTTTTTTTTAATTTTAGATAT
>NW_022196905.1:200198037-200213126 GCF_008632895.1 Mastomys coucha
TCTCTGCAACTCCTTAATTGGGTAATTGGTTCCCCCTTTTAAGAAGGAATGAAATGTCCACCTTTTGGAAAAGTATCTTTATCCTTAGATTTTATAAATGCATAAAAAGAAAATACAACCATATATACATCCCATTTACCCCAAATATCCTCCTCATGATATCATGCCTTTTAAGTTTTTTTTCATGTAATTTACTAAGTCCAGTTGGTGCTGATCATACGTATGTGAGTGTGGGGCCATCCACTGGAGCATGGCATCCTAGTGGCCACATCTTCAATAGAATGATTCTTCCATGCTTCCTTCCTCCCTCCTTCCTTTCCTCCCTCCCTCACTTCCTTCTTTCCTTCCTTCTTTCCTCCCTCCCTCCTTTCCTCCCTCCCTTCTCCCTTCCTTCCTTCCTTCCTCCCTCCCTTCTCCCTTCCTTCCTTCCTTCCTTCCCCCCTCTTCTCCCTTCCTTCCTTCCTTCCTTCCTCTCTTCCTTCCTTCCTTCCCCTCTCCCTTCTCCCTTCCTTCCTTCCTTTCTTCCTTCCTCTCTTCCTTCCTTCCTCCCTTCCTCCTTTCCTTCCTTCCTTCCTTCCTTTCTTCTTCCCTCCCCTTCCTTCCTTCCTCCCTCCTTCCCTCCCTCCTTCCCTCCCTTCCTTCCTTGCTTCCTTCCTCCTTTCCTTCCTTCCTCCCTCCCTCTTTTCCTTCCTTTCTTCCTACCTTCCTTCTTCCCTCTTTCCCTCCTTCCCTTCCTTCTTTTCTTCCTTCCTTTCTTCCTTTCTTCCTTCCTTCCTTACTTACTCCCTTCCTCTCTCTCTTCCTTCCTTCTTTCTTTCCTCCCTTTCTTTTTCTGCTGCTTCCTTGTAAGGACTTTATATACATATCACAGTGGTCTCAGGCACACCCTGAGGCACCTTCCTCTGGCTCAGTTTGGTCTCCTCACGATGTTTTGTAGTGCTTTTCCTTAAACAAGAAAATATCAAGTGAACTTTGTACACCATCAGTTAACATTTTAACAATTTAAAAATGATGCTGTTGTCTGATTGGTACAAGGGACCAACAGCAACAGTCCATGCACCACCAATAGCTCCGCAGTAAGAGGTAGACCCTGGAGATGGTCTACTCTGTCTTGGAATTTTGTCTAGCACAATCTTGTGAACAAGATCAGAGCTTGTGTGATTAATGAGTGTGCCATGTATGTTCTATCAGAAAACAGTATTCTGTAGCCCTCTTCCTCTATCTGCCAATTCTTCTGTTCTCCCTGACCCCTCCTCTGAGATGTCCCCTGTGCCTCAGGCAGAAAGAGCTGCTCTAAGATACTGGTTTTCAATCTATGGGTCAAGACCTCTTTGGCAAACATATTTCAAAAATTATTTACATTATGGTTCATAACAGTAGCCAAATTACAGTTATGAAGTAGCAACAAAAAATAATTTTATGGCTGAGGGCCACCACAGCATGAGGAACTGTATTCAAGGGTCACATCATTAGGAAGAGTGAGAATCACTGCTCCTAATGTCTTAGTTATGTAGAACTGTGTGTTTTCAATGATGAAATGTAGAAACCATTTTAAAATTCTTCCTCAGGCTGACTCGCAAGCTAAGACAAATTTACTTATTCAGTTATTCACAGATGTAATGTTACAAATATTAGATAAAAATTATAGATTTGCCAACATTGTCAACCATTAGCAGGCAAGTGGTAGCTCACAATAGCTCTCAAAAAAATAATATAGTTAAAAATTCATGTCCTCAGTCTGGGCTTATTTCTGCACTTCAGACCTATTCACCCATCTGCTTGTGTGACATCTCCATGTGGATGTCTAATGGGCATCTGGCCTTCAGTGTGCAAGCCATGACTGCTGATCTCCACCCCTCAGGCAGGCTCCACCTGAAGTGTTCTTGATCTCACTTCAGGACTACTCCATTCTCCAAGTCAGTTCTACCAAAGGCTTGGTAGTGATTTAAATTCATTTTTTTCTCTGTTTTTCCTCTCAAATCCCATCAGCAACTGTTCCAAAGTATATGTAGACTTTAAGAACAACTATTGTGTCACTTCTAATGCAATTTTCTTTAATCAGCCACCATCATCTTGTGCTTGAATCTCTACAACAGATTCTTAACAGGCTTACTCACTATCTGCTACTCACCTCAACTAAGAATTTTTAAAAGCCTCTATGAAAATTATAAAAAGACAAAAAAAATTCCCCCCAAAAAAACACTATAAAGATAGGTACATACAACTATGAAGGCCAAGCCTTCATTTAAATGGTGGCACCTTTATGCACTGTGCAACTTGCACAGTTATGTAAACCCGCCTTGCTTCTTAGCATACTATATTCTTTTCAGATTTATATTATTTATTGTCTGCTTTCTCCTCTTCTTGGAGTGCAGGAATCTTAATGTCTTATTCACTGTCGTATTCTCAGTATCTTAGCCACACCTAGTATGTACTCAATAGAGGTTTAATGAAAATATGCAAAAACCAAAAGGGCTATGTTGCTAAAAACCCCTCAGATGAGCTGCTAACAGTATAAGCTAAATATTCTTCTGAAACACTCACTTAGATATGCATTTCCAAACATTATTTCCAAGAGGAGTCTATTTAAAAACAGACTCTCCTACAGTTGTTAGTATCCACTGTAATAAACTTAGCCTTAAGAAAAAGTTTTAGAAATCTTTAAGGTTTGAAAAAGAACTCAGTTAAGACTCTGAGGTGGGTTTTCAAGTCTGTGAAAAAAGATGTGTTATAACAGATAGAATCCAGTTCTATACAGAGAGGCTCAAAGAGCTTTCTGGTCTCTGGGATTGAGAAAAAAATGCCATACCTAAACTTGTCCTTTAGAAAACTCTCCTTGCAGCTTTAAGGGGGAAGAGGAACAAAGATGTAATACACACATTTAGCTACAACTATTGATAGAATGAGAGCCCAATAGCCTAACCCAATTCTTCCTTCTACCCAGGCTTTGGCCATCTCCACAAAGGGAATTCATCCCAAAGCTTTCTGCCAGTATCCCCCAGAATAAAGTTTCCCTACTAATTCAAATGTTTTATTTGGGATTATCTTCCCCCAAAATAATTGGCAGGAGATACAGTCAACCTCTGCAAATAAAAACCCGTCATTTACTCCCAAAATATAAAAAGATGAATAGTGTAAGACGGACACAAGTGTCTATAGGATTCATTCCAATATCAGAATCATTGAGTCATGAGTAACACTATGGTAGCCATCCACACCCAGCTCCCTGCACTGCGCATACTGCATACTTAGGGCTCCTGCAAAGTGACTTGAAAAGATGAAGGCAACACGTTTCCCCAATGTCTCTCTAAGTTCTAACTACTGGTCCCCCTTTATGCTTAGGACGAGAGTCCATCTCATATCCACATGAGTAAATGAGAAAGATGACAATCATTTCTGACAATGCGAAGACTTGGCTCTCCTCAGTGAGTCGCCAGGCAAATGTCATTTGATGCTTCAAATTCATAAATACCTTTAATTTCCATAATGACAATAACCCAAGAGTAAAACTTAGTATTTAACACAGAAAATCACTAGACTTGTGTCAAATTGCCTTTCTTTCTAGAACTTCTCAGGAGCTAGGCAGGTAGCTGGGAGGATATAAACAAGATGAATTAATCACAGCAGGGAGAGGGCCTTAGTAAGCCAAGTCCTTTGTCAGAGAGAACAATTATGCTGGGTTTGGGGCATCCTTTTCCATTTTCTGAAGGCTCAGGGCACTAGTTGACAGCTGCCCTTTTATTGCAAAACAGAATCCAATTTGCAATTTTTTTCTTTTAACCTTTCTCTAAAACATATGTAAAACAAGAACTATGTTTTCAGTAACATTCTGTGTTGGCATCGGTTCTTTTATAACTGCACAAATGCCCTGTAATGTATAATTTCATCAGCAGTAATCTTATTCCTGTAAAACTAATAATAAGAGTCTAGAAAAGAAGAGTGGCTTATCCAAAGAAAACAGTTCATCAGCATCCAAAGATGCCCACATGGCCAACATCACACTTAGTGTACTTGCTAGATGTTTAGTGAATAACTGAATTTCAGTGCCGGACTTTGTCTAGACATTATTCTCATAAGCAAAAAATAAACAGATCTTAGTTAAGAGACTAGGAAAAAAATCTGTTAAGATTAAATCATCTGAGAAAATTAAAATGAGTAAATATTCTAGTCATTGAAGCCAGAAAGTCATTGGTCACTCACAGAAACATTTCAAATAATAGTTCACTGGTTTTAAAAATAAAATCATATGTACAGTGTTTCTGTAAATTTGAAAGGGTTGTAGTTCAGCAGTTTGTGGAGCAATGTTTTCTGAAGCAAGCCTTCTCCCACTTCATTTTGTCTTTGTGTTTTCCATAGCTCCCTCTCCAAAGATTGTATTTTCACATGTCATATTTCAAACAGGAGTAACTCAAGACTGATGATGTTCAGGTGTCCCAATATTTACACTCTCACATAAAATGGTACAAACTATGGAGCACTGAACACTGTAGGTTTTCTTTTAGGAAGGATAGTCTACCTAGCCCATGGTAAACTGGGGGCTATTTGCTTTATTTAACCACTAAGTTTTTCTTCATTGGGCTCTAGACGTAGATAAGAGGTAGTTCCTATTCAACTAGGTCCTCACAATCATAATTTCAGGCATTGCTTGTCTCTCTAGAAAGCATGCCATGATTAGCATTCATTTCATTGTTTCTAGGCTTAGATGTTCTTCTCTTACAGTTACCAGCTGTCACTGGCCCTCGGTGCAACTAAGAATAACGCAGGAAAGAAGGAGATGCATATTTCAGGGAAGTTACCCAGATAGGATCTTGTTCCTGCAAGGGCAAGTGTGTCAAAGACCAGAAGCTGATCAGAGATGGACAAGATATAGCTATAAATACACTCCCATGTCCTTCTCTTAACTGGACCAGACCAAAGTCAAAACATCTGCTCTTCCTAAGAAAACAGATGATATAATATGTTTAAGCAAAATCAAAGGCCCGTGAATTTTGCCTTTGGACTACACTATTATTACTGGTGGTTTTGTCTCTTGTGAATGGGAAGTCACCAGCTCCCTCCACACCCAGCTCATTCAACAGCAAGGATCAGGTTGCTTAACAGATGTACATAGCAAAAAAACCCAGATGTTTGAAAATTCCAAAGCAAGTTAAAAAGTCCAGCTGTCATTCACTGAGTACTTATACCTTGTGGCAGGGACAGTCCTAGTGTCATGTGTTGAATGAATATTCTTCCCCACAATTTACTATTATGTGTAATCTACTCAGTCAACAGACAGCAAAATCAAGGTAGTAGATAAAGTAATTTTCCCAAAAGTAAATAATCTATAAAAACAAAAACAAAAACAAACAAACAAAAAAAAACAGGCCTGTTTTAAAAGTCATTTTCTGGAACTGAAGATGTAGCCCTGAGGTACAGTACTTAGTTAGCAAACCCAAGGCCCTGGATTTGATTTCCAGTAACACACACACACACACACACACACACACACGCGCGCACACACACACACACACACACACACACATTCATACTTCTTTAATCATTTGTGTCATAGGTATTCAATACAAGCCTGCTATGAGTTAGGACCTAGTAAGAGAAGCAGGAGCTCACATTCAAACAGAAGAAAAAGATAATAAACACATATAAGTGTATACGTCTGTGTATCTTACACTACATAGGGACGGACTACATATATGATTATCCCAGAAGATTATAATGGAGCTAAAAGACTTCTACAATATATTAATTTATATTTTTTATGTTTAAGTATGTCTACTTAAACAGTATGTAGATGTGTTACAGCTAACTGCAGAGCTCAACACAGTCACGTGATATTTGGGTTGGTAGGATAGCTTTGGTGTAAGCAGTCTATACCACCAAGGCTTGAGAAAGCAGGCTGTGATGCTCACATGATGACACACTCTCTTAATGATCTGGATTCTCAGACTTTATCCCTGTCTTTAAGCAATGCATGACTGTGCGCGTGTATGCATGTATGTATAGCTAGATACATGGGTGTACAGTCGGGAGGTGAGATTTGTCACAAAGAACAATACAATTAATATTTAGAAGAGTGACAGAAAAAAATAAAGAGGGATTTTTAATGAGATGCCCTGGGAAGACCTTCCCTGAAAGATGACATTTAAGCAGGGCTAGAAACAAATAAGTCAAAAGCCATTCAGGTGCCAGGAGAAGCAGTCTACAGAGGCACAGAAGCAAAGTAGTGACTTGGCATGTTAGAGCCATAGCACAGAGCTTAGCTTGAGGCAGAGCAGATGCAACAAGTAGGAGATGAATACAGGATGAACTCTGGATCCTTATCTAAGGGGATGAGAAGCAGATGAGCAGGGGAAGGTGCGGGAGTGACAGTGTGGGTGGGTGTCAGTCAGGCCACTGTCCCTGTCCATCCCATCCATGGGCAGACAGACCCCTCCATGGCTTGCCTGGTACCAACTTCACTGAAACCTGTTGTAGAGACCAGGTTTCACTGACCTCCTCTGTGTCCCTGACCTCAGTCTCAAGTGTCTGCTATTTCTTTTAAGGTTTTTTTATTCTTTAGCTGTTGGGCCTGGAATCAAGCATGCAGTCCTTCTCCTCTAAAACAAGTGAAGATGTTCCATGAGCAGATGGGTGACTACATAAGCCCTAGGCTTGACCTCTCTAGTCATTTCTCCACCCCTGTTTCTCCCTCTTCTTTTAACTGAGTTCTTAATCCTATTGGATTTCTGTGGCTCACACTTCTAGCCAGTATGTGTAGAGGGACCCATGTGTGTTCTGTTCAGTGACATGCAAGACATTTGCCAAGGGTACCAGTAGTTGGAATTGTTCACTGTCTAGATAGAAAAAAAAAACCTAATGTATTAAAATATAAATATGTTATATTTAACATATAAGGAAAATATAAATTTATATATGGAATCTTAACAATAGTGACACAGAGAAGTCAAAAGCTGTCTGGTGAAAAAGCTTTATAAAAGACAGAGGCTTAAGTTGAACTTGGAATGTTTGTGTGTAGGTGTACCAGGAAGTTCTGGTAGTAGTTTCCAAAGAGGCAAGAAACAAGCTTAAGCAAGATGTGTGGGAAGCTACAGAATAGAGATGTAGGTGTTTGTGTTTCTGATTTTTCTCTTCTCCAAGTAGATGGATGGAAAAACACAAAGGGGGTTGATTGGCATCTCAAAGAGGAGCTCAAGTAATTTAACAGAGAGAGATCCCTACCCAGCAATATCACTCTCCCTGAGCAAAACACAGAAACTCATCAGTAGGAGAGATAAATGGAGCTGGAAGCACATTTCACTGATTTGTAACTCCACTGGCTCATTACCTCATCTGGGGCTGTGTTTGTGGATGTCACTCTGCCCACCAAACACACACAGGAAATTCCAGAGATGCTCATATTTCCTTCTTCGCCCCTCTCCAACCTTCACTGGGGACAAAAAAAAAATAGTTGATTTCTCTCTGCACCTGTTCCTGCAGTCTGTTTTTGTATGCCACCTGTTCCTATAGCATCCCAGTAGACACGCATAATCCCTGACTCATAAGACTAAAATGAGAACTATGCCAAGAACTGAACTGTAGACAGAGTCACCGCCAGGGTATGTAGGCTGAGCTGCAAGCAAGGTCCAGGTTTCTTTTGTGATCCTAACACCTACATCCTCTCAGCCCGAAATGGACTATTGTGCTTTTCTGGGCTCTGTGACTCACCAGTCTTTGCACATCACACAGACAAAAAGAGTTTGCACATTCGTTAGGGATTTTCAGGTGTTGAAACTCTGGAAAGCTCAGGCAGTGAGGAATTGCTAAACCTGTACAACTGACTAAAGAGAAGAGCTAGGGCCTCGGAGACATTTTCCCAAGACTTAACTATTGACAACTCCATGTGGATTTTAGTCACACTTTCTGCTAGTAAATAATGACTGGACCAGCTACGGCTTTAGAGCCTTCACTGTAATCAGTTCTGGGGGAGGAATTATGCTTGACAGGTAATTAAGAAAGCTGACAGGAAATAGCATTTGGCCTTTTTGAAAGCAAACCACAGTTTGTAAAAGATAATCTAATTTACCAAAACCCCAGATGGCAAAGCTGTGCATATTGTCACCAAGGCCAGGAGTCTCATATTAAATTAATCCCTCTTTGCCTTATACTGTCCTGTAAACTTTAACTTTCGTATGAGAGAAAAGGATGAAAATATTTTCTGGGTCACTGCTAAATACGATGTAAAAGCGCTGATTGATCGGGATGCAGACTTTCCTGGCAGGAGTAGAGATGAGACTGAGCAAGACATCAGCTCTGAAACGCCATTTCCTTGTTTAAACAGGCAAGGCTGAGTGGTAGGAGGTAGTTTTGCAAGTTCAGCCATCTCAGGAATGAGTTCCACCTTGCTGGCAGGATCAAAATTGAGTTCACATTCCCAGGGCCTGGAACCCAACTTCTATCCTGCTTCTTCTGATGTTTCCTGTTTGTCTGTTCACCAGGAAAGGATGTAAAGAGGACAGACGCTGTTATCCTGTTATCTAACCTAAGATACACAAATCATAAATGTGCTGCTGTCTTGACTTAATTGACTAAGGGCTGCTTGACCACTTCTTTGTTCTCTTATCACTTTAGATTCCAGGTCAGAGTCTAGGAGGGAACCTGACTACAAAAACCGACTCAAGGACCCTGAAAGTTAACCTCAGGTGGCCCAGTCAAAATATGATTGGTCAATGCAACATCCCACCTGATCTCCCTTGCTTTGTGTTCCCATCCTATAATAATGTTGTACAATCTCCCCTACAGGGATGTGGTTCAAATCCCAAAGTAGCCACCTCCCAGTGCGAGCAGAAAATAAAGCTTTCATTTTTTTTTTTTTTAAGCATCTGGTGAGTTTTCTCAGCTTCGATCCCGAACCCAGCATGAGAACGGAGGATTTATGCCATTATTCCTAAGATTGTAAGGATATTCATTATGTTAGAGAATGAAGAAAGAAGTTAACATACTACACTGAGATTTAAAAATAAGGCATGGGGAGCTAAGGAGACAACGCAGTGGTTAAAAGCTCTGTGTAACCTTGATGACCTGAGCCAAGCACCCACCTAACAAGCAAGGCATTGTCTCCCACACCTGTGGCCCCAGGAAAGACCTGGCGACAGAGATAAGAGGTTTGTTAACTGCCGGCTTAGTTTTGAAATGTGATCTCCAGACTCAGGTTCAGGGAGAAACCCTGTCTCAAAGCAATAACGTAGAGAATGATAAAGGATGATGCTACATGTCTTCTGATAGCCTACCCATGTGAGTGCACACATGCTCAGGGATTCAACCAGGGTTAGGAATTTACTTTCAATGTCAAGTAAGAGGGAAAGAAATAAACGGTTGATCTACATTGTCCTTTGGTAATTATTGTATGATTTAATACTGTTGTAGAAGAAGAAAAGAATCCCCCTCTCCTACTTATTTGCTATGGTTTGGATATGGTTAAAATATCCTCTAAGGTTTCCTGTGGTAGAATTCCTTGACATTGAGAAGGTACACAAAATACCTCATTTACTTTCTCTTTGTCCCAAGAACTTTATGCCAAACTGGGAAAGCGAACATGGTGTACCTAAGCTAGGACAAATTAGACATTGTAACCAAGAGAATAATTACACATTTACAAAAAAACTGAAAAATCAACTCATCTTCCTTTGGTCTTCTTTGTGGGAAAGATAGATGTCAGATATCATCAGAATTATGGAAGATTGCTTCCAAGAACCTATTTCTGTATTACATTTTAGGACCAGAAATGACATTGTCCTCTTTATGTCCTGATGATAGAAACCATCTGTCCATCACCTTTTGTGTCATTTCTTTAAGAAAGAAAGAAAGAAAGAAAGAAAGAAAGAAAGAAAGAAAGAAAGAAAGAAAGAAAGAAGGAAGGAAGGAGAGAGAGAGAGAAAGGGAGGGAGGAAGGGAAAGGAAGGAAGGAAGGAAGAAAGGAAGGAAGGAAGGAAGGAAGGAGGAGAGAAATAAAGAAACAAAGAAAGAATAGAGGAGTGTAGGAGTGAACACCAGGCCTGTTAGCACAGTCATGTGCAGAACCTGAAGAGTCCGCTCTCAGCGCCCCCAGGGTACCTCACAGACAAGCAGCTGGATCTACAGGGAACATCTAAGACATAAAACCAAATGTGCACCCTGGCTACCTTCCCTGCCTCAAGAAAGGTTCCGGGTGCATTCCGTTCCTGCACCTCTGGGGGCTAAGACCTGACTCCTCTTATAAGTAGCTTAATGTGAGATTTCCTTGCCTTAGAAAGTGATACCAAAAGTACGCGTGATTGAGCCATTGAAGCCCACTTCTGTGAATACAAAAATGCCTCCTCATTTCAAATCGCAAGGAAAGACGATATTTTAAACCACCGCCTGCGACTACCCTGCATATCAGCTAACATACACATCAGCAGGTAAGGAAATTTACTGAAATCCATGAACTGTGTGACAAAGAGCAAAGTGCAGAGGAAGTCTCTTGCGGGAGAGCAGAGGGGGGTGGCAAACTATAACACTACTCAATTTTGCCGTCATGTTTAATCCTGAGACCACCCTTTACAGCACTGTTCAGATTTGGATTTTTTTTTCAAATATAATTATTTTATTTTTGAAATTATAAGATAATTACACCATTTTTCCTCCCTCCCTTTCCTCCCTTCAAACTCTGCCAAAACCCTCCTTTCTCTCTTTCAATCTTTTTTTTTTTCATTAATATGTTCTTAAATACATAAATACTCCTTGCTCAGTCTGTATATTGTTATTTATATGTGTCAGTGGTCAGGGCTGACCATTTGGTAGTGGATAACTAAGATTATTCCCCCCACTCTGTGCATTGCTTAGTTGCCTGTCTTTCTTCGGGTAGGCCTGAGGCCTCCTGGGCTGTCTTCCAGCTACAATGGCATGTCTATTGGTGTTGCCTTTGTTCAGTTCGGGTTTAGGCGGTCATGTTGGTAAGGGTGTATGTGTATACCTTCCGACAGTCCTTAGAGACACAATTTCTTAGCAAACTCCCTGTTCTTCTGGTTCTGAAGATCTTTCTGTCTCATCTCCCACAATGTTCTATGAGCCTTAGGTACGGAAGCATTTTGTAGATACATTGAGGCTGACCTCCACAACTCACATTTCCATTGGTTGTGGTTTTCTGTAATGATCTATTGCAAAGAGAAGTTTCCTTAATGAGGGGTTAGGATTACATTTATTTGTAGAAATAAAGAAAAATATTTGAAGTCTAATTAGGGTTTATGCCAGTTTAACAAAGAGGTAGCTATAGGTTCTCCTCTGAGAGCCATGACTTCCCTAGACTTGAGTTTCCGATGCATGAGTTGGGTTATGATGCATGGTTTATCTCATTGAGCAGCTATTAAATCCAATTAGAAAGCTGGTGGTTACCACCAAAGGACTCGTGCCACTACTGCATGCTTAGCGCTATTGTTTCATGTTGGTTGTTGTGGTGGTTCATGTGTGCTATAGCTGGCCTCCATGTGTTTGCTGCCCTCCTTTGGAACCTTGTGTGGCATAAAAGCTAGGCCTCCAGTGGAAGCCTTTCCTAGTGGGGACCTTTGGGTCTGGCTTCTAAAGTTCATGGTATCTTTATTAGTAGGGGCTTACCTTCTACCTCTAAGAGGCAACCAAAGATAATAGCAATAGCTTCTACTGTCTGGGAAGTCTCTTAGAAAACCCTGATCAACAATTCAAAAGGGGGCTCATATGCCTAGTGTTGAAGTTTTTGTTAGCTGGTCTTCTGCTCTTTGGGAAAACTCTGTCAGCCCAGATGAGATAGTTTCATTTAAACTGTATATGTATATTTATACACAGACTTGCACATTTTATGTGGTGCTTTTAAAAGGATATTGTTAATATACCATTTTTTTAGAGTCTTTCAGACCTCCTTATGGTTTTTACCCTCCTCTCCTTGTTTTGTCTTTATTTCCCTCTTCCCTAATAAACACTCTCAAGACTTTCCTGATTTCCCAATCAGATCACTTGTACTCTGATATTTCTCTGTTGCTTACTGACCTCAACAATGCCTCCCATTTGCTTTCATAGTTTCTACAGTTACTCCAAACCATGTACTCATATCTGCAGATTTGGAGCTAGGAGCCTGAGATGAAATAGAGCAAACAATGTTTGACTTTACGAACCTGAGTTTTCTCACTTAATATGATGTATTCTAGTTCCAACTACTTACCTACAAAACTCCTGCCATCATTTTTCTTTACAGCTGAATAAATTTCATAGTGTTATGCCCCATATTTTCAAAGTAAATCTACCACATGACCAAGATTGGCCTGTCTTTGGAGAAAATGTGATATGTAGATATAAGTACTTAAATATATATATATATATTTAATTTCAATACACAATCCTTTAGAAAGATATTTAGTCTAGTCATTATTAGTTTAGGATAAGTGATGGTAAAACATCAAACTAGTTCCAGTTCCTATCTAATCATTATTTTTTTCTAAGTAGACGGCTGTAAAAATAGCTGCTCATTAAATTCAGGATATGCTCACCAACTATTAACAAGGTTTCTGGACAATCCTACTCTGGTGGACAGCCAACTTTCATCCTGTGTAATCTTTCATCTGTGCTATATGGGATTTTTACCAAAGGATTTCTGTGACAAGAAACTGACCTGTGTTGTCCCCATAGTCTACCCTATCCTCTGATTATTTTATATGCTTTTCCACAGCATAATGAATACAAATGTGTAATGAATACAAACATTTCTGCTCCCCTGACATTTCTTCCACCAAGTTGTTCCTTTACCAAATACCCTTTTCCACTCCTATTGCTCTTAGGATTAAAAGAACACAGGCTTTAGACTCACAGAAAACTGGGTTCTAATTCACACCTGTCTAAGAGTTGGACCTGTTGCTTCAGGCTCAGCAGATTGATCCTTTGTGTCCTCATCTAAGGAAGCAGCTGTTAGACAGCAAACTGAGAACAATGCAGAGATGGATCACACGCCCGGGCAAAGAGAACAGTCCATGCACTGTAGTCCCCTTAGATTCCTCTGCAGCACGTTAGATTCCTTACTGCTGCCTTATGGCACTCTCCCCTTCTGAATTCTCCATTGCCGGCCACTTGCACTGCATTCTAAGTACTTCAAGAAAAAAAAAAAAAACGCAATGCGTTGCGGTTGTTATGAGCTCTGCTTTGTGTCTTTCCTTGTAATAAACAAGCAACTGATGACACCTTTTGTTCTTCTTAACTAGTCATATCACTAGTTCTGTCTATCCTTCCCTTAAGCTTGTTTTTCTCATGTGTATTTCCCAAAAATACTGCAGGGAGTGAGAGTTGGACTATAGGCTTAGATTTTCAAAACTTACTTTTAGAAAGGGTTCTTAAATGCTTTAACCTCCCTTCTAAGCCATCACCCACGACAGGTAGTGGAAAGGAAAGGTTAATAGAGCAAAGGAAGATGTGGACCTCTTTAGAAATATTTTGATGGAGCAAACCCAATCTGCATTGTCAGAATATTAGCATTTCAGTTCACAGGAATCAGCAACTGCAGGTCAATCCAGAAGAAACCACAAGGCTCTGCCAATCAGCCTTAATCCTTGTGGAAGCAGCAAGAAGCTGCCAGAACACCACCAAAAGTTTTTTTGGTACATTTCTCTCTATGAAGTCACAAATGATGACCAAAAAAGAATGGTAAGGCATACCAATACCACCCAGTGTTGTCAGCAAAGACCAATGTCAGCAAAGCAATGATGACCAGTAAAGAATATCAAGGTGTACCAATACCATCCAGCACTGTCCATTGTCCATTGAGATATATTTATATCCTTTCCAATCATGTGTTCTCTCAAGAATCTGCTCTAGCAAAACATCACATGCCATTCTTCCAGGCTGTCTCCAGAAAAACATCTCTATTCTTAGCAGACCATCTCCCCACATGTTTGCTTCAGCGAAAACATCTCATAAGACAGTTTCCAGAAAAACAACACAGAACACAAATGAGTCTTCAAAGAAACCAGAAATTTCCACTTCACTGGACCACAAAGATTCACAGCCCCAAAGAGAATTTAGGTCTAGCCAGCTAAGCATCTCTAACAAAGATCTACTTTTAGATGTGTAGGCAGAGATGAGAGAACCAGAAAAGCATGGTGAGACACTTAGAAATCAGCAACAGAAGACACCCATATATCCATGAGTTGGAAGACAAGATGTTGAGTAAAAGTGGGAGTGGTGGCCATGAAAATCTGTCTACTGCCAAAGACCCAGGGCCAAAGCAGTAGGTGTTACAGGGGATTGAATTGCCTGAAGTTATTCTCCTCTGGTGTGTTGATCTTCTGCTGGTGTTAGTTATTCACTGAATCTATTCAGAAGCTCTAGTGATATAATTCCTAAGTATAAGAGTATGGAGCTAAGAAAGAAGGGAAATGAACAGATCTTGGGTGGGAATAAATGAAGAATTACCAGTGCAGAGAAACCTTTATTTTGTGTGTCCAAGTGTCTCCTAATGTGTCATGTGGCCTCCCAGACAAAAAATAGAAGGTAGGATTTCCAAAAGAATAGTCAAAGAGAATAGGCCCTGTATTAGAACAAGTCAATGTCATGAGCCTCCTAACCTGCTACACAAAGGAGGGTCTTTCTTTTGTATACTCCCTAGCAAAAAAAACAAAAACAAAAACAAAAACAAAAAAACATAACCTAGCCATGTCAAAACAAACCAAGACTAAGGTACAGACTACAGAGGATCCTTCAGCAATCAAGGACATAAGAGAAAGAATGAAACCTCAGCATATCCACATTAAACGGAAATTAAAAGAGGCGTGAAAACTAAGTTCATCCACGGTTTGGAATAAAGTGACAAAAAGTTATTATACAAATGACAAATTTTAATAGAATCTATAGATTAGAAAACTGCAGTACTCTCACCTTGAGCATTGTGTCTTGAGAAGGGAAGAAGATTCCAAGCACCTTTTTAATGATGAAAAGTATCATACACAGGGAAATATTCTGCAACAAAGGAGCAGTGTGCACACTTTACATTTAGCTGGTTAAAAAGGTTTGTTGTGTGCTCCACCATGTTCATAGCAGCCTTATTTATAATAGCCAGAACCTGGAAACAACCCAGATGTCCC
>NW_022196905.1:200213605-200219493 GCF_008632895.1 Mastomys coucha
GTGCCCCAGTGTAGGGGAATGCCAGGGCCAATAAGTGGGAGAGGGTGGGGTGGCAGGCATGGGGGCGGGAGGCAACAGGGATTTGTTTTTGTTGTTTTTGTTTCTTTGTTTTTTGGAGGGGAAACTGGGAAAGGAGAAATTTACATGTAAATAAAGAAAATATCTAATAAAAAAAGTGGCAAAGGTTATCAAAGATCTTTGATAATTAAAAATAATCAATCCTCAAAAAAAAAAAAAAAAAGGTTTGTTGTGGGTGGAGAGATGGTTCAAAGATTAAGAGCGCTGGCTGCTATTCCAGAGACCCTGGGGTTCAATTCCCAGTATGAAATTATGTTTTAGGAGAGGCAGAGCCACACAAAGATTGAGTACACTGCTGACAGGAAGCGCTCACCTGCCTGGAGAGAACAGCTAGTCCTCTCCCAGTCTCACTGCAGTCTCATCAAACACGTGCTTCATAGACGGTTCTAGGAACCCAGTGACTCCTGTCACTGTAGAGAGAATTCTCATCCTCTCATGACAATCTGTCATGCTTTCATTTTTAAAGGTCCAGTCTCAGTGTTTCAACTGTAGAAGCTGCACCACATACTTATTAGAAATCAAATGATCACTTTGAAACTGAAAGAAATTAGGTGGAGGAAAAGGTCCCGCCATGTCCGTGTGGGAGGGCCTAGCATGAAACTGGAATTTTCTGCCTCCTGTGGAAGGAAGTGAGTGAATGATGAGTATAATATTTATGCCAGCCTTGCAATTGGATTATTCTCCTCCTCCAAAACAGAGCTGCTAATATCACACTGACTCTCTGGGGTGAGAGCGGTTATTTATTTTCCCACTACTCACCATATCCCCAAAGCGGTTGTTTGAAAGACTGTGATTGCATATACAGCACACACATGGCCTTCTGGACATCAGAAAAAATAAAAACAAAACCAACAACTGCGATTGTTTTCAGTGCAGGGGAGATACAAGTAAGGCAACGATCACTCTGAGGAAAGCTGTGCGTGAATCTAGCTCTAGGAGACTCCTGCAGGGACCAAGAGCAAGGACAGTCCATTTGTTGGTTAGTCGTTGTTTCTTGTTTAGGGAATTTAAGAGATAGGAAAGCATCCATGTTTTTCAGCATGTTATCTACTTGAATCTAAATAACATATCCACAGGACTTTCAGAAAAAACAATTCTATGATGTCATCACAGCAACAGCTCGAGAGAGAAGCCTGATATCATTTTATTAAGCAAGTATCATTTTATTAGATGAAGAGACCTAGACCCTTCTCATTAGCTTAACAGTTATTCTTCATGGCATAAGTATTTCAATTTTTCTTCAATTTAACAAACAGATATTAAGTGCCTAGTGTGTGTCAGACACTATGGAAAACTGGATTAAATAAAATTTCTGCACAGTCCACAATTTCCTTTTCCAGGAAAATTAAAGGTCATGTAAGTATGATATGGCATGTGTAGATTTCTATCAACATAAAACTTCATTTTATTACATTTAATTGTATTTATTTATTTTTGGGAGGTTGCATGTGTGCGCAGGGATGATATAGAGGTCAGAGGACAACTTGTGGAAATCAATTCTCTCCTTCCACCATGTGGATCCCAGGAATCTAGCTCAGTCTTCAGACTTGGTGCCTGCACAGGTCCTGACCAGGTATTTCATCAGTCCCCAAGGTAGTACTTCTTCCAATAATGATACTTAAGGGAGAAATACTTCAGGGTATTTACTAAACAGGAAGCTTGGTTGTTTCTGAGAACAGAAGGGAGGGCACATTCATGAATAGGTTAAAGAGCTGAAGTCTTTCAAGTTCTCTGAAATAGGTGAATCAAATAATTTGTTTTTGCTAAAGTCTATCATTTTGTTAAGCCATAGTTGGATATCAGAACCACAATTTTGAGTACTACATCTGGTTTGGTAATGCAAACTGAACAACACAAAACCAAGAATAAACAACCGTGTGTCCTATTGACTAGTACAGTTGCCTTGTAGCATCTTTGAATTTATTGATAAAGAATAATATACTGCAAGACTCCAATCTTAGTCGCAGAAGATTCCAGGTACATTTGTGACAATAGTCTGACATCGTCAGAATAAGTTAACAGGTTCCTAAGGTGAGTACTTTAAAAAGCAGCATTGATTTGTATTAGTGGATAGATTTCACTGGTTTTGCTTGAATAAATAAATAAATAAATAAATAAATAAAGCAAGCTTTACAATTGTACAGCATCCTTATGTACTTGAGAAGACCTACAATAATATAATGCAATCATTGAAGTCATTGTAGAATCTTTTTTAAAAAACACAATGTGATAAAATGTTCATGCTAAAATGTTCTGAGCTAGCTAACCTCCAAGATGGTGCCTGATGCTTCCTGGTATCGACCCCTTGTAGTTTCTTCTACCACATTTAGAGAGTATGAGCCATATAGCAGTATAACACCCAATATTACACTTTTGAGATTTTATAGAAGACTAGCTTCTATCTTAAGAGAATCTTCCTTTCCTTCCTTCCTCCCCCTTCTTTCCCCCTCTATTCCTTACTCTCCTGTGTTCACTCTCTCTAAAGGAAGGTCAGTTTCTGTCATGAGACCAACTCCATGAAGAGATACACCTGGTCAGGAACTGTGTAGTTTCTGTCAATAGCCACATGAATGACGTTGGAAGCTGTTTGTCAAGCCACTGACGGCTTCATGAGAAATGTCCATCCAGAACACTGGGCTAAGCCTCTTTGGCTTCTCACTCTCAGAAATGGTGTCAGATGATAAGTGTTTATTATTTTAAGCACTTCTGCTTTGTGTTATGCACTTGTCATGCACAACTAACTTGTGCAATTGAATGGGAAACAGATGCATATGATAAGAAGGTTGCCAGAAGGTTAACATTGACTTTCACAGGAGTTACAAGTAGGCAAGATAGTTCACTGCTAAAGGTACTGAAACTGTGTTATATTCCCAGGACCCACATGGTAGAAGGCAAGAACTGACTCCAGTGAAATATCAAAATCTTAGGCACAATAGCTTATAATTCTGGCTTCATTTCTTTAAACAAGCAATGGTATAGTAGAGGGAAAAAACCATTGTGAGGAGTCCAGGATTCTAATCTTAACCAAAAAGATTATGGCAAAGAAAGTGGCCTTAGATTTCAAGAATAGTGTGCATTGCCAAAGCCTGGTGTTATTGGCCAAAACAAATCTTATTAAGCCCAATCTCTAACAAAACAGATCCTTTTACAATAGTAATCTTGTTATCTGTTGAATCATACCTACAAGACACAATTAAAACAACATTCAATATTCTCTGCCTGTGACTAGACAGTAAACAGAAATAAGAACCAGATAATATTTCAGATAATTGAAATGATATGAAACAGAAGAGTTTTGCCCAATACTATGGGGTTTTTTGAACTTCATTAAATCTCTGAGTAATTCAACTCTTCCCTATGCTGGGATTCCAGTAACTTCATTTTGTGTGCATGTGTTTGCCTCTCTGTCTCTGCCTCTGCTCTCTCTCTCTCCCTCTCTCTCTCTCTCTCTCTCTCTCTCTCTCTCTCTCTCTCTCTCTGTCTCTCCTTACCTCCCTTCCTCCCTCCCTCCCTCCCTCCCTTTTTACCTCTTTTCCTCCCCTCTCTGTTTTCTTCTTACCAAGAGGCTTGAAGTACATAAGAACTACCAATGACAGTGTTGAGAAGCTTATAAAATTAAATAAAGACTCAGTCGCATAGAAATTTTTGAAAGATTCTAGAAAGAAAAAATTAATTTTTCACATTTCTCCATCAGTCATTCAGCTCCTATGTGCTAGTTATTATTAGAAGAGCCAAAACTATGTCAGTCGAAAAACAAAGGCATCTGCCCTCATGGGATATGTGTTCTGGAAAGAGGAGGAAAATATTCCACTGTACAAATGATGATGATTGCTCTAGAAACTGAAACAGACAAGGAAACGAGATAAATAGCAACAGTGACTACTGGGTGTTTTAAGTGCAGTAGTTAGAGAAAGATTTTATGAATGGGAAGTGTGGCCTAATCCTGGGTAGGAGGGAGACTATCACACTCAAAAAACAAACAAAAAAACAAAAAGAACTGGTGTAATGATAGTAAGACAAAGACAAGCCTGACATATTGAAGGGAACATCAATGGAAGGAAGGTACTTGAGTTGTCCAATCCTCACAGAAACAGTTAATTCAAAAGATAAATAGAAATCTTTAAGGGGCCTTTATTATGATTAGTTCCTATCCTCACAGTTTTTCAGAGCTGCAACAGAAAAGACTTAACTCAAGGGACAGGATCAGCTCAGGATTCAGAGGATCTCAGTCCACCATGGTAGAAATAGCACCATGGCTGGAGGAGCTCGATTTTTGTGGGTAAGACTTTGTGGCAGAGTCGTTTCCTCACAGCAGCGGATCAGAAAGCAGAGCTGAGAGCATTCACTGGAGCCAGAAGTGGCTGTAATCTTTGAATGCTGCTCCACTAACCTACTTCCACCAGCCAGGATAAAATATCCACTGTGCATCAGGGAAGCGCTCAGCTGCATGCAAATGGGAAATTTACATCAGTCCTACCTCAGGGCCCAGGGAGCATCACAGAAGACTAAGAGCCAGGGTCTGGGATTACTGGAGCAAAACAATGTCTTCTGAACATGACAGGCCCATTGCAGTCATAAATTCACAGCAGCTGTGGTTGCCTACACAAGTTTATAAGCATATGGAGCACTGGTAATGGGAAGACTAGAACTATCTCTGGAAGTCAGTCTGGCGGTTTCTCAGAAAATTGGATGTAGTACTACCCGAGGACATAGCTATACCATTCCTGGGCATATACCCAAAAGATACTCAAACATATAACAAGGACATGTGCTCCACTATGTTCATAGCAGCCTTATTTATAATAGCCAGATGCTGGAAAGAACCCAGATGTCCTTCAACAAAGGAATGGATACAGCAAATATAGTAGATTTACACAATGGAGTACTACTCAGCTATTAAAAACAATGAATTCCTGAAATTCTTAGGCAAATCGATGTAACTAGAAAATATCATCCTGAATGTGGTAACACAATCAAAAAAGAGTGTATGGTATGTACTCACTGATAAGTGGATATTAGCCCAAAAGCTCAGAATACCCAAGATTCAATTCACAGACCACATGAAGCTCAAGAAGAAGGAAGACCAAAGTGTGGATGCTTTCGTCCTTCTTAGAAAGGAGAACAAAATACCCATGTCAGGAGATTCAGAGGCAAAGTGTGGAACAGAGACTGAAAGAAAGGCCATCCAGAGACTGCCCCACCTAGGGATCCATCCCATATACAGTCACCAAACCCAGACACTATTGTGGATGCCAACAAGTGCTTGCTGACAGGAGCCTGATTTAGCTGTCTCCTGAGAGGCTCTGCCAGAGCTTAACAAATATAGAGGCATATGCTTGCAGCCAACCATTGAACTGAACACAGGGTCCCCAGTGGAGGAGTTAGAGAAAGGACTGAAGGAGCTGAAGGGTTTGCAACCCTATAGTAAGAACAACATTATCAACCAACCAGATCCCCACCCCCACCCCCAGAACTCCAAGGGACTAAACCACCAACCAAAGAATACACATGGAAGGACCCATGGCTCTTGCTGCATATGTAGCAGAGGATGGCCTTGTCAGGTATCAATAGGAGGAGAGGCCCTTGGTTCTATGAAGGCTCGATGCCCCAGTGTATGGGAATGCCAGGTCAAGAAGGTGGGAGAGCTCTGCGTGCGCACCGCCTAGAGCCCGCCTCTCAGAAAGACGGCTGGTGCATGCGGCCCAGCTGAGCACTGGCTGCCCGAGGCTCACCGCGCGCGGGCCGGGCCTTGCTGTGGCTGACACGAGATTCTGAAGCCCGCCTCAGGTTAAAAGAAAAATGAAGTACAT
>NW_022196905.1:200219706-200220108 GCF_008632895.1 Mastomys coucha
GGATTTGGTGTTCGGGGAACAGAAGGAAAAATTCAAGCCATTGCCTGGGCTCGGAAACAGAAGAAGCCCTTTTTGGGTGTGTGCTTAGGAATGCAGCTAGCAGTGGTAGAATTTTCCAGAAATGTGCTGGGATGGCAAGATGCCAATTCTACAGAGTTTGATCCTAAGACTAGTCATCCTGTGGTCATAGACATGCCAGAACATAACCCTGGGCAAATGGGTGGAACCATGAGGCTGGGCAAGAGGAGAACCCTGTTCCAGACCAAGAACTCAGTCATGAGGAAACTCTATGGAGACACAGACTACTTGGAAGAAAGGCACCACCACTGATTTGAGGTGAATCCTGTCCTAAAAAAGTGCTTGGAAGAGCAAGGCTTGAAGTTTGTTGGCCAAGATGTTGAA
>NW_022196905.1:200221868-200227597 GCF_008632895.1 Mastomys coucha
AAAAAAAAAAAAAAAGAAGAAGAAGGTGGGAGAGGGTGGGTAGGGGAGCACCCTCATAGAAGTAGAAGGAGGGAGGATGAGATAGAATGTTTCTGGAAGAGAAACTGGGAAAGGGGATAACATTTGAAATGTAAATAAAGAAAATATCCAAAAGGGGGGGGAGACAAAAAGCAAAAATAAAGCAAAAAAAAAAAATTTTTTTTAAAGACAAACTATCCTGTAAAACACTGTTGTAGGGAATTCATGACATTGTGATTGTCAAAACGCAGAGGACCATGCAACACATAGGGAATGCTCATGAAACTATGGGCCCTAGCTCCTACATCTTCAGGAACAATGGAAACAATGCATCGACACAAGGTATTAGTAGAACTGTAAGAAAGCAGAGATGATTGCGTGGACATGAGCATCTGGGGGTACTTCTTATTCTCCTTTCTTAAATATAAATACACTTTAAGAGGAAAATTTATAAATAAAATATAAAAGAGAACATTTATGGAAGCTCTAACTATCATCCTTCAGGAAAGAATTTATTGGCCCAAGGTCTGGCCATGGGAACATCATTCTCCCACCCCAAGACTGGGTAAAGAATCTTTCCCTACTTGGAAGTGCTGTTGAATTAAATGAAGACATTCTGCCCAAGTGCTGTTGAATTAGACGACGATATTCTGCCTCATAACAACTTCTGCCTCATAACGACTTTTGTTCTGGTGTTGAGATAATCCCCATGGCATCCATGTACTCTGAAGAAGACAACATTGAACATGCCTATCTATACAACAAATATAGTGTTCATTGGAAAACTTCCAAAACACCGAGACTACAAATCAACCACTCCTGAAAAATCTTTTCACTCCTGAAAAGAAAGATGTGGTCAGGAAATTGGAGGATATTGCTTTCCCTAAAGCAGAAGAACTGAAAGACTAAACTCTTGAAAAAATATACCAAAGACTATAAGCAAGAAAAGAACACAATAAATAGGAGGAGGAACTTGACAGTCCAGCAAGAGTCAGAAAAAGAGCTGCCCAACAGCTAGAACAGGAGAAATTATTCTATGCCTGTGAGGAGACAATCAAGAAGCAGGAGCTTGAAAAGGAGCAGCCCAAGCATTTGGGAAGTTGGATCTTGGCCTCTGTGGGTCTCTATGTGCCTCTGTGTGCCTCTATGGGCCTCTGTGGGCCTCTGCGGACCTCTGCAACCTGATTTGGAAAAATGTTACAAACATGAAGCTAGCTAAGCCACCTGACAGGCAAGTCCCTGAAACCAAGCACTGAGCATCATAGAAAATGTTCCCAACGTTGAAGGCCTGCAGCATATTGTGGTGGCACACAATCTGCAGCTTGCTGGTGCCAATACTCCCAAAGGCTTTGAAACTTATGGAGTCTTTTGTGGAAAACCGATGAGAAATGAATTCATAATCACACATGTCCTCACCCTCAAACAAGCTGGTGGGCTTGATTATTGTCATGCAAAATAAAGAAGAAAATTTTCCTTATGTGGGATGTTGTTGGACTCCTCACTCTTGGCTGGATCCATACTCACCCAACCCAAATACCTTTTTGTCCAGTGTAAATCTGCCCACTCACCGCTCTTATCAAATGGTGTCACCAGAATCTATAGCAATTGCCTACTCTGCCAAGTTCCAGGAAACTAGATTCTTTAAGTTAACTGACTGTGGCCTTCAAGAGATTTCATCCTGCTAGTAGAGAAACTTTTCACTCTCATGGCAGAAATCACATTTGTTCTGAAACTGCAGCCACTTTATTGTCAAAGACAGAATTATCACTGTCTCAAGCCTTTGATAAACCTCAATCGTGGTCCAGGGAGATGGGTCACTGGATAAACGCCCAGCAAGCCCAACAGCCCAAGTTCAATTCATGGGACCCACGTAGTGGAAGGAGAGAGTTCAAACATTCATACTATTACTTTACCCCTTCCCTTCCTCTCTTATATAAGAACCCTATATACTCTAAGTTATAGACGTTCTGCCAATTCATACTCTGACCTCCATTTGTGCACTGTAGTATGTGTGCACTACCCTCCACTAGATGGATAGATAGCATAGATAGGTAGATAGATTAGGTAGATAGATAGATAGATAGATAGATAGATAGATAGATAGATAGATAGATGTAATTAAAATAAATAAAGCACAAGGCTAGGAAGAACCAAGAAAAAAGAAGTATAAACATAAAACTAAAGGTACAAATGATAGAAATGAGCATAATGTCAGAGCAAATGTGACTCATTCATGCTTATGTTAAAAGATGCAATAACATCCTGTGGTGCTTACAAGAGGACCCTAAATGGGATATTTGAATTCAAGGGAATAGCTAAAATATACAAATTAATGCAGGGAAATAAGGCAGAAGTGGTTACATTAACATCAGATTTATTTTTAAATCCAAGAAAGGAGTGGCTCACACATGACTCAACCCCTGAAAGGCTACTGTCAGTTAATGACCTCTGGGGAAGGGAGAGTCAGTTTTCTTTAGGGTGTGGCCCTTGGCAGGACCATGCTGCAGTGGGTGCCGCCCTACACACACACACACACACAAGTGTATGGGCAGCTCAAGCTCAGTGTCTTATGTTCTATCTTTGACGACTCACTCCAAATCCTCATGGGTGAGTATATAACTTAGAGTAACCATAGAAACCAAGAAAGTAAAAAGGAACAACGGGGGTGGGGAGGAGCAACAGAGAGGGGAATACCAGGGTCAAAGCAATCTGACAGGAAAAATGAGAAAAATGAGTGTGAGATTAATTGGGAGGAAGGAGGAATACCAACACAGGAGAGGAAAGGAGGGAGTAAAATAATAATACGAATACTTGAATAAAGCATAATCATATTAATCTATTTACAATTACATACAAAACTCATAAGTCTACACACACACACACACAGAGAGAGAGAGAGAGAGAGAAAGAGAGAGAGAAAGAGAGAGCTTAAGTAAAAAAAAAAAAAAAAACTGAGCTGTCAATAGCCCTCCTCAAGAACTGTAGACTATTTCACAAAAACATTAATATCAGGCAGGATAATTTCTTTTACAAATTTCCCAAAATAGTATCAGTTATTCCTCTTGTCCTTGGTTGCTCCCCAGAGGATTAAGATAAGTCGCTATTGCGAAAGACACCATGAACTTCAGACATGGGACCCAAAGGATCCAAGCTAGAGCTGACCTGAAGGCCTCCTCCTTCAGGATTAGCTTTCATAGTACCAGAAGGTGTCATGCAAGCTTCCAAGGGAAGGAAGAAAATATAGTCCCACCCAGCTATTGTACCTGTGAACTACAAAAATAACCAACACGGCTTGATAACTCTAAGGGTATATAATATTGACACTCATATCCTGGTGACAACCAACAGCTATCTAACTGGACTGAGCCTATTCAACAAGAGGTACTAGGCATAAAGCCTACTCAACCATGCATGGTACTGAAATCCTAGCCAACTGCCTGGGGATTGTGACAGCATGGATCATGAAGGATAATCTACAACTGCCATTTTACTAAACCAATATAGTTCATAACTGCACTCTGCATATTTATTCATATATCCACAAATAAATGTAGCTCTTACCTCAACAAAGAAACAGCTCTTAAAAATAAATGGAGACCATTGCAGAAAATTACAACTAATCAAAATGCAGAAAACAAGTAATTGTGTGGTCCATCTACAATACAATTCCTGTTGTAAGATTCAGGGAACGTTGAGGAAGATGGGGCAGAAAGAGCCAGAAGAACAGATTGTCTACTGTAAGATTGTATCTCCTGGAAACATCAGGGAAGTTATATCCATTATGTTCCCACAACATGGCTGCCTGAAGAAGACATGAATGAGGAGGACCCATACAGCATAATAACATGGAGGGAAGAAATATCATGGGGTTCAACCCTAGACAAAGAACTTCAGGCAACTAAGAAATGCTGGAAGTGGGAGAAAAGTGTTTCCCAAGGAAGAACACCCGATTGGTTATCAAATACCAAATAGTCAACCTTAGAATCATATACATAAAAGTGACACTATGTAGAATAAGTAGATTGTATTTTTCACTGATTTATTTATTAATTCACTTTACATCCCGATTGCAGCTCTTCCTCCTGCCTCTTCTCTGAGTGCCACCTTCACAAACCCTTCCCACCCCTCCACTTCCCCTCTCCTCAGAGTATCTCCCCCATGAGTATCAATGTGGCACATCACATGGCAGCAGGACCAAACACATCCTCTCCCCTGAGGCCAGAACTGGAAGCCTGACAATGGATCTCAGGGAACAGGACCAATGCTCACCTCTGCTAGCAGTGCCCAAGGTTGACCCAGAGGGGCCTCATCTGTATGTTCCTGGAGCCAAGCAAGCCTCCTGGGTAAGACATGCAGAGCCTTGGGCCAGGCAATAGAGGTCAGGGTATCAGATTGCATTTATAAATTTAGGAATGCTAGCAAGCCTAGCAGTAAAGTCCATAACTGCCACACACACTGCGTACATATGTGTGTGTGTGTGTGTGTGTGTGTGTGTGTGTGTGTGTGTGTGTGTAAAACAATTAAATTAAAGGAAGCTAGAGGCCATGAACTTGAAAAAGTAAAGGTGGGGCACATGGAAGGGGTTGGAATGAGGAGAGGGAAAGGGAAAAACAATGTAATTATATATTTTAACTTCAAATGTAAGAAAAGGGGACACAACATTGGGAGTGGGTGAGGAGGTAGGGTTGATCTGGGAGGAGTTCGGATTAGAGATGGAGTGAATAGGATTAAATAAATACATTGTACCCACATATAAAATTCTCAAGGAATTACTGACAATATTCTATTTTAAAATTCCATTTGTTTATTTGTTTGTGGTGGGGGTTGAAAACATGGTCTCATGTACATGAGACCATGTAGCCCTGGTTGTCTTAAAACTCCCAATGTAGGCCAGACTGACCTTGAACTCACCTCACAGAAATATCCTGCCTCTGCCTCCTGTGTGCTGAGATTAATATTGTGCCCCACTATGCCTGGCTTTTAAATCCAATTTTAAAAAGGTAAATATTGATACATTTATACTCCATTAAAGTAACAAAATAACCATAACTGCTGGAAACCTGGTAGAAAACAAGAGATGTATCCAGAATCATACTTAGATTTAAACATTTGTCATTCAAAGGTTAAAAGATTATTAGAAAACAAAACATACTGGGACCAGCGGGACCAGGCACACAGGAACACCACCAGCCCAGTGGCTCAGGTTCCTTCCAGTTGGTGTGGGCCAGCCGGCGCCCTGAGCAGACCTTGGGCACAAGCTCCACAGCCAGTCCCACAACACCCAGAGGAAGCTCCACTCCCAGGTGCTCTAACACACCCAGGATCAGAGATGAGGAGGACATAACACCTGTCCCAACACTGGGAGTAACTAGGACCAGCAGGACCAGGAACAAAGGAACTCTGCCAGCCCAGTGCCTCAGGTTCCTTCCGGTCCCAGAACACCCAGAGGAAGCTCCACTCCCAGGTGCTCTAACAAGCCCAGGGTCACAAGATCCCAGAATCACAGGATCATAGAGACAGCTTGACTCTGACAAGTACTGACACAACCAGGATCATAGGAAGGACAGGCTCCAGTCAGATTTAGCAAGGACAGGCAGCACTAGAGATAACCAGATGATGCAGGGCAAGCATAAGAATATAAGGAACACAAACCAAGGTTACTTGGCATCATCAGAACCCAATATTCCCACCATAGCAAGTCCTGGACACAC
>NW_022196905.1:200228562-200235615 GCF_008632895.1 Mastomys coucha
TAACAAATTCAGATAAATTGAAATCATGTAACTTTTCTCATTATAATGCAATAAAACTTAAAAAAAAGTAAAAAGAAAAAAAATACACAAATGATGGCACAGAAAAGGGGAATCTGTCCTGTCCCTGAGCAGGAACTGTCCAGGGCAGAGTGGCTCCATGCTCCAGCTCAGAGTCTTCACACTCGTCCTCTAATCCTTCTCTGTTTTCTTAACTACTCCACATGTTGAAGAAGAAGGTTTTATATTTGTACAGATTTATTTATTTGCCTCTAGAAATAGGATAGGTCCAAATGACCCCATCTGAAGCTTTCAGAAACAAAATTAATTTTCTAGCCTTCAGTGGTTTCCTGGGAGTTATGGCAAAGAAGGAAGTATGAGGAGAAATGATTATGATGAAAATATATAGCTCCATGGGGAACATTGCATAACATATGTGAATTCCTACAGTCAACTTCTAGTAGCACAATTAGTTAATAATTTAATTCATCTATAACCAATTTAAATATAGAAGAATACCCTTGATTTTACAAATAGACTTTATTAAGTGTGTTGGAAGGCTTTACAAGCAGAATTGAAGGCAAACTCCTCAGCCAGTCCCACAACACCAGAGGAAGCTCCACTCTCAGGCACTCTAACAGACCCAGGATCATAGGATTGAAGTGAGGAGGACACAACATCTTGTTACAACACTGTAACTGGAACCAATGGGATCCAGGGACACAGGAGCCCCACCCAACCAGTGGCTCAGGTTCCTTCCTGTCTATGCCAGTTTACCTTGGGCTCACACTAGCACACGCAGGATCACAGAATCACAGGATCACAGGAGTTTGCTCACATGAGGATCTCAGGGGCCCAGAGGTAGCTTGACTCCCAGGAACTCTGACACACCCAGGATCTCAGGATCACAGGATCCCCGAATCACAAGATCACAGAGACAGCTAGACTCTGAGGAGTTCTGACACAACCAGGATCACAGGAAGGACAGGCTCTAGTCAGGTATGGCAAGCGCAGGTAGAGATAATCAGATGATGTAGGGCAAGCTTAAGAAAGAACATACACAACAGAAACCAAGGTTACTTGGCATTGTCAGAACCCAATTCTCCCATCATAGCAAGTCCTGGATACACCATCACCCTGCAAAAGCAAGATTCGAATCTAAAAATCACTTCTCATGATGATAGAGTGCTTTAAGAAGGACACAAATAACTCTTTTAAAGAAATACAGGAGGGGGCTGGTGAGATGGCTCAGTGGGTAAGAACACTGACTGCTCTTCCAAAGGTCCTGAGTTCAAATCCCAGCAACCACACGGTGGCTCACAACCCACCAGTAATGAGATCTAACGCCCTCTTCTGGTGTGTCAGAAAACAGTTACAGTATACTTATGTATAATAATAAATAAATCTTTGGGCCTGAACCAGCAGAGTTAACCGGAGCAAGCGTGGCCTACTTGAGAGAGCAGAGTTCCTAAAATTCAATTCTCAACAACCATATGAAGGCTCACAACCATCTGTACAGCTACAGCATAGTCGTATACATAAAATAAATAAATATATCGTTTTAAAAAAAGAAATACAGGAGAAAACAGGTAAACAGGTAGAAGCCCTTAAAGAGGAAACACAAAAATCCCTTAAAGAATTACAGGAAAATACAACCAAACAGGTGAAGGAAGTGAACAAAACTATCGAGGATCTAAAAGTGGAAATAGAAACAACTAAGAAATCACAAAGGGAAACAAACCTAGATTTAGAAAACCTAGGGAAGAGATCAGGAGTCATAGATGCAAGCATCACCAACAGAATACAAGGGATAGAAGAGAGAATCTCAGGGGCAGAAGGCACCATAGAAAACATTGACACAACAGTTTAAAAAAATGCAAAAAGCTACTAACCCAAAGCATCAAGGAAAACCAGGACAAAATGAGGAGATCAAACCTAAGAATATTAGGTATAGAAGAGAGCAAAGATTCCCAACTTAAAGGGCCAGTAAGTATCTTCAACAAAATTAAAGAAGAAAACGTCCCTAAGCTAAAGAAAGAGGTGCTCATGAGCATACAAGAAGCCCACAGAACTCCAAATAGACTGGAGAAAAGAAATTCCTTCCATCACATAATAATCAAAACACCAAATGAACAAAACAAAGAAAGAATATTAAAAGCGGTGAGGGAAAAAAGTCACATGTCATATAAAGGCAGGCCTATCAGAATTACACCATACTTCTCACCAGAACTCAACAGAGACACAGTGAAACTAACAGAAGTTATGAACCAAATGGATCTAACAGATATTTTATAGAACATTGCATCCTAAAGCAAAAGAATATACCGTCTTCTCATCACCTCACAGTACCTTCTCCAAAATTGATCATATAATCAGTCACAAAACAGGCCTCAACAGATACAAGAAGATTGAAATAATCCCATACACCCTTTAAGATCACCATGGACTAAGGCTGATCTTAAACTCCAAAAAATAAACAACAGAAAACACACATACACATGGAAGCTGGATGATACTCTATTCAATGATAACTTGGTCAAGGAAGAAATAAAGAAAGAAATTAAAGACTTTTTAGAATTAAATGAAAATGAAGACACATCATACCAAAACTTATGAGACACAATAAAAGCATTGGTAAGAGGGAAAAGTCATAGCTCGAAGTGCCTCCAAAAAGAAACTGGAGAGAGCTTACACTAACAGCTTGGCAGCACATCTGAAAGCTTGAGAACAAAAAGAAACAAATATAGCAAAGGAGTAGAAGACAGGAAGTAACCAAACTCAGAACTGAAATCAACCAAATAAAAACAAAAAGAACTATACAAAGGACCAACAAAACTAGGATCTGGTTCTTTGAGAAAATCAACAAGATTGCTAAACCCTTAGCCAGATGAACCAGAGGGCACAGAGACAGTATCCAAATTAATAAAATCAGAAATGAAAAGGGAAATATAACAATGGAAACCATGGAAATTCAAAAGAATCATCAGATCCTACTACAAAAGCTTATATGCAACAAAATTGGAAAATCTGGATGAAGTAAACAATTTTCTAGACACATACCAGGTGCCAAATTTAAAGCAGGATTAGAAAAACCATCTAAACAGTCCCAAAACCCCTAAAGAAATAGAAGCAGTCATTAATAGTATCCCAGTCAAAGAAAGCCCAGGACCAGATGGGTTCAGTGGAGAATTCTAACAGACATTTAAAGAAGACCTAATACCAATACTCTTCAAACTATTCCACAAAATAGAAACAGAAGGTACTCTATCCAATCCATTCTAGGAAGCCACAATTATGCTTATAACTAAACCACACAAAGACCAAACAAAGAAAGAGAACTTCAGACCAATCTCCCTTGTAAACATTGATACAAAAATACTCAACAAAATTCTTGCCAACTGAATCCAAGAACACATAAAAATGATCATTCACCATGATCAAGTAGGCTTCATCCCAGGGATGCAGGGATGGTTCAATATATGGAAATCCATCAACGTAATTCACTTCATAAACAAACTCAAAGAAGAAACCCACATGATCATTTCACTAGATGCTGAAAAAGCATTTGACAAAATTCAGCATCCCTTCATATTAAATGTCTTGGAAAGATCAGGAATTCAAGGCCCCTACATAAACATAGTAAAAGCAATATATAGCAAACAAGTAGCCAACATCAAACTAAATGGAGAGAAACTTGAAGCAATCCCACTAAAATCAGGGACTAGACAAGGCTACCCACTCTCTCCCTATCTATTCAATATAGTATTTGAAGTTCTAGCTAGAGCAATTAGAAAACAAAAGAAGGTCAAAGGGATACAAATTGGAAAGGAAGAAGTCAAAATATCACTATTTGCAGATGTCAGAGGTCATATACTTAAGTGTCCCTAAAAATTCCACCAGAGAACTCCTAAAGCTGAAAAACAACTTCAACAAAGTGGCTGGATATAAAATTAACTCAAACAAATGAGTGGCCTTCCTCTACTCAAAGGATAAACAGTCTGAGAAAGAAATTAGGGAAATGACACCCTTCACAATAGTCACAAATAATATTACATACCTTAGTGTGACTCTAACCAAGCAAGTGAAAGATCTGTATGACAAAAACTTCAAGTCTCTGAAGAAAGAAATTGAAGAAGATCTCAAAAGATGGAAAGATCTCCCATGCTCATGGATTGGCAGGATTAATATAGTAAAAATGCCCATTTTGCTGAAAGCAATCTATAGATTCAATGCAATCCCCATAAAAGTTCCAAATCAATTCTTCATGGAGTTACAAAGAGCAATTTGCAAATTCATTTGGAACAACAACAACAACAACAACAAAAAACAGGATAGCAAAAACAATTCTCAACAATAAAAGAACCTCTGGGGGAATCACCACCCCTGACTTCAAGCTGTATTACAGAACAATGATAAAAACTGCATGATATTGGTACAGAGACAGACAGGAAGATCAATGGAATAGAACTGAAGACTCAAAAATGAGCCCACATAAAGTATGGCCGCTCGATATTTGACAAAGGAGCTAAAACTATCCAGTGGAGAAAAGACAGCATTTTCAACAAATGGTGCTGGATCAACTGGTGGTTAGCGTGGTTAGCATGTAGAAGAATGCAAATCGATCCATTCCTATCTCCTTGTACAAATCTCAAGTCCAAGTGGATCAAGGACCTCCACATAAAACCAGATATACTAAAACTAATAGAAAAGAATGTGGGGAAGAGCCTCGAGCACATGGGCACAGGGGGAAATTTCCTGAAGAGAACACCAATAGCTTATGCTCTAAGCTCAAGAATCGACAAATGGGACCTCATAAAATTGTAAAGCTTCTGTAAGGCAAAGGACACTGTCAATAGTACAAAACAGCAACCAACAGATTGGGAAAAGATATTTACCAATCCTACATCCGATAGAGGGCTAATATGCAATATATACAAAGAACTCAAGAAGTTAGACTCCAGAGAACCAAATAACCCCATTTAAAATGGAGTACAGAGATAAACAAAGAATTTTCAACTGAGGAATATCGAATGGCTGAGAAACACCTAAAGAAATGTTCAATATCCTTAGTCATCAGGGAGATGCAAATCAAAACAACCCTGAGATTCTACCTCACACCAGTCAGAATGGCTAAAATAAAACAATCAGGTGACAGCAGAAGCTGGCAAGGATGTGGAGAAAGAGGTACATTCCTTCATTGTTGGTGGGATTGCAAGCTGGTACAACCACTATGTAAATCAGTTTGGTGGTTCCTCAGAAAACTGGACATTGTACTGCCTGAGGACTCAACTATATCACTCCTGGGCATATACCCAGAAGATGCCCCAACACGTAATAAGGACACATGCTCCACTATATTCGTACAGACTTATTTATAATAGCCAGAAACTGGAAACAACTCAGGTGTCCTTCAGCAGAGGAATGGTTACAGAAAATGTGGTACATTTACACAATGGAGTAATGGAGTATTACTCAGCTATTAAAAACAATGACTTCATGAAATTCTTAGGCAAATAGAAGCATCTGGAGGATATCATCCTGAGTGAGGTAACCCAATCACAACCAATCACAAAAGAACACACATGGTGTGCACTCTCTGATAAGTGGATATTAGCCCGAAAGCTCCAAATACTCAAGATATAATTCACAGACTACATGAAGCTCAAGAAGAAGGAAGAGCAAAGTGTGGTTGCTTCGGTCCTTAAAGGAAAGCAAAAACATATTTGCTCCCTAAAAGAGCAAATATGGAGATAAAATGTAGAGCAAAGACTGAAGGAAAGGCCATCCAGAGACTGTCCCACCTAGAGATTCATCCCATATACAGTTACCAAACCAAGACACTATTTTAGATGCCAAGAAGTTCATGCTGAAAGGAGCCTGATATTGCTGTCTCCTGAGAGGTCCTGCCAGAGCCTTACAAATACATAGACGAATGCTCACAGCCAACATAGGGTTCCCAATGAGTAATTAGTGAAAGGACTGAAGGAGTTGAAGGGGTTTGCAACCCCATAGGAAGAACAATATCAACCAACCAGACCCCCCCTAGAGCTCCCAGGGACTAAGCCATCAACCAAGAAGTACACATGGCTCTAGCTGTATATGTAGCAGAGGATGGCCTTTTCATGCATCAATGGAAGGAGAGGTCCTTGGTCCTATGAAGGCTCAATAGATGCCCCAGTGTAGGGGATTCGAGGGCGGGGAGGTGGAAGTGGATGGGTGAGTGGGGGATCACCCTCAGAGAAGCAGGGGGAGAGAGGATGGGATAGGGGGTTTCTGGGAGGAAGGGAAACTGGGAAAGGGGATAACATTTGAAATGTAAATAGAGAAAATATCCAATAAAAAAAAATCAGTATGGAGGTTCCTCAAAAACTAAAAATAGATCTACCACTCCTGAGAATTTACCCAAAGACTTCAAGTCAATTTTATCATAAAGATATTTGTACATCAATGTTTATTGCAGAACAAGTTATGGAACTGACCTAGCTTTCCATCAACAAAGGAATAAGGAAAATGTGATGTGTATAGACGATGGAATTTTTCCAGCCATAATGAAGAATGTAATTACATTGTAGGAAAATGGATGCAATAGGAGATAACTGTAAGATGTAAATTAAGCCAGTCTTAGAAAGAGACATATGTTTTCTCCCATGTGGTCCCCAGACTTTATATAGTTATGTAAACTAATGTGTGTGTGTGTGTGTGTGTGTGTGTGTGTGTGTGTGTGTGTGTGTAGAGCTCTTGGGACCACTTCTAGGGATTTGGCAAGAATTTGACATTGGGCTAGGACAAGGAAGTAGGCTCAAGATGAATACAGCTGAGGAATGAATTGTATTCCTTGTATCTTGGTTATCCTAAGTTCCTGAATACAGTGACCATGGGACTTTGTTTATTGCCTTCGTTGGCTATTTTGTCTATGCTTTGTTCCTTGACTACTTTATCCTTGATCTAAGAACTAAGCCTATTCTTTGCATGTACCTAGAATGGTATAAAATCAGACTGGAAAAAAATAAACCCACTTCAGTTTCAGCACTGGCCGGAGTCATGCTTAAAAAAAAA
>NW_022196905.1:200235645-200238877 GCF_008632895.1 Mastomys coucha
AAAAAAAAAAAAAAAAAAAAAAAAAACAGAATTAAAACTTGCAGGAAGAAATCATTTCATTTGGAAACAGTGACTCAGACTCTGCCCGGGGGTTGGGATCTGCCCTTCCTGTTGCTATTCAGGTTTAGACTGGCCTAGTGAGTCTAGCACTACAATCCCATAACTGCCACACTATTCGTATGAGCCAATGTTTTAACATATTGTTTTACTGGTCCTCCTCTACTTGAATCATGAATGGTAAAATTCAAAATAATTAAATATGGGACTTTGATAAGAAAATTGGGAAATATGTCTCGGGGACATGAGTGGAGGAAGAGATTTAAAAATTCATAATATTCCTAAACCATTCAATTCAAAATCAAATCCCAACAAGGATTTTAGAGGAACTTGACCAATTTTTTTTTTCTGAAAAACAGAAATTAGACTTAATTGGTAATGGTAGAGGTAGGGGCAACTAACCTACCCAGCAACAGAACATCCTGTAAAGCCACAGTGATTTTAGTGTAAGCTGAGGAAAAGAACCAAAACAAGGTTCAGAAAGTGATATATGACCTGGCCTGCAGGTCACGTTATTCGGGGGAACGAGGAGGGTCACAACCTGTGAATAAAGAATGGGCGAGAGAGACAACAGGACTCAAGGAAGCATTGCTTGTCAAGAGCCATTTACTTAGTGTAGCCGACCATATTTAAAGAAAAATCTTGGAGGGGAGGGGGAGAGGAAGGAGGGAGATGGAAGTTTACAAGATCTTCTGGGGTTGAGCTCCAGTGTGACAGGTGGGGAGGGGGTGGATTTCCTTGAATGTTCTTTTCCCAGGGCCAAGCCGGATGGATCCTTGTGATTGTCAGGCAGGATGTTAATCTCCGGGTTCACATCCTTGTGATTGTCAGGCAGGATATTAATCTCCGGGTTCTCAATTAGCTGGGGCAGGATATTTATCTCAGGGCTCTCATGGTTCCCAACAGATATAGATAATAGATGATAGATAGATAGATAGATAGATAGATAGATAGATAGATAGATAGATAGATAGATAGATAGATAGATGGATAGATATGAATTTAGTATATGATAAGTAACCTCCAATGAACAAAGGTTAGATGTGTAGTGGTTTGAATGGGTTCGGCCCCCAAAGATTAATGTGTTTGGATGCTTCGCTATGAAGTGGCACTATTAGGAGGTGTAGGTGTGTTGAAGGAAGTGTGTTACTGAGGAGAGCAGCTTTGAGGTCTCCTATGCTCAGTCTCTGGCCAGTTCAATGGTTATCTCCTCCTGGCTGCCTTTGGATCAAGATGTAGAATTCTTGGCTCCACCAGCACCAAGGCTGTCTGCACACTGCTATGCTTGTCACCATGATGATAATGGACTGAACCTCTGAAACTGTAGGCCAGCCTCAATTAAACGTTTGTATTTATAGAAGTTGCCTTGGTCATGGTGTCTCTTCCCAGCAATGAAACCCTAAAACAGACGGCATACTTGTTGTTTCCTATTGAGTTTTCTATCATGCAAAATTCAGCAGATTAAAATAAAAAGTTTACTTGAGTGCATGCTTTGGTGATAAGGCAATTGTGCTGGGTACACTGGGGAGACTTAGGGTCTAGGCCTAGACACTCTGATCTTGCCTGAGTTGTTCTCTCTACCCAACCCCACAGTGGGTAACTGGCTGGTCAGCTGCCTCATGATTTATGGTCTAATTTTTGTGTCTTTTGATTATTTGTGAAGAAAAAGGAACAGTAGAGCTCCTGTTTCTTGTCATTAAGCAAGCTACCCAGGTCTGTTTATCTAGCAACAGAGTCCAAGCACAAGGGAACAGAACATAAGGGTCTCTTAGAATAGCTTTGCCATAGACCCAAATCATACGCCAAAACCCAGAGTCATTAGATGCTATAGTTGAGAAGTGAGGCAAACCTGCCTAATCAACAATGTAGCAAGACTGAATCTCATGAAGCAACAACAACAAGCACAGTAGAAACCTAAACTTTAATAATGAAATCTAGATGTTGGTTTGTTGGGAAGCGAATAGGAACTGATAAGGCAGGTCATTAGGGCAGAATCTCCATGAATACTAATTGTTTTATAAGGACAGGCAGAGAGGCCAAACAGATACATATTCATTTGTACACTCTCTAATTGTTACCTGTGGTGCTCTGGGACATCTTGGGACCTGCCAGTAAGAAGGTCATCAACAGATACAATTCTTTGACCTTTGCAGCTCAAGAGCCACAAGACAAAATAAATCTCCTTGTGTTGTTACTTACACAGTGGCATTGGGTTATTAGCAACTGAAAATGGACTAACAGAGTCATGGCATATACCCCCCAGAGGGTGCATTCTCAAGAAGAAGGAAGCCGCGGCCACAACCAATCAAACACAATGAATTATTCAATAAACGATGCTGGGAAAACTGAATTGTTAAGGAACAAAGTAGGCTAGACACCTATATAACAACACAATAAATCCCAGTGTTAAAAATTAAAGGTAAAATTACCATATTTCAATAAGTTAACAAAAATGTAGAATGGTCTGCATATACATGGTAATGGATTATAGGCCATAACATTTCAAGAAATGCTTGAAATAAACCCAGAAAGGATAAAAGAGGGGAGAAAAATGGAAATAGATGATTCACCAAAGAAATAAATAAGCTCTGTGTTCTATAAATCTCGGTGGCATCTCTGAGCCTAAAATCCCCATCAGCTCTGAGTTGTATTGCCACTTCAGAGTTACACAGGGGAGCTAAACAAAAATTTATAATATCTCCATACCATTTAAGTCATCTGGCTCGTTGAGTAATGGCAGAGCCCATTTGAACACTGGTAAACCATATCTTCTCTTTTCAGAAGAGGAGATTGTGCCAAGTTGACATGGCAGGGGTGTTTCAGCAAAAGCCAAGCATCTAACTGCTGAGGCAAAGGCCAGCCTTGACAAAATAGCTAATGCATGAATTTGGAAGCCATTGTCACAAAGGAAATAAGTTCGTAAGTAGGGTTAACCAAAGCCTGAATTGAAGGACATTCCTAAAGAGGAAACGACTTCTAGATAAAGAAGGCAGTCATCAGGAGCCTCCTTGGTAACTAGGATGGGTGGCTGTTTTGTTTTGAAGATGCATTATGAACCCTACAGTCTTACTACCATCTCTCATACAACAATATTGTTCATTTTCAGTTTATGTGGTGAATTTTGGAAGTTCTGTCACCTTATAAGACTGACCCCCAAAAAATGTGTGATACAAAA
>NW_022196905.1:200238887-200281326 GCF_008632895.1 Mastomys coucha
AAAAATAGACAAAATGTGATTTATTCTGTCAAGTGTTTTGAGTGTTAAATAAAACAGTCATACACACAGGTGGTAAATGTTGTAATATATTAACTGCTTTTCTTTCCCTTTCTTTCTGGTTAGTTTGCTGCTGCTGTTGTCCTTGTTTGTCTGTTTTGTTTTGTTTTGATCACTGTGACAAATACCTCACAGAGACAACCTAATGTGTAAAGGTTTATTTTGGATCAAGGGTTCAGATGTTTCCATCTGTGGTCAGCTGGCTCAACTGCTTTTCCACCTATGGTGAAGCAGAACAATCATGAAGGGAGGGTATGGTGGGCAAAGCTGCTCACCTCCGAGGGGCCAGGAGGCAGAGGGTCAAGGTGGAAGGGAATGGAGAGCAATATATCCCAGTGACTTTAATTACTTCCACTAATTCTTTTCTCCCAATTTCTACAACCTTCTAATAATAACATTGAATTAGGAATGCCCAGTTGGGCAACCCATTAATGAGGTCAGAGCCTGCAGAAGCAAAACCCTTCTTACAAAGTCATCTGGGGAGAACACGTCATATCCCAACCATATCGCCTTCCTCTGTCCATTTTTACTTCCTGGTGATGATTTCTAGGCTCTTATCTGGCTGTTCATAACTTCCTGCCCTTCCCCATTTCTCTAAATATAACCACGAGGTGAGATTACTTTTTCTTCCTACTTAATGTACCCTGTGAGTTTCTAATTTGCTCACAGGTGGGGGAAGGGAGAACTTTTGTTTCACATACCAATACAGCATGTGGGCTTGGCTTTGAAGTTCCTCATTTTCCCATAGTATTTAGTGACGTTTACTAAGTAATTGTGAGCTTACATTTCTTGATTTTATGTTTGGTACCCAAAACATTCAGCTTTTTCAAAGCTGATTTGTTCTCTCCATAATACCACCACCAATCACAAGCACCTTAACTTGTCAGAAGAACCAGTTTTCAACCCTTTCTCATGAAATACTTATACTACAATATTCCAAACCTCTTTCTTGCTTTTCCATAAAATTTAATATTTCATTCTATGAAGAAAAAGTCAGTCAAAAACAAGAAACGGAGTCCAGATGCATGTTACGGTTTGGCTGTTGCTTGAATGTGTCACCTCTGAAACCAGAAGCACATGCCCTGCAACATTGGCCTTCATGATAGTGCAGAAAGCTACTGGGAATTTTAAAGAAGCTTACACATTGTAACCGCAGCAGTGAAAGCAGCAATGCTGGCATCTCAGGATGGGCAGTGTCTCAGAAATGGGTCAGTGCCTCAAGAGCAGTGGCTTAAAAAAAAACATGGAGCCTGGTCCTTTCTGGTTCTCCTGCTTCCCTTTTCACTCCATCTGAGATCTTCCATATTTGCTTCTCCCACACACTCTGCATGGCATGCTTCCAACCACTAGGTTCTCAACAGAAGTCAGCACCAGCATCCTTGAAACTTTCCTCTCTCTCTCTCTCTCTCTCTCTCTCTCTCTCTCTCTCTCTCTCTCTCTCTCTCTCTCTCTCTCTCTCTCTCTCTCTCTCTCTCTCTCTCTCTTGTTTTATTAGTTCTTTGTGCACCTCAATGTACTCCAGTCCCACTCATCCCCCTCCCCTCACACCAAACGTCTACCCTTGCAACACCCGCCCCCAAAAGAGAGAAAAAAATCTATCTCTCTGTGGAAGCTGTAGTGTGTCACAGTGCATCCCACAGTGGACACTTTCATACATTTTCTTTGCTTGCAAATGGTCATTGTAATGAGTCATTGGTCTGGTTCCAGGCCTCTGGCTTCTGCTACTCTATCAATACTGGAACCTCACTGAGAATCCTCTTAGATATCCTGTTATATCCTGTTGCTGCCCTGTGTAGTGGAGATCCTGTCATTTTGGATCTGTACGAATCACCTCACAAACTATCAGTTCGCTGATGCTGGGATGGGCCAATTCAAAGCTCTGGATCTGGCCCTGAGAAGCATGTGAGCTGGACATCCCATTCTGACCCTGTGCCACTGAGGTAAGCTCTCCTGCCTTAATTGGCCCACTCAATGGCACAGCCAACAAGGGACAGAGCCAGCTCTCCTACCCTCCTGCCTTCAGGGCTGGCTCATCCACGCCCATGCCACTAAGACCAGTTTTACTGTGTTTCCTAGACAGAGTGCAGAGCCTGCTCTCCTGAGTGTTGTAGCAGGTGATGGGCAGGGACAGGGCATCTGCTCTCATTACTACAGGACCAGCTCTACAGCCTACTCTAGGTGGCAAGGCGTGAGGCTGGGAGAAAGCATCTGTCCCTCTCCCGTGCTGTTGCACAGCAGACAAGTTGTGGGACCAGCTCTCTCACACTCACACTCTTGGGCGGGCTCACCCAAGTGCTGCAGGAGGTGAGGGGCAGGACCAGCTCCCCCTGCTGCCACAGGTGAGGAGGGCAAAGGAAAGGGACAGGATCTCTCCCTAGCCATGCCACCGAATGGGAAACCAGTGGCAGGGCTGGCTCTCCCATCCTCATATCCTCAGGATCAGCTAACCCACAACTCCTGCAACCAGTAGTGCTCCCCACGATGTGCCAGGGCCACTCTCTCTAGTACTGCAGCTGAGGTGGGATCACCTCTCCTGTTCTCATATCCCCAGGGCCAGCTCTCCCAGGATGCCCAGGCGAGGGGTGTGGCCAGTTCTGCCCAGCCCCAAGACATCAACACGTCCCCAGATGGCAGCCCAGAAGAGAGGCATACACCTGACCTTTGGTGGTAACATACCCCTGCCGCTGTAGGGCCATAGACCAGACATAGCCCTTGGTGGCAGTACAGGGGAGGACTTCTCACCATGTTCTCAGGTGGCATCACCGGCTGCTTACATCAGGATGTTTCTCAACACCCTCAAGTGTCCAGTTCTGCCTCTCTTCATTGTGCCCACATCCTTCTGTGTCTCGTTCTCTTCCATTTCTTCACCATTTAAGTGCTTCACTTAGTGGTTCTCCAGGGTCTCTGAGTATCTGGGGTCAACTCAGGAGTGGTCTCAGGAGTGCTATGCCCCACCCGTGCATTATGACACTGGGCAGGATTCATCTTGAGCATGGTCTATTCTCAGCCCCAGACCTGCGAGGCACTGGTGGCCATCTCAGGCTAGCTCCCTATTCAGGCCCCGTAGCTTCGGACTGGTGGTCGTCTCAGGCTTGCTTCATTCAGGGAATGGTAGGTCACTAATCATTCAGATGTTCACAGGTCAGAACACTGAGCACAGCTGCAGCTTCTGTCCTCTCTGCCACCTACTGACACACATATGACACAGCCGCCACACCTGCAACTCCCCTAGGAGCCGAAAGAGTATTCTTAGAGCAATATAAAATAGACTGAGAAACACACTCTTTTAAATAAATGTGTAGATAAATATAATAAATGTGGATGTCTGTACAAACTCACAGGCCAGAATGATTACTATGTTAATATCATCTCGGAGATGACTGTGAGACCCACAGGAAAGATGACAAAGGGGAATATTTGTGGTCCATTCTACGTGTCTCACATTGTCTCAATACTTTACACTGAGAATATATAAGTCGCCTACTTGTTTAACAGCTTTGAGATTTCCTACAGAGTTATAGCATGAAATGGGATATAGTATAGTCTTTGCTTATATATAACTATGTTTCTATTTGGTAAATACCAAAATGTAACAGAATAAACCAGATAGGTATGAATACACATTTGTAAAATCTAACTTTGTAACAGTCCTAAGAGTTTGTAGCAAAGCTTGTGAGACAGTTGAGCAGACTTGACACATGATAGAAAGCATTTCCTTCCATTTTATTCTTATTCAGTCTAGAGTCTGTGGAATTCACTTCCTCCTTGTAGTGTGGCTATACCATATAGCCTGGCCCTCAGAATGCTTGAGTTAAGACAAAGGCCAAATTTCAAATTTCAAAAAAAGTTTAAAAAAATATTAAAGAAGAACTCTAGCCAATCTTGATGATGGACACTAGCTACTTTGGAGGCAGGGGGCTCAAATTTAACACCTGGATGGGCTACATAGCTAGTTCAAAGCCAGCCTAGGCTAACTAGTAAAATAACTTTCAGAGCACTGTCCTAGCATTATCAAGACCCTGGTATGTGTGTGTGTGTGTGTGTGTGTGTGTGTGTGTGTGTGTGTGTGTGTGTGTGTGTGTGTGAGGCGGGGGAGAGACTAGCAAGCAGTACAAGTAACAGCTCACTTCAACATTGCATGATTCTGAGTTAAAGTTCATGATGCCATGTTTTCTTTTTAAGCCTCGGTTCCCTCTTGTACAAAATATGCTTTTCTAAGTCAGACTAAGACTATAAAGGTTAAAGTATTGCTAACGTGTACATATAACCTACTCTTGGCATAATCTACTGCATTGTCTTTGAATGCAAGCTAGAAGTCTGGGGGAAATCAAAAAAAAAAACAAGATTGTCAGACATGAAACCAACAAGTGAGCTTGGAGCACAACAACAGCTGAATTTCTTTACCAACAAACATTAACATTATTCACAATGCACTGTTTGCTACTGGGTCATGGCAAGACATCCTGACACTAGGACTCAAAAATCACACAGTGGTCCTGGGTTCTAATAAACCAGTGGTAGGTAGATGAGTGGTTTTAACCTCAGAAGCACTAATCTCTAATCAAGTGAAGCAAGAACTTAACACTTTAGATCCACCACATCTACATAAAGGTATGTCTATGAGAACACCAGGTCTCCACGTGCAGTATCTTGGGCTTTTAGTAATATAATAAAAGTAATCATTAGAAAGAAGGAAAAGGGAGGAGGCATCTCTGGGAGGTACCAGAGATCTGGGATGGGAGAGGCTCCAGGGAGTCTATGGGAGTGATTCTAGCTGAGACGCCTAGCAGTGGGGATATGGAGCCTGGAGTGGCCACCTCCTGTGGTCAATCAGGACTCCCAGTGAAGGACTAAGGACACCAACTCACCCACAAAACCTTCTAGCCAAAATGTGTCCTGCCTACAAGATGTGCAGGGATAAAGATGTCACAGAGCCTTAGGGAATGGCCAACCGATGACTGGCCCAACGTGAAACCCATCCCAAGGACAAGAACCAACCCCTGATACTATTAATGATACTTCCTTAGGCTGGCAGACAGAAGCCTAGCATAACTGTCCTCCAAGAGATTCCACCCAACAGCTGAACTAAACATGTGTAGAGACCCTGTGATCTGGATGCAACATAAATTGATTGATTGATTGATTAATTAATTAATTAATTAATTAATTGGAAAAATGAAGGGAAATAACTTTAGACATGAAAATATTAAGTTTATGAGAAGTTTATGAGTTACATAAAGGATGGAGCAAGGATAAAGGACTTTTGATATGAAAGAGAATAAGCCAAGCAAGAGGAGAAAAGAAATGATGATTTCTGGAATGTAGGAGTAAAGTTTTAAACAATGCATTCACCCCAGCAAATATCATCTGAAAGCATTGCCTCAGACAGACAAATCTGACCAGTTTGTGATTTATATCAGCCCACCTGTCTGTCCTTCTGCAGAGCCCTGAACAACATCACCCTGTGGGGCTATAGAATGTCACACCAAGGTAACAGACAGAATTCTCCTTGAAAGGACAATGGGTTTGCGATGCTTGCCTCTTCTAAACTGTGAACACCACGTTGCCAGGGAGACCAAGTGGTATCAAGGACAAGCCCTCATAAGCAGCCTGCATAAAAGACTCTTGTGTCAAGAGGACTGTGCTGCCAGCATCGATAATTCCCGAGAGGCGATCTGAGCATGAATTACTGCAGTTGAGAGTTTTTCATAGCACACTTTAAAGCCTTCTAGACCCCATTTTCATACACATAAGTCTCTGTCCTCTGTAGTCAGTGCTGCTGAAGGGAAATCCCCCATGCTGTCTTGGTTTCCACACAGAGGGATCTCACCCAAGACTCATTTCATTACATATTCTCTCTGCCCATGGGGAGCTAGAGGCACTTAATTGATGGGTAAATTTGGAAAGTATAACTGTGTGCTCCCCTTTCTCTCAGAGGAAGCTTGCCCTTCCAGAATATGTCTGCAGACCTTACAAGCTGCTTGTCTTACAAAACAAAGTTCAGTGCTCACAACCCACATTAGAAAACATCTATACATAAAGGCAATTCACGCATTTGGGCATTGCCTCAGATACCAGAGAGTAAACATTTCTTAGACATTATCAAATTGTTGTGAGAATAGGGAAGGTGGGGATGAAGGTGCCATTAATTAAAACAACCCTCAAATACCTAAGGATATTATAATATGGTAGATTTCTTTTAACTCTAGCCCAAATACTACATCATCAAGAGGGTCTTAACCGAATGTGTTGTGTGTGCTTTGAGATGTCTACAAACCCCCAGGCATATATGGAAATATTTACATATAGATGCATTTTTCTATCACTCAGAAAAGCTAAACATTTGTCCAACTGTTGGTAGAAACAAAATTCTAAATACATTTAGATGTTAAATGTTTTCGGCATACCTACAATTTTAGATTTTTAGAAGAATTTACTGGTGTGTGTGTGTGTGTGTGTGTGTGTGTGTGTGTGTGTGTGTGTGTCAGTATTTTACATGCACATGCATGTATGCATGTGGACCAGGTATGTGCCAGGTGTTCAGAGGTCAGAAGAGGGTGTCAGATCCCCTGGAGATAGAGGTATAGATGGATATGAGCCACGTTTAGGTGCTGGGAATCAAGGTCCTCTGCAAGAGCAATGAATGCTTACTTAACCATTGGGCTAATTCACCAGACCACGCCTGGAATTGTAGAATATCCTCATACTTTCAAAGTTGTAAATATATGTAATACAAATATCTGACGCTATTTGTTCTGTTTATGAATATGAGGCTTAGCTGAATTCTTCATGCGGGAAAACTGCTTGCATCCAAGTTACAACAGTCACTTTAGCTTTTTTCTTTCTAGACATGGCTCTAGGGCCAATTCATTAACACATTCAAGAAAAGTTTTCAAAGGTACTTTTCTTTAAATCCTAAGATTCTGATAGTTTTTGTTGTGTTGTTAAGAATAGACCAAATATTTATTATCTTCATTTCTTGATGATGAGGTTCCTTCAGAGAAGTAACCAGGTAGCCCACATCCCAGGTTCAAACCGTCATAGCTACCAGAAACCATACTCAGCCATCAGGGTGTCAAGTGCTCCAAGGAAGTAGCAACTATTTTAGGCCTTATCTTTTTGAGAAAAGCTAATAGAGAAATAAATAAGCAAACCTTACACTCTCCTTGCACAGCACCTGCCTAGGTGTGGGCCCTGTGCTTGTGCCATTGATTCCTTCTCCCACTTGTTAGCACTTGTTAGCATCCCTACGGTCTCTTTGCCTACTAGTTTTCTGCTATGGATGCTGGTTGCTGTCACCTCGAGTAACTTGGCTAAAGCTCTTTGGAATGCAGTCTCCAAGGAACAATGTTCTCATTCTAACCTCTTCAAAAGACTCAATTTCCTTTACAGGAACTCCTTGACCATCATAAAGATCTAGAAATGGCCAAGGGAGGCACATTTGATCTACAGAGAATTCAAGATCCTGCTGTGATGGCCATGGCATTTTTAAAATACTAAATAAATAAAAGTAATTAAACCTCAGAAAAGAAAGGTAGATATACAAGGCAAGTATAAAAAGTATAATCCTTAAAGAAAAATCTTAAGAAAGTTTAGCTATCCTGAGCTCCTGAGTCCATGTATATCTAAGACATTATTACAAATTTTTCAATTTAATTTAATAATTAGCAGAATTCCAAAGACAAATTGACCATAGTCTCAGATATCTCTCTCAGCAACAACAAGAAAGTCCAGATAAATTGCATATAAAAATTGAAAAGCACAAAAGTCACAACCCCAAATTGTCCTCTCTGGAGAATCACCAGAGTTGTCCTCTTGTCATTCTAAGGAACTTTCCTGAGACCCAAGAAAGCTCTGGACTCACAGGGACCAGCCGAATAAATCTGGATTTATTTTTCAAGTCTGAGAAAAGACAGACACACCTTAGAAGGAAAATATCAGAGCCCAGCAGCCTACAAAGAAAGAAGTAAACCTTTTATATGTGCAGAGAGTGAGTCTCCAACTCCAGGCAGCTGAGTTTCCAGCAACTCCAGGCAGCTGAGTTTCCAGACTCCTCATATGGCAGTGAGGCATGTAGATGAAGGCACTAGGCCTCTGAGTGACTGTGCCAGCCCTATGAAAGTTTTCCTAGATATTCTCTGGGTGATTTCTGTAGACAATTTAAGCCCTGGTGGGTCCCTTGAGTAGAGCAGTTAGACATATGTAGATCAGATAGCAGAATACCTTCTGTGTTCTCTAATCAGGATTCTAGGGCACAACTGCTCTCACAAGGCAGAGATTTAATACTTATACACCATGATCTGTCTCCCTCCTCCTCCCTGGTTCAGCCAACCAACCTCTGCCTACAGCCTGAAAGTAACAGAACCTTTAAGAGGCAGGTACAAATTAAAGACAACCATGATGGTGCTCTTGATACTCTCTTCTCTTTCTCTTCTTCCTTCTTCCCTCTCTATCTTCCCTCTCCCCTCTTTCCTCTTCCCTTTTGTCTCCTTCTCTCTCTGTTCCAATCAGGGAGATGGTCACCTGGGAAGGTATGGGGGCGCACCCTAGGAAAAACAAGAGTCTGAACACACAAGAAAAGTCCATCTTCTAGAGGCTCACAGCCATTCATCGAACTGAGTACAGGGTCCCCAGTGAAGGAGTTAGAGAAAGGACCAATGGAGCTGAGGGGTTTGCAGCCCCTTAGGACAAACAACAATATGAACTAACTAGTACCCTCAGAGCTCCCAGGGTCTCAACCACCAACCAAGGACTGCACATGGAATGGTCTGATTATTCTGGCAGCATGTGTATAGTAGAGGATTGCAAATTCGATCATCAATAGGAGGAGAGGAGCTCGGCCCTGTGAAGGTTCTGTGCCCCAGTGTAGGGGAATGCCAGGGCCAATAAGTGGGAGAGGGTGGGGTGGCAGGCATGGGAAGGGGGGAGGCAACAGGGGTTTGTTCTTGTTTTTGTTTGTTTGGTTGGTTGGTTTTTAGAGGGGAAACTGGGAAAGGAGAAATTTACATGTAAATAAAGAAAATATTTAAAAAAGAAAAAGAAAAAGAAAAGAAAAGTCCATCTTCAGAGAGGAGAGCCTGCTAAGAATCAAAATGATAGCCAGTGATTCTCACTGTCCTGAAGCCAAACTCAAAATGGCACCTGTTCCTCTCGACGATTCCAACAGAGCTGCCTCCTTGACTAAAGACAGGCTACTTGATAGCAAGCTTGACCATTCTGTCAAGAAAGAGCAAGAATTCCGACCCATCTTTGACCACATTAAGTTGCCTCAGGCCAGCAAAAGTACTTCTGAATCATTTATTCAACACATTGTGTCCTTGGTTCATCATGTGAGAGAGCAATACTTCAAATCACCTGCGGTGACCCTAAACGAGCGGTTCACTTCATACCAGAAAACTACTGAAGACCATAGTACCTGGCAAAAGAGCCCTGAGATACACAGGAGGATTGACATCTCTCCAAGCACACCGAGGAAGCATACCCGTTTAGCAAGAGAGGAGAGAGTTTTTAAAGAAGAAATTCAAAAGGGAGATAAAAAAAATTAAGGTGTGATTCGGCTGATCTTCAGCATGACACTGACCGTCGTCATAAAGAAAGAAGTAAAGAGCGGGGAGATTCCAAGGGCTCCGGGGAGTCTAGTGGATCAAGAAAGCAAGATAAAGCACCAAAGGATTACAAGGAATAGAAACCTTACAGAGATGACAGCAAACACAGAGGTAGACAGCAAGATCGTTCTCGGTCAGCGTCCTCTTCAGCATCACCTTCCTCACCCAGTTCTCGGGAAGAAAAAGAGAGTAAGAAAGAAAGAGAAGAAGAGTTTAAAACTCACCACGAGATGAAAGACTACTCAGGATCTGCAGGAGTTAGCAGACCACGAGGAACCTTTTTTTTTTCAAATTAGAGGCAGAGGAAGAGCCAGAGGAGTTTTTGCTGGGACAAATACTGGTCCAAACAACTCAAATACCACTTTTCAAAAGAGACCGAAGGAAGAGGAGGAATGAGATCCAGAACATACCCCAAAGAGCAAGAAGTACTTCTTGCATGATGACAGAGATGATGGTGTGGGTTATAGGGCCAAAAGAGGAAGAGGTCGTGGTACATTTCAACTTGGCAGAGGGCACTTTAATTTCAAAAAAAATCAGGTAGCAGTCCAAAATGGACTCATGACAAATACCAAGGAGATGGAATTGTTGAAGATGAAGAAGAGCCATGGAAAATAATAAAGAGGAGGGACAGACACAAAGAAAAAAAAGGAATCATCTCAAGATTTCAACAGGGAGCAGAACTTGACACATTTTTTTTAAACCTGATTTTTGTTTTCAAATAAGAATGTAAGCATTTTACTTAAAATGTACTGTTTGCAAGTAGTCTATAGAAATTTTGTTTTAAGTCTTCAAATATCTTGAAAAAATAGTAGATTGTATGTTGAAAATTGTATTGAAGTAAAGTAGAAAATGTTCAGTTAAAAAAAAAAAAGTCTGTGATTTGACTCTTTTAGGTGGTTTATCACAACAATGGAAAGCCGACAGCACTCCCAGGATATCTTAGTTGAGGTTGCTCTGCTCCGCTTTGAGGGCAGCCTCTAAACATGTTTAAATTAATAAGTCAACAAGATAATTCTGTTGTTAAGAATCCCAGTGGCAAGGTGTGGTGCCTGAAGCCTTCAGACACAGGAGGGTAGGAGCTGATGTGGGAGCTTTGCCCACACAGAGGCTGTGAGATTCAGTACCTGGGTGAACTGAGCGCTCTCACCTGAGACTGGAACTCAGGCCCCAAAGCCATTTTGTCCTTGTCATCTGCAGCCTTTTGCTCATTTCTATTTCATGAAATTTGAAAAATGAATCACCAGGCTGACACTAAGGAAGAGCTAAAAGAATGCAAGCTGTTCTGAGGTATTTCCCCTTATGGGAAATTCTCAGATTTGAACTCTAGCCCCCATGGATAATATCCTGCTTTGTTCTGCATTCAGAGTAAAATGTGTCAAAATTAGACTTAGTTTGAGTACAGATTACTAGTTTTCTATTTTAATTCTCCTACAAAAGCCACTGCTTGAAGTGTTCAATCACAAATCCATCAATAAGTCAACCCAGAAGCTGCATATTCTGTCACATCTGCTTATAATGTCAATAATATATGATAAAATTAATATTTTTTAAAGAATCAAATAAAATTAAGATGGGTAAAGTAAATAACTCGGTCCATAAAGTGTTTGTCAAATTTCAATGTATCACGTGTGATGTGACCTCATACCATGGACTATGCACCAACACACATACACACACTCACAATAATAATAATAATAAAATACAATTTATGTGAGCCAAGTGTGCTGCCTCGCTTTTGTTGTCTTAGCTCATAAGATGCTAGGAAAGGAATGCCAATGATTTCAAGGGCAACCTGGGCCACAGGTCTACAAAGTGAGATCTTGTCTAAAAACAAACAAATAAAAAAAAAAACCAACTAACTTAATTTCAGAAAAGTAACCAATGCATTTATTTCTTCTTAGAAAGACATAGATACATTTGCTATAGCAGATGTCTTGTCTGCTCTAAATTCACTTTTACATGTGTGTTCAGTTCTGTTATTTGTTCTTTTTACTCTTTATAGCAGAGATAGCAAACCTTGTCTATAAAGGGCTAGACAGTAAATACTTTCAACTCTCTGGGCCATACATTCTCTGTCCCAATTACTCAGTTCTCTTACTGTGGCAGCAGTCAGGACAGCATAGCCAAATGTGAGCCTGGGTGTAACTATCCCTCCTCTGTTCTAAATAGCACATGCCTTGCTGTGTGGTGACATTGGATAACCAGGCATATAATGTTGATGTTTATTTTATGATCATATAGGCTTATTGACATTTCTATATGCAATTAAACTTTCCACTGCAACTTACTTACTTGCATGTTTTGTTTCACTGTAGAGAATATAAGATTTTTAATATTGGGGACTATGGTTATTAATATTGATTGTCAACTTAATGAGATTTTAAATACCATGGAAACAAATCTCTAGGCATGTCTCCAGGAGGATTATATAGATTGACTGAACTGAGAAGACTACCCTCAGTGGGAGGTACTATTCCATAGGATAGAGTCTAGGATACAGTGTGACCAGCTGCCTCTTGCTCCTGCTGCCATGAAAGATTGTAGCCTCAGACTGCTATCTAAGATAAGCCTTTCTGTGTCTAACCTGTTCCGAGCAGGTAAGTTGTAACACCTAGCAACACAGGAACAGTCTTCCAGAATATCACCTAAAATGTTCTAAAAGAAAGAGCATGTATTTAAGCATCTATGAGATCTGAACTCAAATTCTCCCTTGTTATGTATCAGCTGTGTGACATGCAACAGTTTCTTCATGCTGTGTCTATTTCATCCCTGTGAATTAGGGCATGGGGCAAAGATGCCATGAGATAATAATGTAATGGACATAGGAACCCAGGAGTCACAGCTCAGTCCTCTGTGTGACCTTTCAGACCTGACTGTGGGCAACTGTAAAGCTTTGTCAGAACGGCCACTCTACCACACTCATGCACGGTCAGCGCCTTAGCTTTCTGAAGAAAGTGAGAGTCCAGAACCAAGCCCACAGACCCCAGATCAGCCAAGCCGATGTTCATCTGCTTCCCAAGAGTCTCCATTTGGAAGTCTCTTCATTTCTTCCTGGTTATTTCCACCAAGACCTTTGTACCAGGAGGCCTAAGCTAAGGCAACTTTCCTTCCCTCTGCCTCTAGCCCTTTCCCCTCCCTCCTTCTTATCCTAGCGGGTGTACAAAAACGCTTTCAAGTTCAGAACCCTGCAGTGACCCAATTCCTCCAGCTGATGCTCATCACATGACCCTAACCTGTTGCTATTTGTCACTCCTAGCCTTTGTGTCTACTCAGTAGCAATAAGTAAATAAAGGCTTGGCTGCTGCTTTCAGCTTGTCTTATTGCCTTCATAGCTACCTCTAACACCCAGCAGCTGTATCTGAAAACAAAGGCGATTTGCAACAGATCCACTCTAGGCATCACTTATTACTCTTGTGCAAAATTCCCACCCACAGGACTTAATAAGGATGTGTTATAATTAGTGTCTAATATCTGTCACTCAGGACCTGGGTCTCGGTGTTGGCAGAATATGATCTGTAACTTTGAACTTCTGCTCATATCTTTGCACAGATACAAATCTACTTTAAAATGTCAAATGTCTATTCTTTTTTTTAATCCTCTGTGTGTTGTAATTTATGAGATGAAGAGCACACGTGATTCAATCTATCAGTGATTTCACATTATCATACAAGCTGAGAAACATTTGCCATATTAAAAATTCAGGTTTCTCTCAAATTTGTATTGATGTAGCTAAAAATGAAATATAATATTGAAGCCTGAAACTCTTCTAGATATTGATGAGACCATGAAAAAAATCACAATGTTCATCTTAACCTTACATGTTCAGCTTAAAATGTTTTATCCCTGTCCTGGTTAGCGTTACCCATTGCTGTGATGAAACACCATAAGTGAAGAATATAGAGGAGGAAAGGGTTTATTTCACTCACAGTTCCATGTAACAGTTTAAGACCTCATGCAGGGCAGGAACCTGGAGGCAGGAGCTGATGCAGAGCCCATGAGAATGCTGCCTCCTGGCTTATTCTTCCGGGTTTGCTCAGCCTACCATCTTATAGAACCCAGTACCACCACCCTAGGGATGGCACCACCCATAATGGGCTGGACCCTACCCCATTACACTAATTAAGAAAATGCCTTATGGCTTGTCTATCTTATAGAGGCATTTTCTCAATTGAAGCTCCCTCCTCTCTGATAACTAGCTTGTGTCAAATAGACATAAAATTAGCCAGCATAGTCTTTAAGCCAAGGTTCATGCATGCCAATAATCCCAGCACATGAGAGGCTGTGGCGGGGGATTCCATAGTTCAAGGACATCTTGGCTACACAGCAAGTTCAAGACCAACTTGGATTACATGACACTGTCCTCCAAAATATCCTTGAGGTGGGGGAGAATTGAGAGGAGTAGAGGGAGAGGAAATTGTTGTCAGGGTATATTATATAAGAGAAGAATAAATACACGTTTAAAAAATTCTTTAAAAGCCTTTATATTTTCTGGCTGGTAATAAACTACCATATGCGACCTTACAGGGGCTGCACATCGTATTCGACATAAAGAGTTATTTTCAGCCGGGTGGTGGTGGCGCACGCCTTTAATCCCAGCACTTGGGAGGCAGAGGCAGGCTATTTCTGAGTTCAAGGCCAGCCTGGTCTACAGAGTGAGTTCCAGGACAACCAGGGCTACACAGAGAAACCCTGTCTCGGAAAAAAAAAAAAAAGAGTTATTTTCAAATATATTTACTAATGAAGGAAAACAAAGGCCCTTCCTCCTCAGGAGCCCTATAATGCTACCAATGATGGATAACTCTCTTACCAAACTTTATCTGAAGGGTAATTTGCCTCGATTTCCTTTCTACAAAGCTGTACTGTCTACAAAGCTGTAATGTCTTCTGTTATCTATAGCTCTCCTATGGTTGTGAGCCTAGCCTTTAACGGCTGAGCCATCTCTCCAGCCCTATAGCTCTCCTAATGATCTCATCTCTCAGTGGATGAACCATAGGGAACACAGTCAACTCATAGCAGCAAGGAACAAAGGCTTCCAAATGTGGTCTGAGAAGAGGGATGCTTTATTCAATCCACGCATAACCCAATAGTCACAATTAATTTTATGCAATATTTTTTAATTTATAAATGTTTAATCAGAAAATATCCTAAATATATTTATGCAAATATTTATTCTTAAGGTGCAATGAGAGGGTAGGCACTCATGCAGAGCTGACACCCAAGCTCAACACCAGGTCTCACAGGAGAGTACTGACTCCTGAGTCTTAACCTTTGACCTCCACTGCTGTATCCACCTGCGTACCTGTACATGTACAAGTGCACATGCATGCACTCACACATTGCACATACACACACACACATAATGAATACTTATACAAGTAAATAACTTATTTTAAAAATTATTTATTCACTCATGATACTAGATAACAAACCTAGAGTGCAAGCAAGCACTCTACGTATGCCCTCTTCCACTGAGCAACATCCCCGGCTATGAATCATTTTTATTTAAAACAATATGTCCTATGATTAGTGTGCCATATCAGCTGATATTATCTAGCATACTAAAATATTTGTTTAATATAAAATTTAGAGTAAGCATTGTCATGAAATTTTGAAGTATTCAACGTTACTGACTCAGTGACTCAGATGACAGAGATCTACCCATACCCAGAGGTCTATTTCCCCACCAACCTTTGGGGAGCGTGATACCGAGGAACAAAACCAGTATCCAGTCAGCAAGTATGGGTACAATGTTCCCTCATCTCCATTCATCTTAATCTTTATTACTGGTCGAGACAACTATTCCATTCACATCCACCTAACACATCTGTTTGACAGCTAAGATGATGTGATAGATGTGGCCTGTCATTTTAAAGCAAACTACTAGTTTATCATGGGCTTGAGGGGTAAATGCAAACTTAAGGCCAGCATCTTTGGGGCACACCTGCTTAACGATGCAGTAATGGGAGGAATTTGTTCTACGATAATTACTGAGCTTTACAGGGAGTCTCAAGTGTATTTTTATTATCTCAGTTGTACAGGGGAGGAAGCAAGCAATAGCTTATCAAGGCACTGTTCCAAGCTTCGTTTTACTACTGCCTGATTGCTAAGGCCATTTTACAGCTAGTTTCTCTTTACTGAAGTTGAAAACAAACAAGATGCCCTTCGGTATCCAAAGCTCTGGATCTGCATTCATTTCTTTGAGATAATGATGGTCTGCACTCCAGGGTCGAGATCGAAGGTCACGCTGTCAAGAAATGAAAGGGACAGCTTTAAAAGGATATTGGGTCGATGAGAGCTGTTTTCTGCCCCTTCAGTTTTCTCCTGGGGGTCACAAAAGAGAGAAAGTGAAATCTGAGAAAACAGAATCTTCTGGGGGAAAATATTCAATGTGGTTTATAGGCTTAAAAGGTCACTGAGGTCATTGCAGGTTGGGAGCTGCCAGGAGGAAGGGTGGAAACTTTTGTTTCAGTTTTGCTAAGATGGTGGAGTTTATGAGAAGTAAATATTCAAGGTAACCCATAGATGCTTAGGTATGTAAAGGAGAAAGCCTTTAGAGATAATCAATTCACGTAGCGAAATGTCACTCTTATTGAGGCTGAATTCCCTGAGCACGTTTATTCATGAGCTATGCTGGATTCTTTGGCTTCCAACCTTACCAAACGGGCCACTAGAGACTGCTGAAGAAGATGAGCTAAATCCTATAGTAACTGGGATGGCAGGTACTTAGAAAAGTAAGTCGTGGGGCTGGGGGAGCGACAGGCAATGCATTGTACATTAAACATAAATGATATTTGCAGTGCACACACCCTGGTTTGTGCTCTCTGGCTGGAGTCTGAGAGCTTTCCATGCATATATAAATATTGCTCCTGTCAGACGTCTGCCCTCAGTGATAATGTCTACTGTTTATTGAGCACCTTGGCCTTCCATTTATTTCATTCTCTCTTCATCTCAATTGCTCAAGGAGCATTCTGTGTCCATTTAATAAACAAGGAAAGTGAGCCTTGGAGAGGTTTGGAAAGCTGGCTAAAGACATAGAAATAAGAAGCTCTATGACCAAGTCCATCCCAAGGCTGTCAACATCAAACTCTATGCACCTTCAAATGCCGCACAACAAACTAATGGCTAGTGTTTGTCACAGAGTGATGTCAACTACATTTTTTTTTAAAACATTACAATATTAAGCCCTGTCTCATGGCTTCTGCCCTTGGCCCCAGCAAAGGCAAGAGGATCTCTGCAAATTTGAAGGCAGCTTATTCTACATACTGTATTTCAGGCCAGCTGAAGCTACACTGTGAGACCCTGTCCAAAAACAATATATGAGGACAAGTGAAGTGTTATTTACTTTGTTGATAAGAAATCTGGTGTGATGTTTCAATCATTTCAGAGGGACTCTCTTAAATTTTTTTATTACATATTAATTGTACATGATAATAAGTTTCATTATGACATTTGCACACGTGTATTTATTATACCTTGTGTGTGTTGACTTGTGGGTAAGAACTATGCAGGAATAAGTGCTTAGGAGCTGCATATGTAACAGAGGATGGCCGAGTCGGTCATCAATGTGAGGAGAGGCCCGATTAACTCCTGCTCAAATGTATTTTAGAAGACTATAAATTGTTTTAAAATACTCATCTAGACTATATTTGAAAAATACAAAAGTTGAGAAATTGGGAACCAAGGGACTAGTTCTTTTTTTAAGGAGACTTGGGGCGAAGATTGAGCGTCCTTCCTGATCCCATGGCTCCACTTTCTCTCCTCACAGCAGAGCCTTCCTCCACCTCCTGGTCACAGAAGACTCTGCAGCTTATGCACTCAGCTGGCTGTGTCGGACCAATTTTACAGTCTCTTGCATTTCCCTGGAACCTCTGCCTGAGACAGAATTTCCGTTCTGAGAAACCAGGCTGTGACTAAGGCAGCAGCCTCATCTACAGTGGGAATTGACTCACCATTATTATGACACGTAACATCAGTAGATTTAAAAAGCACACTGACTGTCACAGGAGGTTAGGAGAACCCATGTCTTCCTGGGAGTGCCCAGCTCTTGCTGAATTTACTTGTCCTGTGCCCTGCCCAAGACCTGACTTGTTTTTCTTGCTCAACTGTTGTTGTGATTCTGAAGAAAATGAGGTCAGTGTATGCATGGGAGGCTCTAAGCTTCACCCTCACCCTGGCTTTTCTCAGAAGCCAGTGGCTCACCTTGCAGGGATGGACCGATTCTTAACAGTCGTCCAGTGCATTGGCATCTCTGCCCCTGCTTTGGGGCATTTTGACTCTTGATTATAATTGATCAGCTGTTTTAGCAGATTATATATTCATTTGTTTATTTGTTTGTTTGTTTGTTTATGTATTATTGTACCCATTTGTCCACTTGCCCATGGTCCACTTGTGGCAGCCAGAAGATAACTTTGTGGAGTCAGCTCTCTCTTCCACCTTTACATAGGTTCCACGAATCCAAATCAAGTTATCAGCCTTCACAAAAAGCACTTTAATCAACTGATCCAATTGGCTAGTCCTGGACTGTAGAAGGGGAAAGAGGTCTTGTGCACAAAGAGAAGCATTGGAGGAGCCAGGAAAGTTAAACACACAGCTCACCTCTTCAATGGAATGAGGTGTGTAGCTGCTCTTCCTGGAATGCCAGGAATGGTGGACTTACAACTTGGTGATCCGTTGCTGTCCGATGAGACAGGCCTTGTCCATATTTCCCAGAATCTACTTGTCCCAGACCCCTTCCTCCTAAATCTTGAGTATTGCCTTCAGACTATAAAACCCATTCCTATAAGTAATGTCACTTGAACTTTACAATAAAAATTAAGTGACTTCTGTGTTATCTTAGGGTCAGGCCAATCCTGACACCCATAGGCACTACTATGTTCACCTCAGTCAAGATCTCTAGACCCTAAATCTTGGGCAGTAGCTCTGAATCAACAGAACCTATTCTAACCTGTGAAAGAAGCCAGATGGAGTTTGCAAAGAATCCCAGTGTAAGCATGTCTTAAACTGTTGTGCACTTGGAACCAGGTTAATTGTTATCTGAATATTTTTTTCCAAAAGTGTGCTGTGCTTAAATATGACTAAAGTAGAGTGAACTGGGCCAGACCCTAGAAGTCCTAGGCCAGCGCTAGTTACAATAAAAATCAGGCTATGCAGAGTTCTAGTCTAACCTCACCCTGACTGGTTTTCCCTGCCTGCTGTAAAGCCTACGGGGAAATCACACTGACCTGGATATTTTCATTATAATGAAGTTGTTTAGGAAAATTAAGAACTAAAACTCGTGCATGCTCAATGTTTCAAAAGACCAGAATCAGTTGTCTTGCAGCTGACACCACCGCTTACGGTGTTATAGCCATTCTCAGTGTGTATGTGGTACAGATTAAATGTCACCAAAAAGTCCAGATCTCCCATACTCCCAACCCTGAGACTCTCCAAACACAGGCATGTCACAAGAGGAAAGTGTGGAATATGACCCCGGGTAGCCAGGGGCCACATACAAACTGCAGACACACTAAAACCATGGTGAAAACTTCTCTTCTGGATATGTGTATCAGGTCTCTATAAGACAAAATAAATCTCGTGCATTAAGTCATGCCATCAACAAGATTGCATATATTAGCTAATACACATGTATTATGTATAGTTAATATATATAGTTAATACATATGAATATAGTTAGTTAATACATATGAATATATAATTAACATATATGAATGTGTAGTTTTGCTTTTTTATTTTATTTTAACTGGATATTTTATTTATTTACATTTCAAAGGTGAATATATAGTTAATATATATGAATATATTAACATATGTATACCCAAAAATAATAATAAATATTCCAAAGTTTTAAGACAAAATAAAAAATAATCCTAGCCTCAAGCACCAAATCATGGTGACTGTACTGTAATGTAGAAGGCAGTAGCTCAGACTACTTCACTGCACACACGCTACAAGGCTGAATGTGAGTTTTGATAATTTTGACCTTGAACAAAACAAATTCCTCCGGGCCAAGGTGGCTCCATCCATCCAGTGACGACTATAAGTCATCTTCAGCCCTAGAGCTGCTAAGAAGATGATACAAAAGAGCCCATGTGAGGCGCTAACTCAGGCCTAGCAGCTGACTGCTGCCTCCCTGGCTTCCAAATGGCTTTTTCTAAAGTCTCTGCTTGTGAGAGGTGTGGGAGCCATTGCCCTGGGTTTTTAATGACTGTTCAGTAATAACTGAAGTTTTTTGTAAAAGGGTTAGATGAACAGGAGATGCTTCCCAGTGAAACAAAACTTTTTCTCTGGGTCATTCAGAGATAGACTTCACCTAAGGGACAGATGTTGGCTTGTAATTCTGTAGTGATTCTTCCCAGCTCCGTGAAAACCAAGTCCCTGCCTCCTTTGACCCTAGAAACCTTCTTATATGATGGAGAGGTCCTTTATCCTTTAGCTGGAGATTGAGCTTAAACTATTCAAACTCCCATTCTGCCTCAGTACCAGAAACACTAGAGATGTCTTCCCCTAAAGCCACCACTGTCAATGATCAAGAGCTGTGAGGCCAACACAGGAAGAACTGGGTACTTTCTTATCTGACTGAACATAAAGAAAAAGTGGCCTGTATTTCTATTTTATTATCTCTACTGAATCTGGTAGAAAGGTGTCCCATCTTTGCCTTGCCACGCAATAAACGAGAAGAAAGTCTGGCAATCCTGTAAGAGTGGCAGCAAGGGTATTATTGACTCAGTAAAAAGATCCAAGATATTCTCGGAGCCAATGCCAAGTCCCTTGTGTTAGTGAACCTGTGTTGACAAAGGCAGAAAGAGCCTGAGGCTGGCCAGGTTATGTGGACAGGATGGGGCACGTACTACTCGGTGGAGCAAACAAGACAGAAAAAGCAACAGCTAGGAGACAGCTGGGTCAGACTCATGGGACCACGAACTCTGAACCACACAGGTTGTCACAGATTCTCGATTCACATGAGCACATAGATTCACATGCACTGCCAGCCCTAATGTGGGCAGCAATCCCACAACACCCTGGTGGGCTCTGATAAAGCTTCCCAGAAAGAAGCTCAGTTATAGAATCTTAATATCTCACAAAGGCCAGGAGACTGGAGAGGAACATTTTAAGGATATTTCCAAAACAAGAACAACTGGGGTAAATACGTATCTTTCATGTTGTTTTGGTTTTTTTGTTTGTTTTGCACGTAACTAGGTCTCACCTACTGGTATAACTTTAGACACCATCTGAACAAAAACAATGAGGCTTTGAATTTTTTGTTGGAACAATATCATTCACAATGTTGTATACAAGGTAGTTTGTTCCTGTATTTTATAACACATACACACACACACACACACACAACTATAAAAGAATATATCTTGGATAAATAAAAGAACATGTAGCGTTAAATAACAGGAAGACATAATTGTTTCAGAGCGCCCAGAGGTTCAGTACAAATCTAATTAGCAGACCCCAAATCGGCTCAGCCTCCAGTTTTACTACTTCCTTTTGTTCCTTCAATGCTATCCCCTTGCCCTGCCCTTCACTGGCTCCTGGAGCAGTAGCATTTGTATAGAACAGCTGCTTTGGAATTAGGTGCCCTCTGTCCTACTAATTAGATCAGCAATGTCACTGGTTAAGAAGAAAAATGCAGTATCAAGGTTCATTTTTCAATAAAGAGTAAATTTAAATTCAATTGTCCTTAGCTCCTGGTAACATCCTTTGAGATGACTCCCAGTCAACAAAAGACATGTTGGAAATCACAGGTAGAGTATAAATTTACTGGGCACTCTTTTATATTTGTCTTCCAAAGGAAATTTCTTCTGGGGAGTTTGGGGGAAACACAGAGTTTAAGTTTTGGCTCACTTTAAAATCCAAAGAGCTCTGAAGTGGGTCTGAACAACAGAGGCAGCATAATGTAATCTTAGCTGAACTCGGTTTGAGGAAAAGCTTAACATGAATGGCCACATGCCTGATTATAGTTTTTATTTATCCTACAATACTGTGCAAGTGTAAAAACACTTTGAGCAGAAGTACTAATGAGTTTTTCCACATGTTGTCCCCAAACCACCCACATGTACATCTGTTGTATATTACCAATCTAAAATCTGAATTCTGAAATGAATCTGGACTCAGGAGTTTCAGAATGGGAATTAGAGTTCAGTAGATACTCGTTAAACAATTAAAGAACAATTGGACCAGGGACTGATGAATGCACTGGGGGAAACTAGTTCTATGCTCCTTTTAAATAAAGAATAAATACACTAGTAAGTCTTTTTTAAAAAATGATTTATGTAAAGAGAAATAAAAAACTTCTACAACGTTCTTTCTTCTCTGTTGTTTTATGCACACAGTGGGAGGGGCCTCTCAGGAGCCAAAGTATTAGCTATGACCTGCCCACCTGCAGCCCCTACCATTAGGATGGAGAAGTCAAGTCCTGTGAGTTCTGATTGCATAAATGCTACCTAAGTAAAGGCAGCCGGACTAACCATGTGTTGTAAGTGAAGAGCAAATGCCGATGTGTTAAGCCTCTTTTACTGTTTCCATTTAAGGTGTCAACATGATGTCTTGATGCACAACGGGAAATGCTTGCTGCTCTTGGTTAAAGCTCAGAAACACTCATGGGAAAGAAGTGAATACTCAGCCTTCGGAAAGATAGTATTGAGAAATGATTATTCTCACCAGGCAGTGGTGGCGCACACCTTTAATCCCAGGACTTGGGAGGCAGAGGCAGGTGGATTTCTGAGTTTAAGGCCAACCTGGTCTACAGAGTGAGATCCAGGACAGACAGGGCTAAACAGAGAAACCCTGTCTTGAAAAACCAAAAAAAAAAAAAAAAAAAAAAAAAAAAAAAAAAGAAAGAAAGAAAGAAAGAGAAAAGAAATGATGATTCTCATTTCATTAGCCTGAAAACTCCATCTAGTTTGCTACTGGCTTCAAAAGAACAGGGTGTGAATGATAAGTTCATTCATGTCACAACCATGCACAAACACATATACATAAATAAAAATAATTTAAAAAGCAGAAATTGGACACTTTTTTCCAGTGCCTACCTAGACTGGGCACTGTTGGTTAAAGGTATTGTTTAACTAGGCGTTTTAATCCAACGTATTCGTTTTTAATAGGCTGCCTAATAGTCAAAGCCATAGGAAAAGATTCTTCTCTATAATCCAGGGCTTGCCCCAGCCTAGCCTGCCAGGAAAGGCTTGCACCCTCAACAATCTATTCCTTCACGTTCTTACATACCTACAAAGGTCTGCACCTGAGCGTCTGCCTTAGCCCTGGCCTCCTGCCCCTGGAGAGGCATGGCCACTTTTATAAACACAAGCCCATTTGTATAGACAAGCCAGACAATGCTACAACACTGTGGGGAGTCCTCAAGCATGTTTAGCACCCCATAGACTCATGACAGCTGACCTCCTGCCGAGCCAGAGACCTCAGTCTTCGGGTGGTACTTTGCTTGGACAAGCAGCACTTATTTTTAAATCCCAGGACTCCCAGGTCATTGACGCTGAAATGTTTGGCTCTGTGAAGTGTCTAACAGAAGCTTTCCCTGCTGAGTCCTGAACTACTTGAGAAACACATAAAAGAGTCAATAGATAGAAAGTGGGGGAAAAAAATCATATGCTATATCAATTAAGCCTAAGTTAAATGACAGATTCTTTCTTTAGACAAATAGAATTTCTTTTTTTTTTTAAATTAGATATTTTCTGTATTTACATGTCATATGATATCTCCTTTCCGGGTTTGCCCCCGAAAGAAAGAAAAAACATAAAATAAAATAAAAAACCCTGTTCTCTCCCACCCCCCCTGCTCACCAACCCACCCTCTCCCGCTTTCTGGCCCTGGCATTCCCCTACACTGGGGAACAGAACCTTCACAGGGCCAAGGGCCTCTCCTCCCATTAATGATCGACTTGGCCATCCTCTGCCACATATGCAGCTGGAGCCACGAGTCCCACCATGAATACTCTTTAGTTGATGGTTTAGTCCCTGGGAGCTCTGAGGGTACTAGTTAGTTCATATTGTTGTTCGTCCTAAGGGGCTGCAAACCCTTCAGCTCCTGGGGTCCTTTCTCTAGCTCCTTCACTGGGGACCCTGTACTCAGTCCAATGGATGGCTGTGAGTCTCTACTTCTGTATTAGTCGGGCACTGGCAGAGCCTCTCAAGAGATAGCTATATCAGGCTCCTGTCAGCCAGCACTTGCTGGCATCCACAGTAGTGTCTGGGTTTGATGATTGAATATGGGAAGAATTCCCAGGTGGAGCAGTCTCTGGATTGTCCTTCCTTCAGTCTCTGCTCCATAGTTGGTCTCTGTAATTCCTTCCATGGGTATTTTGTTCCCCCTTTTAAGAAGGAACGACGTATCCACACTTTGGTCTTCCTTCTTCTTGAGTTTCTTGTGGTTTGTGGATTGTAGACAAATAAAATTTCTAATACATATGGACCAATATACGATTCTGATCTCTGGATTTGGTTTACCTCATCTGATGCAATATCCTTTGCATTTGTTATACTATAGTGAACAAAATCTTGTTTTTCATTATGGGTAAATACTGCTCGTGTGTGTGTGTGTGTGTGTGTGTGTGTATGTGTGTGTGTGTGTGTGTGTTTATGTGTGTGTGTGTGTGTGTGTGTATGTGTATGTGTGTATGAATGGGTGCATGCATGGATGTGTGTGTGTGTGCTGGATCATATAATAGATCCATTTTTGATTTGTTCAGGAACCTCTAGTTACAATGGCTGCAGTAGGGCCAGCCAGGCAATGCTAGAGAGTGTGTAGAAGCCCCGATCCATGCTGCAGCTGACTGGAAAATCAAGGAAATTACTTTTGCAGTGATATTGGTGTTTGCAGACACATCATTGAGAAAGAAGGACGTCAACAGCCCCTACCCAACCTCCCATCCTCCCCCCCCAAAAAAAAAGAAAGAAAAGAAACAATCTAGACAGAATGCTACTGCATAGAATGTTTAAAAAGAATTCCGAGAATGGCAAATTATTGTTCTCCACAGCTGATGGCATGGCTTTTGGCAGGAATGTAGGAGGGGAGTCAGTTCTACTTAAGGGAAAGGCCACTGAGATTTTGACGGTACCCCAGGGAGTATATAGATAACACAAATTGAACCTGTTTGGGGGGAGAGGAGTTGGGCTTTTTGTTTATTTTTATTTTTATCTGTTCTTTTTTTTTTTTTTTTTTTTTTTTTTTTTTTTGCAGGTGTTACAAGGGGAGGAGGACATGGACAGACTTGGAAATGAGTATGATTGGGGTGTATGATGTGAAATTCCCAGGGAATCAATAAAAGTGCTATCTTTAAAAAAAAAAAAACAAAAAAAAACAAAAAAAACAAAAAAAAACAGATTCACAGGCCTGGAGAGACAGTTCAGAGGTTAAGAGCAGTGGCTGCTCTTCCAGAGGTCCTGAGTTCAATTCCCAGCAGCCACAAGGTAGCTCATAATCATCTATAATGAGATCTGGTGCCCTCTTCTGGTATGCAGACAGACCACTGTATACCTAAAAAATAAACAAATAAATAAATAAATATTTTTTTAAAAGAAAACAAAAAAAGGACAAGGCTCTAAATGGAAAACTGGTTGCCATAATTTATCTTCACATTAGCAGTATGTAAGAGTGCCTGCCTTCTCAGTCTTCAGCAGTATTGCTCTGTTGCTGTTGTTTTGTTTTTTGTTATTTGTTTGTTGGGGTTTCTTTTGGGGGGGGGTTGTTGTTGTTTGCCTAACTGGGGAGCGATGGTACCTTTTGAAATATTTTATTTATAAATCCTGGTGGCTCATTCACTACCTGACTAATGGTTTAAACCCCTGAATGAAAGATACATACTTAGCTTTTATATTTTAATATGATAACACAATAATTGGGCTACAGTCTAACCTCAATGAAGTTAATCTCAAGTTATTACTTATTGATTCTATGTTCTATCTTGCCTGCCCTGGATCCAGTTGGGCAGCCCTCTTGGCCACACTCTTCTGGCTCCTTCACATGGTGGCTATGCCTCCCTGTCCTATGCTCTTCTCAGGTATGGCTTCTCTCCTTTCCACCACACTCTCCTAACCTGGCAGATCTTCTCTCTCCTTCCTTCTGCTCTTGATCTCAAGCCCCGGGAAATTCCCAAACCCCCCCCCCCCCCCCCCCCCCCCCCCCCCCCCCGCTTCTGTCTTTCTTTCTTTCCCAGTGATTGGCTGTTGGTATTTTCATTTACCAATCAGAACCAACTGGGGGCAGGTTCCCAGAAGCTACATGCAGATCCTCACTTAAGCAGTTTCAGGGTTAGGGGAGGGGCGAGAAGGGGTGGGCCCAAATTACTATTAGAATACAAGTGGCACTAGGCCAGACCCACTACTGGTACTCATTGCAGTTTGAATTTGCATTTTCTTGATGGATCAACGAACTGAGCATCCCTTAAATGTTTGTTGACCATCTGTATTTGTCAAACATTTATTTTAAAACATAATTTATTTTATTTTCTATGCATGACTTTTGTCTGCATCTATGTATGTGTACCATGTACAAGCCTGGTACCCACGGAGGCCAGAAGAGAGATTCCAATTCCCTGAAACTGGAGTCTGATCTACCATGTGGGTTGTGGAAATTGAATCTGTGTCCTTGAAAGAGTAGCAAATGTTCTTAACCACTGAACCATATCTCCAGCCCCTTGTAAATTAACTTTGAACCACAAAGACAGAAATGGAAAAGACAAAAATGTCTACAGTAAAGCATTATCGCCATCGATGAAGAGCTGTGAGCTTCTGGTTCTAGCATTCTACTAACCAGCCGTGTGCTTACAGGGCAGACCCAGGCTCTTCCACTCTGGCCTCCAGCTGTGTGCTTACAGGGCAGACCCAGGCTCTTCCACTCTGGCCTCCTCACTGAGAACATGAGTTTATCTTAAGTTGTTTAGAAAATTGTTTCAATTCTTTGATTTGGCAGAACAGGTGGCATAAAGTCCAATTTCATTTTGAATCCTGGCTGTGCTAATCAGCTACCACCATGACTTCATTTAAATTTCTCTATATGATAATTTTGATACTATAGAATAACAAATAACTGCATTATGTATAAAGTGGATATATAATAGGACTGTAGCAGTCTACAGTATGGAGACAGAGCAGTATTATCCAAGCTTGTTCTTTAGAAAATGAAGTTTGCAGTAATGATTATTTACAGTCTGGTTTCTTTTTTCAGTCAACCCTTGTCTATCATAAAGTCAATTTTCTGATCTATGGATTATCTGGGGGAAGTCTAGTGCTTTTTATTCCAAGCGTACAATTAAGTCATGAATCATCAACAGCAATGTTAAGCTAGTAAGTATGAGAAACGTGAAGGGCTATGAAAAAGTATATATGTACTTCCTGAAAGCTGTTGCTGGAAACATACATTTCATTAGCCTTTCTGGAAGAAAAAAGAGAGAGAGAGATTCTAACATCCAACAGGCTCCTAAGTGGAAATGGCCTGCATCTGGAGCACACTGTTTACTGATTGACACTTGAGGAATTTGATAGTAGTAATAAGGGATTTCTCAATACCTTTCTCCTTGACCTGTTTGTTAATTCCAAACCTCAAGGACTTCCTAAATAGCAAGTATGATGACTCTTATCTTTAAAACTCTAAGGGAACTGGAGATGTGGTTCAATGTGGTGTACTTGCCCTATCATGGCTTCAACTCTGTGTGAGCAGGATTTGTGTGAAAACAAATCATGAGCCAAACACCATTTTAGATAAAGAGTATAGTTTAAACAATAAACAATAGACAAAAAGTTATTCTTTGGAACTTAAAATCAGTGGTGAGTGTTAGGCACTGATCTAAGAAACAAACACAAAGACACATTTACTTAACCAGTAAGTATCCTTTATTCTTTATCAGGTTTTGGTAGTGAGAATTGAGCCTTAATGTTTCATGTATCTCAAGTGCTCTGCTACTGAACTATATATATCCATCCCTTAATGCTAAGTACCTTAAGTAAAATGAAAATATGTAATGTGACTAAAACTGTTTGGGCAGACGGGCTACTTAATTTATATAAGGTAGTTAGTGAAGACATTTCTGAGAAGGTGGAATTTGAGATTAGTTCTTGGTAACAAGAGGTTAAACATACTCTAAGTTCGGTGGAAGAAAAAAAATTAAAAGTGCAAGGCCTTAAGATGAGCTGATATGAGCCATAAGTAGAATTTGGAGAACCAGGAAGAATGAGAAGAAAGTCACAACAGTGGGCGAAAGCCAGGTTATGAAAGGCTGTGGGCAGGAGCTTGTGATGGAGAATTTTAGTAGGAGATGATCTGATTTCTGTTCTCCTAGATAGAAAAGGAATTGAGAGGCTAGAGTAAATGAAAAATAAGAGTTTTGAAGACTGCTGCAAGATGCAAACAGGAGTAGAAGGTGCTCAGATTTAAGATGTATTTTGAAGAAAATTGGCTGTGGAAATGAGGAGAAAAGGAAATCAAAGGTCCCCTCATGGTTTGGATTGGTGTAAATGGAAAGGTGGTGTTAGTATCTACTGTGAGGAAGTAGAAAGAGGAAACTGGAGGTTATGTATAGAGCCTGTTAGCTATCTATCCAAGTGAACACATTAACTAGATAACTGGATTATCTGTCTAAAACTCAATGAAGAGGTTAGCCCAGGAGATTTAAGAGTCACTAGAACATTAGCAAGTTTTATGAACATGAGCTTTCTTGGGACGCAGCATATGTAAAAAAAGAGAAAAGAATCCACACTATGACTCCCTAGTTTTATATACTCATTTCCTTGAAGAATATTCTATTTCTGATCTAGAAGGTGTACCTAGTATTTGAAACCCACAGAGTATGCTTTTTGTCATTTGATGTTAAAGACATTTTCTCTACATCTAGATCCAATAAATGGAATGAATCATTTAATTATAATTTTGATGACTTGATGTTTTCAGCCCTTTAGCTTTAATTAAATAATTCTATAATGTAATATCTACCAATGAGAAATAAGACAAATAGATAAGTGTTTATTTCCCCCATCCTTTTTTCCTTTTGAATCATTGTCTTTTCTTGATTGTAGCCAAATTAAACCAAATCCGAATAAGCTACCTCTTTCTCTATAATTGGATACAATCATCAAAAGCATGATATATTTAGTATGTTAGTGCAGAAGAACCTGTTATATTTATGGTAACTATAGTGTATCCTCAGAAGTCTTGTAATCATGAGAAAGATAAACTGCCCGTTCTACTCCTGGTAAAAACAAATACAACAACAGTAGACAAAGTATTTTGTGCTATGCTGCTTGTAGGAGGGAGAAAGCCTTATCTTATTTTGATTTGATGGGAGCCCACAGTTCAAAAGCTTGGACTTTTTAAAAGGCATTTGATTTTTAAAGAGATTTTGAACTTTTAAGCCAGACAGAGAGAGAGAGAGAGAGAGAGAGAGAGAGAGAGAGAGAGAGAGGGAGAGGGAGAGAGAGAGAGATTTTGAACTTTTTTTTCTGAGACAGGATTTCTCTGTGTAGCCCTGTAGCCCTGGCTGTCCTGGAACTCACTCTGTAGACCAGGCTGGCCTTGAACTCAGAAATCCACCTGCCTCTGCCTCCCAAGTGCTAGGATTAAAGGCATGCGCCACCACTGCCCGGCGAGATTTTGAACTTTTAAAGCATTGAAATTTTTAACAATTATGGGATCTTTTAAAGTTATACTATGTTTTACTATGTGATATTAACCCGAGATCATAAGAACAAACAAGAACGGAAAAGTGATCTGATGTGACATATTTGTGTCAAATTGATAAGATTAGGTTTTAGTCAACTTGAAACAAATTACAATGTCCTGGGAGAAGGGATTCTCAACTGAGAAAATGCCTACATAGGATTGATGTGTAGGCAAGCCTGTGGGGCGTTTTCTTAATTAATGATTGATATAGGGGACACAGTCTACTGTGGGTGGTGCCATTTGGGGCAGGTGGTCAGCACGTGCAGAAGGGAGCAGCCAGTACCCTGGATAGTTCCCTGTTGGCAAGATTAATTCAAACCTGCCTGGGGTCTCTTGGTTCCAGAGACCCAGGCTTGGCTGGGGATGTAGTTCTGTAGCAGAGCTCTCACTTTCCATGGACCATGCCTCCAGCATCACAGAACAAGAAAAACAAAAGGTTTGCTTGATGAGCTCCAACTCATCATTTTTGGTTGGTTGATCAAAGTGCAAAGAACATATTATAAACATACGCCATAGGAATCCCATAGAATAAGCGTGTTTCTCCTCCCTTGCTGAATGTCACGTTTTACCAGATCATACCTCTGGGGATTCTTAACACTAGCCTGAATATTCAAAAGAGCTGCTAACTGAACAATCAATACAGATAAATTGACATGTGGACACTTAGCTGAGCATAATCATTGATCATTACTCATGGTTCCTTCCTTGTGATGGCAGGACTCTAATATAATGAAAGAAATCATGATATTGAAGTAACTCAAAAGAAAATATAACAGTTATTTCCACTATCCCCTCAGAAGAAACTAATAAGATCTGATATTTTTAAAGGGTATTAATGTGGAGGCCTAGAGTGGCAATAGTTTTATTATTAAGCATACCTCAAGAACAAAAATATTCACAATGGCGATTCAAATCTGACTGTCTATGTCAATTTGGTTCTTCTAATAGGTTTACTTAACCTACAATCAGCAAAGATGAGAAAAATTGGATTATTGGTTCCAAGGGCCCACAGATCTGGTAGTTTCATGAAAGCTCTAAAGCAATAATGGCTATGTGGAATTTAGCTTAAAGACAGTGAATTGATTTCTTTGGGGGTGCTTAATTTAGATGGTAATTTGGATAGATAGTTACAATATAAGAACTTTTCTAAAGAGCCAATAGAAAGTGTATTTATAACACTTCTAAAAAACAAAACAAAAACAAAAACAAACACTGACAGGCAGGCCAGCAAGAAGCAACACACTTCCTCGGGCAAATGCTTCCCCTACTCTGATCCCATTGAAGCAAAAGCCCAGGGGGTTTACATCAAGTAGAAGAAAATTAGATGAAGAATAAAAACTTTAATATTTTGCTCCTGGATTTTGTGTCTTCCTCCATTCATTTCGAATAAACATCATGTGGCACTATCTTTATTCTTATATCATGGTGACCAAATACCCAACCAAAAAACCCCAGCTTAATAGAAGAGAGGTTTGCTTTATTCATGGCTCAGGGAATACAATCCACTGTGGTAGGGAAGGCAGGACAGCAGAACCCTGGCATAGCTGGTTATATTTTGGCAAACCAGGAACCAGAGATTTGATGCCACAAGTGGGTCCAGGCCATAACCTAAAAGGCCTGTGCTTAAGAGCTTGCTTTCAAAAGCATGCTTCCTACCACCAAATGGCCCACACCTTCCTAAACATCAGCCTCTACCGTTCACCATGTCAGGACACTTCAGCCATGGAAGATATTTCATATGCCGTGGGAGATATTTCATATTCAAACCCTAATAACTAGATTGAAATTAGCTTACCTATGAAGACATCTATAAATCCATACTCTTAATCTACCTGAAAGCACTCATAGATGTATCTTTCAGAGGTGACAGCAGAGACAGTTGTCAAGGTCCACGTATCTGTGTTGTCTGTGCTGTTGTTGGAGAAGGAGAGGGACTTTTTATCTCTACAAGATTAGTTTAGGGAAACTGATCTCTCACTCCTAACTAGCTTACACATGCTTTCCAACAGCCTACATTCACTAGTTTGAACAGCACCTGGATTTATCTGCTATTTAGATAGAAACATTAACCCGATGTTCTCATAATCTTTACAAAAAAAACCCTCCACATCTTAGTTATAATAAATATATAAAAGGTTTATTTTTAGAAGTTCTTTGGGGTTGTAAACCTGTTCCCAAGGTGGCTATCTTGAATTCCACCACTGCACCTGGATTCCAGTAATGCAGTTGTTAATGTCATCTTGGGCCGGGTTATATTGTTTTTTATTAAAGTACAAAAACCAAACAAACTTTACTTCAGTTTTCCCCAAATGTAGCCCTCAAAGAGCTGCATACAAGTCACCTACAATTATTGCTACGTGTGCAGGCTCTTGGCCTCAGTGTCTAAGGCACCAGCGTTTTTGAAGACAGAGCCTGAGAAGCCAACTGTGTATACAGGTCCCAGGTGAGACCCCACCTGGGGTTGACTTGTCCCCGCTCATTTTGCCACTTCATTCACTTAATAGCATTAAGCAAGAGCATATTCAAAACTATATTTAAACTCCAAACTTCCTTAGCTTCTCATCAGTTCAACAAACACTCATTTCGCGAGCACTGTAATCAAGGCACCTGGCTCAACCTCTGGAGTAGCATTAGTGGAAAAAAAAATTTAAAAGCCTTCATTAGAAACAGAAAGATTTTTTAAGAACCTTCAGTAGAAACCATACTCTAATTCCAACATGGACAAAAAAAAACCAATAAATAATTTTATTATTTGCTCAATTGCAAATATTGCAATAGTTGCAATAATAACAAAAATAATTTTCAGAATTGCTCAACTACAATTATGACAGGGTCTACTGTGGAGAAATATGTGTTCATACCAGAGGCACAAACTCACCCTAGAGGCTTTGGGCTTCTGCTTGCTGTAGGAAGGGATATTCAAATGGGCATCTCCATCTGAGTGGTGGAGAGCCATCCAGGATTAAGAGGACTCCAGGTAGAGGGGACATGAGCCAGAGCTAGGCGGATTGCTCCATCAGTGGCACTACTACAGTACAGTACAATACAGTACAGTACAGTGCACTGCGGGTGAGGACAGACAATCTCAGTCTTCTAGGGTCTGCGGAGAATTTCTGGCTCTATCCTGAGAACAATATGATTCTACTAGAGAGTTTCAAATCCATCTGCTGTCTGTCAGTTCTGCAACTGTAGAGGGAAGGACAGAGGGCTTGCATGGGCAGATCACAGAGGTGGGTTAGGTGAGGTTCTGCCTAGTAGCAATGGGGCAGGACAAAAGAACTATGCAACAGAAATACAGGTTCAAGGGAGGACATTTCCACTATAACTGGGGAAGGTGGTGTCCTCGAACATTCTAAGAACTGTAAACATCTCAGCTACTTAGTTTTGCCACTTTAAAAACAACCCTAATAAAGTATATAATGAATGGCAGCCATTCAAATGAATGAAACTAAAAACACAAAGGCACACTCAAATTATCCACTCTGCCCTGAATCACAGGACTTGTACAGTTTGTAATGCCAGCTTTCTGCTTCTTAGGGAGGAGTTGTGGCTGATTAGGCCCTTCATTGGCCAGAAGCACCCATTAATACTAACAGGTGAATTGTAATCACAGTGGAGTTGGGGAACCCAACTCCCAAACCTGGAGCCTATTATTCTATAGAGTTAAATACAGATTTAAGTCAAAAGCCAACGTATCATTTCAAAAGATGTGTCAACCACCACTTTAACAAAACTATATAGTAAGTCAGAATAAATAGAAAGATGCTTCAAAGGAAACAGCATGAAATCACTGTGGAAATGAAGTTAGGCTCTAGGTTTTTATCTCAGTTATAATAAACTACAAAGACCATGCCCCCAGCACATTGAAAACACAATTGGAACCTTTAGCTCGGATTCTATGCTGTAATCACTGTATTTTGAAAACGTTGCCAGCTATCATTGATGTGCTTTAATGACAGAGGACTGCAAAAGACAAATTTCCAAACCTAACTTTATTTCTGTGAATGCCATTAAATCAAAACCTCTGAGATCCAATTAGATCTGAGACTTTTAACAGGAAACATCATTAGGCAAACCTATAACATGAACCAGACTGGAAAATGAATGTGCAAACAAACCCCATAAAATATGAACTAGCTGAAGAGTGGCCACAATGAGCATGCTTTTCTCAGGTGCCTTGTTTATTTAAAGCAGCAGAGACAAGGATGTCTCTAATAAGGTCCATGAATAATTGAGGACATATACATATACCTTCTGTTGTCATAGCCATGTAATTTATTGTTCTGCTCAACTACATACGCATAATATAAACACAAATATGTTGTGAATTGCTGTTTGTATTTTCTGCTCCCTCAAGGGGGGTGTGCTGATGAGTAGATCACATACTCAGGTGAGATCAGGGAAAATCTTAGTTGTTCAGATAAGGCTAGAGACTGTGATTGGGCAGCAGAAGGAAAAGGTGGAGATGGGAGTTTTAAAGAGAAGGGAAAGAGGAAGAAGGTCAGACGAGACACAGAAGGGAGAGAAAGATGGAGGGAAAAGGAGATGAAGATGGAGCAGACCCATGTGGCCTAGCGGAGCCATGGGTAGCTGGGGATTTCATAGATGAGCAATAGAGTAGTGTAGGGTACATTTGCCCAATCTAGGCTTGCAGCTTAATTGATTGAGGTCTGTGTTCTCTACATGAGCATTTGGGGGTTGAAGATTTACCATTATAAATCTGGCTGGTATATTATAAGTCTCTAGTGTTTTCATTCCACTAGGCTAAGAAGGATCTGAGTGACTGGTAGCTGGCTTTCTGCAGGCCAGCCACGGGGGCTGGATGGCCTGGGAAGTGGGAGCAGAGGCTCCAGGCATTTCAGGAAAGACTGGTTCAGTCAGCTTAGCAAGCAGAAATCAAGAAAGCTAACTTGGAAGCGGGGGGGGGGGGGGGGGGGGGGGGGGGGGGGGTTTGACCTAAGCGGCTTGGCAGATGGCTGGCCAAGGGAACCAGGGCAAGACAGCTGCTTGGGGCTGGCCATTGGGGTAGGCATGACCACCAATGCAGGCAATTAGCCAGATTTAGAGCGGTTCATTTTTAAAACTACATGCAACACAAATATATACAAATCAATACTTATAATTGGCCCTCAATATCCATGAGTTCTATGTTCAAAGATTCAGTAAACCACAGAATAAGAACATTAGAAAAAAAGTGGCACCTAAACTGAATATGTAATTTTTCTACCATGTAGTACAACAACTATTTGCATAGCATATATGTTGAGACAGTTGTAGTAAATAGACATGATTTAATGTATACACAAGGTTGTACAAAATTTATGTGCAAATACTATGCTACTTTACATAAAGGTCTTATGTTATCATGAATTTTGGTATTTAAGTAATGTCAAGAAATTAATCCCCTAGTGAATGATGATGGATGACAGACCACATGCATGTGTGCATGCACATGTGTGTATGCACACACATATGTGTTTGCAACTATCATGAGTACCACAAAGAAATCAGGAATTTTTAAAGAATTAGACAACCAAATATAGTTGTAGAAAATTTACCTAAACGTAATTCAATCTTCTATTTTTATGTTTTAAATTTACATATGGTTGGAAAATGTCATTCAATTCGTTGAGCTATAACACAGATTCTTGTAACCATAACCTTAATAGGATCTCAAATGATTAAAAAATCCCAAAGACTTCATTCAGAAGAAAGACCCCTCAACCATAGCGATATGTTTAGTAAAACATACCTATGAAACACTATAGATTTCATACATTACTTGATGTTGTATAAGTGGCTCTTGCAGTTTGCGATCTCTGGAATTTAGCATCTCTTCTGACACAATGCCCTTGAGCTTCATCTTCACTGTTGCATATATCTTACTCTCATGAGTTCCTAAGTGGTGTTCCATAGCCTGTCATGTAACAGACATGAACACTTATACATAAAGAAACACACACGCACCAAGTATAGGAGATGGTAATGACTAACTCTCTAACACAACAGAACTCTCATTTTTATGTGACCTCTGTATTATCCAGATTCTTGGCCATTCATTTTCTTTTTTCTTTAGAACATGTCATTTTAGAAGCTGGATAGATGGCTTAGTGGTCAAGAGCACTTGCTGCTCTTGCAGAAGAGCAAAGTTTAGTTGCCATCACCCACACCAAGACAGCTTATCACCACTTGTAATTCTAGCTCCCAGGGAGTAGATGCCTTCTTCTGGCATCTTCTCCCTTCTTCTGTGGGCACTTACATGCATATACATATACATATACATTATACATACACATTATTCACACATATACATACATGTAGACTAATACATATGCATACACATTACACATACATATACACACATGCAGAGTAAATATTTATGTCATTCTAGTCTAGTCACTATAGAAATGAATAGGCAGGGGCTGGTGAGATGGCTCAGCCAGTAAGAGCACTGACTGCTCTTCCAAAGGTCCTGAGTTCAAATCCCAGCAACCATATGGTGGCTCACAACCACCCGTAATGAGATCTGACACCCTCTTCTGATGCATCTGAAGACAGCAACAGTGTACTTATTTATAATAATAAATCTTTGGGCCTGAGCAAGCAGGGCCAACCAGAGAGAGCAGAGGTCCTAAATTCAATTCCCAACAACCACATGAAGGCTCACAACCATCTGTACAGCTACAGTGTACTCATATACATTAAATAAATAAATAAATCTTTAAAATAACAACAAAAAAAAGCAAAAAAAGAAAAGAGTAGGCAGGTTCCTTAAAGGAATAAAATAATAGAACATTCATACAGCCTAATTATCTCATTCCTGTGTATGTATATAAACTCAAAGCAATCAATAAACTAGTGACACCCACATCCCTTTGTTTATTGTAACATTATCCCCAATAACCGAGATGTGGGGTCAACCTAGGAGACTAGAAGACTATGAGGGTTGGTCTTGATGATCAGCTAGAGTGGACTAAGAGGTACTCAAGACTGGTAAAGTGCAGCTGTGTGATTGGGAACCCACTTCAAGAGAGGATTACTGTTGCAGAAAACATTAAAAAAAAAAAAAAACGAACCCACATATTCCTGCCCTTGAGCTGTCAAACTCTCTAGCCTGGCAGCCTGGCAATGGGGGCAATGGCCGACCTGTTTTATTTCGTGGAGACTCTGGCTTGGAGCTTCTGAAACGTCACCACCTAGCTCACTAAGTTCCCACTGGTGGGACGTTACTATGCCACCTATGGGGCTCATGCTTCAAAACCCTCACAACCTTTTTTGCACCTCAAGCAAACCCATGCTTTGCCACAGTACCTTTCTCTCTTGAACCCAGATGAGTCACTGCGTGAAGGAAAACACAGCACAAACGTAGTTCAGAAGCAACAGTAACTCAATCACTGGGTACAACAACTAAAATCCTAATTTGTAAGCCTTATTAAATCTAAACCCTCTGGTGGCCGAATCCTGACAGATCCGCCATTGAAACCGGGAGACACTGATAATTACATCTCGTCTTCACGCTACCCCAACCGAAAGGACCTGACTCTATCCTGCTTCCTCTTTTCAACCTAGGAGTCCCACCTACTCGCCCAGTGATTGGCTCCTTTAATTCATTAGGGGATTGGTTCACAAGAAGTCACCTGAATATGACTCATTCCTTGTCCAGAACCCTCCCAGGAGAGCAGAATTGGCACCAACAAACTAGCACCAGGCCCATCCACAGCAGACTACTATGAGGGACAGTGATTGGCACAGCTCTGCCCTGGATTGGGGTGACACACTGAAATGGGCAATCTGGATAAAAAAGAAGTCCAAGGGAATGTGAGTGATGGCAAAGGTGGTGTGGCAGCCAGAGGGCAAAGGGGGTGGTATACCAGGTCGGCCTTCCTGTAAGTCCCTCATCTGTGTCCAGATGGTGGCCACACCTTCCAGTGAGACTCCAGCATAGCATGTGCTGCCAGCCCTAGGCCAATTTGCCCACAGAGCTGAAGAACAGGATTGATGGCAAGAGTTCCCAAATGCAGTCCAAACTCTAAAAATCCCTCGCACAGACCAGAGAAGCTCGGGGGCAGGCATCGGTTGAAGGCTTTTTAACAGCATCATCGTCCTCATGGCAGCTCTTAGGAGAAGACATTGGAGAACAGACTGAAAAGGTATGTACTCCCAAGACCTCCTCATGACAGGCCCCATTGGCAGGGGGTTTCCTGGTGTAAACACCATCCATGAAGACAGATGTGTGAGCAGTAGAAGATAAGCCATGGAATTAAAAATACCACATTGAGCTAGGAGCTTCACCTATCCATTTGTTAAGGAAAGGTGTCCCTATCTCCTTTCTAGATACATCACTTGTATCTGTTGCAAGAGTCAAAACACTATGTGCTGCAAGGATTAACTGTCTGAAGTTCCACACCTGGGGTAACATCTGGTTATTTCAAGCCTGCTTTGTGTCTCCAGGTTGTCTGCTGCTCCAAAATTATCCAAATTTTTTAAAATTTACAACAAAGCATTTCACTTTTCCAAATTCAAAGCCATCTAAAAACTATGTGACTGGTCAGCCCAGGGAGTTTATTTCTTGTCTATCTTTTGTATCATTTTTTCTCTTTACCCCTTGGGGTGGTTTCCAAGTGAATTCAGACTCCAGTAATATTTCGCCTCCGTTATTTAAAACACTTTCCTTCAGGTGAGGCGTATGCTGAGTAATGCATGTCTCAGATTTCAAATAATTGGCAGTTTGTCGTAATTAGACATTAGTATTTATTTCCACTGTTCAGTTTCCTAAACTGAAACTTACCAAACAATAATGGATATTATTCATCTTATTGTTATACTCATTATTTATTAAAAACTATAGCTAATGAAATTCAAGCTATTTTCTTTGGAGACTTTTAAAAACTTAAATATTTATTTATTTTGATTTTAGGCAAATAGGTGTTGTGGTGGTTTGTACATGCTGGCCCAGGGAGTGGCACTATTAGAAGGTGTGGCCCTGTTGGAGTAGGTGTGGCCTTGTTGGAGAAGGTGTATGTCTGTGAGTGTGGGCTTTAAGATCCTCATCCTAGCTGCCTGTAAGCCAGTATTCTGCTAGCAGCCTTCAGATGAAGATGTAGAACTCTCAGCTCTGCCTGCACCATGCCTGCCTGGATGCTGCCATGCTCCCACCTTGATGATAATGGACGGAACCTCTGAACCTGTAAGCCAGCCCCAATTAAATGTTGTTCTTAACAAGAGTTGCCTTGGGTCATGGTGTCTATTCACAGCAGTAAAACACTAAGACAGGTGTTTTGCCTGCATGTATGTCCGGGTATCCTGTATATGTCTGGTATTTGTGGGCTAGAAAGAGGCATTGGATCCTCTGGAGTTAAAGAGAAATGTGATCTGCCTTGTAGGTGTTGGGATTCAATCCTAGGTCCCCTGGAAGAACAGCCAGTGCTTTTAACTGCTAACCTATTTCTACAGGTCCTCTTTGGACACTTTTTTATACTAGTGTGCACTACCTCAAAATGTCAGGAAGACGTGGTGCTCACTGGACAAGCAAGTAAATGCAATAAGTGGGTGCTTAGTCATCAGCAAAACACATGTCCCTACCCTGCACTGTGTAGATGCCAAGCAACCTCATTAGCATTCTAACCACAGTAGTGTCACTTATACAATATAGGAGACAAAGCTGATAGGAATAATACTGTATCTTTCTAGTTTTTTCATTTTTATTTTTTGTGTGTTGTGTATATGCATAGCTCTGAGTGTGTGTATGTGCACCATGTGGATTTATGAACCTGTAGATGTCAGAAATGGGCATTGGATGCCCTAGAACTGAAGTTATAGACAGCCCTGAGCTACCACATAGACATGGGGAAACAAAGCCAGGTTTTCTGCAAGACTAATCAATGCTCTTAGCCACCACGCCATCTCTCCAGACCCAAGCATCTTGCTAATCTTTAACCCTACTTACAAGTTTTATGATTCATAAATTCCTCAACTACAACATTCAGTGGACAGAAATCTTTTGGTTGGTTCACACAAAGTAAGTTGTGTCCCCACATTTACCTTGAACGTTTAAGTTGCTATGTCCAACACTTCCCTTCCACACTCCCTATTAAAAATATTTTTTTCTCAAACAATATATTCTGATTATAGTTTCCTCTCACTCTACTCTCCCATCCAGGTCCATTCCCTATGTCTCTCATTAGAAAATATCAGACTCCCAAGAGATAACAATATGACATAACAATATAAAATACCATAAGATAAAACAAGAACCATCACTTCAAGGTTAGACAAGGAAAACCCACAGGAGGGAAAGATCCCAGGAAAAGGCATAAAAGTCAGAAAACTTCTTGTTCATACACTCAGGATTCCCACCAAAATACTAAATTAAAAGATATATATGTGTATACACTGTATGTATGTATGTATGTATGTATGTATTATGTATGTATGTATTTATGTATTACGTATTATGTATGTATGTATGTATGTATACAGAGTTTAACTTTCAGAGGTTGGAGAGATGGCTCAGCAGTTAAGAGCACTGACTTCTCTTCCAGAGGTCCTGAATTCAATTCTCAGCAACCACATGGTGGCTCACAACCATCTGTAATGGGATCTCATGCCCTCTTCTGGTGTGTCTGAAGACAGCTACAGTGTATTCATATACATAAACTGAATAATTCTTTTTTTAAAAAAAAAAAAGTTTAACTTTCAAAGATGTTATAAGCACTAATACTGGATTTCATATTATATATTTACTTTGTTTTCTAGGCCCTGTAGTTATTTATTAAGTCCCCTAGGTGTGTGTAATAATTTAATTTTAGAACTCTTTTATTTTATAGCCCATAATTGTGTCCATCTAACATCACAATAACTATACTGAAATGCTAACACATTAGTAAAACTTCATTCTTAAACATGCACAAAGTTCAAGACATGAAAACCTGCCTGCCTCCTTTCTGAGCTGGTGTCTCTCTTGAGCCTGCCAGGCTCCTTCCCTGACTCCACACTCAAGATTCTTTGAATTTCTGATGGAGTCACAATCAGTGTCCCTCCAGGCACCTTCCAAGCTGAGCCTCCTGGTGGGGGAGGCACCTGTCTCTCTGCCACACCAGCACGCAAACAGCCCTTGCCGCACTAGCCTGTTCCTGTCCTGTACACTAAACTAACAATCCCACTGCATAGTTTTGTTTCCTGTTGCTCTGTTGGCAGGATTCCAGCATAGCAGGGAGGTCATACTGGCAGGAGCTTGAGAGAAATGTCACTCTGCATCTACAGCCAGAAGATGACAAAGATTTAAGGCAGACAAAGCATTCGGCTCACTCTCTCCACTCTTTAAAAAAGGCTTATTTGTTTTTATCTTCTGTGCATATGTTAGTGTTTGCATGTATGTACATGTACCATGCACCTGCCTGGTACCCTCAGAAGACCAAGAGAGGGCATCAGAATTCCTGGTACTGGGGCCGTAGGGGGTCAGGAACCTAGTACATGGGTACTAGGAACCTGAGTCCTCTGCAAGCAGCAAGTACTTTTTAAAAAGATTTATTTTTTGCTTTATGTGTATGAGTGGTCTACATCCAGGTATATACGTGTACCATGTATGTACCTAGTGCTCACAGAGGCCAGAAGAGGGTTTTGGATCCCTAAAACTGGAGTTTTAGAGGATTGTAAGATACCATGTATTGATAGAAACTGAACCCTAATCCTCTATAAGAGCATCCAGTCTACTTATCCATTGAGCCACTCCACAACCCTATTTTCTCCCCTTTTCTACCACACAGAATCTTCTCCCCAGGGAACAGTGCCACCTGTAACAGCTGGGTCTTCCCACAACAGTTAAGATAAACCCCATAGAAATATCTATGGGCCAATCTAATCCAGACAGTCCCTCACCGAGACTCCCTTCTTCTGTGGGTCTGGATGTGTCACATAGCAACTTAAGACCAACCATTACAGAAACATACCACAGCATGGTTTCTATCACACCCCAGAATAGGGAATCTTGGTAACTGCCTTGTGTGAGCTTTCAGAGGACAGGTATGTCTTACCTTTTTAAGATACAGAGCATACCCAGCAATTAAAAAAATAACACTAAAAGCTTATATTACAAATAGATGTCTGGCCCTAGATTCTAGAGCCTAGACGATGAAAGAGAAAAGGATAGACATATAAAAACTGACTGAAAAAGAAAAAAAAAAAACTCACATAACCAATTCATACAATAGAAGCTATTTTTCTAAGTTACAAATTCTATCATACGCCTGGTATAGAAGCCACACAGTAGCAATTTCTAAGGGAAAAAAAATGAAAATTGTGACAAGATTATCCTAAAGCTCCTGGTATTCTGTCTTCTATTAAATAGGAAGGAAAGCTGTACAGTTAAGACTCCTCATCTCCTCGGGAGCCGCATATGCCCCCCAAATGACTCACAGTTCTCTTTGCTGGAGTGACTCACAGGAGCTGGGTCGTGAGAGAAGTAGAAAGATGGCTGTAAATCATCTTCCAAAACACTGTGTGGCAGTTGGTCACCAATAGCTGTGAATCACTCCTCCCCTCTCACGAGAATGTGATTGTCCTTCCCTTCCAACTGACTTCTAGATACTGCACAGATGGAGCGGTGACAAGTGCTTCTCCATCTTGTATGGAATTCACTGAAACCCTCCCTGCTGTACCACTTCCAGTAATGGCCACCACCCGTTCAGACACAGCTTATGGAAGGAGTAGTCTAAATTTCAAAAGCATTCTGAGTCTGATACTGTAGCATTTGAAGTATAAGCCCAACCATTTCCCCCATTTTCTGATGTTACATGGGGCTCTGCAAAATTGATACATCTTTCCTCTAGATCAGTCTCCCCACACACACACACACATACACATTCTCTCTCATCTCTGTCTGTCTGTCTGTCTGTCTCTCTCTGTCTCTCTCTGTGTCTCTCTCTTCCTCTCTGTCTCTGTCTCTGTCTCTCTCTCTCACACACACACACACATTCTCACCTCTCTCTGTCTCTGTCTCTCTCTCTCCCTCTCTCTCTGTATCTCTCTCTGTTTCTCTCTCTGTCTCTCTGTCTCTGTCTCTCTGTCTTTCTCTCTGTTTCTCTGTCTCTCTCTCTCTCTCTCTGTCT
>NW_022196905.1:200281336-200294110 GCF_008632895.1 Mastomys coucha
CTCTCTCTCTCTCTCTCTCTCTCTCTCTCTCTCTCTTACTCTCTGCCTCTCTCTTTCAGCTAGGCACTTGTGAAAGCAAAGACACAGTGTTACCACAAAACTAACAATAGTTAAAGGAAGTGGGTTCTATGTCCAGTCACAGAGCCTAACAGGATTCACCAGACTCCTGTGGCTTGTGTCCTTGTCTATAAACTGGTCATTCCATTAGATGAAGGTACCACCCCAGTTCCAGTATCTTCTAGGCCTAACCCTGAGGCACCAGTCTTACAGATAGTCTCCCAGGACATCGGAGTACTCAAATCTGGCTGTCACTGCCATCTTCCTCTACTTTCCTACCTTGGTCAAGTACAGGGTCTGGGCTGCTTTTCCCTTCTCTGAGCCTCAACTGAAATGGATCAGCTAGGAGTCTCTATTCTGACAGGCCCACAGAGCAATCTCTGAAGTAAATAATAAGATGGAAATAAAAGTTCTATTTCTCCCTAAGCCTGCTTTTGATGATTTTTCAAGTGAGGAAATTGATGATGATAAAAGCCTCATCAATATTGCAGGCACACAACGCTCAGTAGCTACAGATGTCAGTGGCCATGGACCTTGAATATCTCAGTTGTTAATAGATAATAAAATTGTTGGACCTTGAATTTATTCTCACTTGCCCCTCGGATAGATCTAGGAGCTTGAGGTGGATAACTACTCTCTCCTGCACTCAAGTCCTTCCCTGGGGATAATGCACCTCTTGGGAATCCTCACTGACTGTGAAAGCAGTCTCTGGGGGGTACTGTTGCTATACTCACAGCCCATGAGGGTACACACTCTTTTCATCCCACCACCTTTGGTCAGCGAGGTTTCTAAAGCTCAGGACATAGGCATGTATCCCAGCCCAATAGTTACAGACAACAAAGGCTCTGTAAGCCCATACTCATGAGCCCTCATGCCTAACCATGCCAGGAGTGGGTCTGATCCCTTAATGTAACTGAATGGTTTGACCTTGGCCAATTCACTTGCTCTTCCTGGACTTAAAATCTTTGAATAAATTTCAAAGCTCAACCACAACTGCATGCAATCCAAATATTGAAAGAAATCCATGTAGCTCTGTCCCTCATTCCTTCTTTCTTCTTTCCCACTAGCTCTATCTCTGGGGACCTGTCAGCAATGAGAGGGCATAGTATCATCTCTTCACACCTCTACACTCTTTGAAAATAGGTAGATGAACGAAAATGTTCTGATGACATACAAACTACCCTTCTCTCCAAATTTAAGTAAGAAGAGCAGCAATATAAGCAATATCAATAGCTAACATTTGCAGAAAACATATTCAATTCCTGCTATGGGTTGAAAGTGTGTGTCTCTCCAACATTCACATGCTAAAGGCTCACTCCCAACATGACAGCATAGGTTTAGCATTCCATAATCTGAGCCCCTCCCCCAGTGCTCCCAAATGATATTTTGAGTGTCAACATCACGTTACAAGTGGAAGACTCCACATCTGCTCTCATATGAGCTTGCACAGTCCAAATGCAAGGGCACTGAAAGTATTGTATAAAAGGTTGTGTGTGTAGGTGGGGATGAGATATACGGGCCATAATGTTTCACATATAGAAGCCATAATGATTAACATATATACATGAATTTCATCTCAAGACAGAGGTCCCTTTCCATATATTTTATAACATACAAGCAAGCATTCCAAAATCCAGAAATTGAGTCCAAAAATATCAACTCTTCTTTGCCCTAAACATTGCTGATAAAAGTTTCTCAACCTGTAATAAGAGGGTTTCAGGAAGTGATTACATCACAAGCCCTCTGCTCTTAGGAAAGGGGTCACCGCTCTTACAAAAGAGGCTGAAGGGAGCATCCTGCTCCTCTTTGCCCTCCTGCCATCCTGCCTTCAATCATAGGAAGATGTTGCTGGAAGGTGCCATCCATGGGGCAGACCCTTGACAACCAAATGAGGTGTCGCATTCCAAAACCGCAAAAACTAAATTTGTATTGTTTACGAATCATCCTTGTCTGGATTAATGGTTGTGGCCTAAATTGTCTAAGACAATCACTTAGAACTTGGGTGTGCTCGTTTACTATAATTTTGTCAATGGGCGTAAGAGGTGCATGGACCCCACACTAAGAAACTGAGAAACTGAGAGACTTAAGTACGGAGAAGCATATAGGACTTCCCAGAAGTCTGGTTCTTAATTGCTAAGTTCCAGGTGATGGTTGATCAGGAAATGGGAATGTAGGGTAGTCAAATTTACCAAACACAAGTCCAGCTCACCCTGCTCTATTTGAATATCAGATTCAAAGTGAGTACTGCTTAATACAATATCGCCATGAGATATTGGGAATACACTCAAACTGAAAAAGCACGTGTGCTATTCACCTGAAATTTAAATATAGGTAAGTTCCCTATGTTTAAACTGGCTCTAGCTTGGAGACAAGGCCAATGGGGATAGTCAGTGGGAGAAGAATTGAGAAAATACCACAAAGAAACAAGAAACCAGAAAATGCAATTGAGGTCCAAAACTCTCATTAGACAGCATACCTCCAACTGACTTATTTCATAAAAGTCCAAGACAGCTCCCAGTATCATCACTCTGGACAACAGGATGGCAAGATCTGAACTTTCAATAGGACATAAACCTTATTCAAACCAGAGCCAGTAGATAAATACAGGGTCTTATAACACTATGCTTTCCAACCTCTCTTTTTAAAATGCTCTCTTTTCTGTGCCTGGCTTGTTAGGAAAGCTTGACTGGAGATCTAAGGAGACAAAGGAAAGAATGAGAATTGTGTCTTTGATTTTTATGTTTAGAATTGACTTTTTTTTTAACAAAGCAAACACTCCAAAAAGAATCTCAATGTTTCCTAAGGGTAGGAAGGAGGCTGAGGTTAGGGGAAGGGAGAGGATACAGGAGAGCATCAGCAATCACCAAAAAGACGGGGGAGCTTCCGATTCCCCTGTAACTTCAGCCCCAGCCTGAGCGCCCAGCCAGGAAAGCAACATTTAACATTCTCTCATGAACATATTTGAACACTTGTTTATAACACACTCGGGATCCAGAACTACTTAGTTACATTATTTTGGAAGTAATCTCTTAGGACATTTTGGTGGCTTTTCTTTATAACATCAGATATCGTCTGGGTTTTTTTCTTTTTTCTTTTTCTTTTCTTTTTTTAGTGATTCAGATAAGTCTATCTGTATTCCCATAAAGCTTGACATCACACAAGTGAGTCAGCAGAAACTCTCCTCTTTCCTGCACCTCATATTTACTGACAATCATCCTAAACACGGGCACCCACTCTGTGAAGCATTTTATGAGACAAAGAGATTTTTTTTTCCAAAATAATATTGCTATTGATTCTCTGGGAACTTTACCTCCTAGACCCCACTCACACTTCCCAGTCCTCCCGTGTCCATCAGCCCCTTTGCCCTTGAGACTTCCTTCCACCAACGGGGCAATAAAAAGAAAAGAAACAAGTCCAATTTGTGTTGTCCATCTACCTGCTAGAGCATGGCTCAGCTCCCAGTCTCCTGCCGCTAAAGAAAACAGAGAGCTCTCCACCTGCACCCTCGGGACAGAGGCCATCAACCATGGAGAGCCGCACTTCAGTGTCACAGTCTGTAAGCGCTCTCTTTGATGGCTTCCTTTTTTGGCAATTACTTTGTGTGTTAGGGGCAGAGTTGGGGGGTGGGGGTGGTCAGAGGCTCTCACAGAAGCCTGAAGCCTTTCATGCCCCTGCCTGTCTCTCAATGGTGTATTTGCAGGTTGTCCTTCTTGACATCACTATCCCAGTAGCTTCCTTACTTTTTACAGTCAGCTAGAGCTTGGATCACGGGCTTGAGAGGAAGAGAATTTTTTTTTTTTAAGAATTATTTATTTAGTTTATGCATGTGAGTACACTGTAGCTGTCTTTAGACACACCAGAAGAGGGCATCAGACCCCATTGTAGGAGGTTGTGAGCCACTATGTGGTTGCTGGGAATTGAACTCAGGACCTCTGGAAGAGCAGCCACTGAGTCATCTCTCCAGCTCAAGGAAGAGAATCTTATCTTGGCCAAATCCTGATGTTCACAATAAGGAAAGCTGTACAGATCTGGCACCTTACCGGACTAGAAGGATTTTGTCCCTGTCATTGGATGATTTGATTCAGCCAGATCTGCCAACTGAGAATTCTGTCTAAGTGCCTCAGAGGAGCGATGTTCAAATCCTGGCCCCCTCTCTTAATAGCTTTTAATCTTGTACAAGTCTCTTAACCTTTCCACTCTCTCATATTTGAAATGAAAACAGAACCAGCTGCTTCCCAACATTGTAAGGAATTAATGACTTAGTCGACGTAAAGTGCTTTAAGCAGTGTCTGGCCTATATAAACAGCTATTACTCCAGTTGTTAATGTTGCTCACTGAATCTACAGTGTGCTCTCTCTCTAGCCCTACGTAGAAAAACATAGTTCTAACCTTGAGTCATATCCCTGTAGACAATTTAACTACATCTGAGGTACCAGGAAGGCTGGCAGATACAGCCACTGTACAATTGACTCACGGTATATAAATTTGTCTATAATTACATCTTGGTGTTCTTTTAAAAAAAAACAGTCCTCTAGCCATAATTAATACATCTCTTAAAGTTAAAATCTAAAAATTGCATCTATTTAAATATTTAAAATCACATAAGCTAATTGTTAGATGTATTTTAAGCTATTTCTTCATGAGTCTGTGTAATTAGAAAAGAAGTAAATAGAAATAGGCTTATTTTGAAGGAATTATCACCTATTTTTCACCTAAATGAATTGCTTATATTTTTTCCACACAAAACTAGATTTAAAATAAGATTTTTAAGACAAAAACAGTTCTGTTTTTAATAGTGCCATTTAAAATGCAAATTTTGTTGCAGATGAGAAAAAAATGAAATTTTCACAGCATAAAAATAAATGGAATTCCAGAGTCACTATAATATAAATAGGTGTCCATCTGGCCAACCCTAGGATTGCCAAATTTCTTCCTTCAATTGTTCCCCCAAGTTTAACAAGAGTTTAAACAGCGCCCTCTCGTGGCGAACACAGTCACTGGCAATCTGGACTCTAAAGATAATCTATCATTTTGTAATTGACTGCATGTTCAGTTTTTGCATTATGTTTTGTATTTGCTGGCATAATGGGGATGGAAGACTAGAGGGCACTTAAATGAATGCTGTTACATGAGTGTACATATGTAGCCAGCTTTGACATCTCACAGTATCTCTCTGACCCAAAAGGCTGGGCTGCTTCTACTTTGGGGACCATTTTTGTCTACAAGGTCAGAAAGAGCTTTGCGCAGAGCAACTCATGGAGTGAACGGCCACCTACATTTCATTATTTCAACTACAGAACGAGAAGTCTTTACATCCAATCTACCTATCTTCAGCTGAAAAGCTTCAGATCCAAAAGAATACAGAATGAACGGGGCCAGGTGAGGTGGTGCACACCTTTGATCCCAGCACAAAGGAAGAAGAAGCAGGCAGATCTCTGTGAGTTTGAGGCCAGCCTGGTCTACAGTGAGGGTTCCAGGACAGCCAGGGCTATACAAAGACAGCCTATGTTTAAAAAAAAAAAAATGAATGAAAATCCTCTCTCGTCTAGATTTAACCCACATTTCCTGGTAAATTGTACCACACTCCTTGAAACTCTACTTTCTTTACTTGGTTCCAGAAATATCTTTGGAGCAGTGATGAGGCTGTGCGGCACACAGAGCATACAACAGCAATGAGAACTGATACTTCTCTGTGGAATCAACAATGGAAAAGAAGCCTGAGCTGGGCAGTCAGTCGTGATGGTGCTGGGTGTGGCGGTCACTGTAAATGAACATGACAGGCAGATTTCCTGTGCAGAGGGCTACATAAGGGATATGACCTGAGAAGGAATTTATAAACGAGCTTAAGGCAGGGTGGGGAACTATTTCAAGTAAGAAAAATAAAACATCCCAGAGTTGGGACTCTGTGCTATGGAAAGGGTGGCAGACTATGGATGTAAGCCAGGTCAACATGGGCCAGGGGGCACAGGGGGCAAAAGTGCTTGCTAAACAAACCTAAGGTTTATGGGTAGAACCCAAGTTGGTGGATAGAGACAACCAACATGGGGCACATGAGTGCCTATACACATTCATACACACACACTGAGAGAGAGAGAGAGGCAGAGACAAAGAGAGAAGCCAAGTCACGCAGGGCTCTGAGGACCACAGGTGGGCTTTGAGCATTGTCTTAAAGGCAGCGGGAACTCATGAAATGAATGCCTGGCTAACATGATAGAGTATCCTTTTGCATAAAAAAAAAATTCACATTGCATGTGAAGACAGGATTGAACAGAAGCAAGCATGGCAGTGTGGATACTCACCAAAGGCTATAGTAGTATTCAGCAAGAACCACGGCTGGCTGGAACCTGGGTAGGTGGGGAGTGGATGAGGAGATGGTCAGAGGCAGCAGAACTCTAGATCGATTTGGAGATGATGCTGATGAGATTTGATGGTGATATTTCTTAGCGTAGTGAAGGAAAGGAGGATTTAAAATGCTGCCACAAAACACACAAGCACTCTCCAATTCTGTGCATCACACAAATGATGATGAATTTGTAAACACCAGAATTAAAAAGAAAAAAATAGCCAACTCCAAGATAACGTATCCCTGTAGCTTCCTTCCTTCATGCTGACCTCCCTTCTCTGTAGCTCCTGGGGCCTGGTAAGGGGGCTTATTTTATAGCAGTGACTTTCCAAAGCTAGGCCAAGAAGAATCATCTGGAAAAACTGAAAGCCCATTATCTGAGGAGCAAAAGGCAGACATCCAATGCAGAAATCTATCCTCAGCATTGTGTCTATTCAAGGCTCTGAGTAGAACATAAATAGAGCACACATTTCCAACAATATATTCAACAGATTAAGAGAAGTAAAAAAAAAAAAACAGAATTCACACATTCTTAGGTAAAAAGGAAGGGGTGTGAATATACATTGGAATATCTTAGGAGCCACACAAACCAGGAGAAATGTTACTTTGAATTCCCTGCTTGCTTCATGCCCATATCTCAATCACTAGCATGAAATAAAAATAGATTTTTTTTTCTGGCCTCAAAGCAGAAAGAGTCATCTAGTCTTGTAGAACAAATGCCAGCCTTTTGAATTGTCTGAGAGCTAAAATTAGTTTGAATGAGGAACCTCCATCTTTCAGCTGAGGGAGACAAGCAAATGTGGGAGGCCAGCTGAGGACACGGCTACAGAATTTCACATAGAAGTGTCTGAGAGATGAAAAAAAACTAATTTCCACTTACAGGAGAAACAAATACGGGGAAGAGAAGGAGGAGTTAAGTGTCCTTTGGAGGCTTAGTGGTTCATTTCCGGTCAGATGGCAGGACGGTGTTTAACAAAACCGTTTCATCTCTTTGGAGTCTTTATCAGCTCAGCGGCACGAGGAGGAAACATCTTTCTTATTGGGGAAAAATAAATAAATGTCCTCCCATCTGCTTCAGAGGTGGTGCTGAGTTTACTGTGTTCAGCTTTGGTCCATTTGTCTCTTTCTTTCATTTGGGTTTCTAGAGAGAAAACAGATGCAAGAATGTAAATCCAGGGCTGGGGAGATAGCTCAGTGGGTAAAACCAAGAGGACCTAAGTTAAGATCCCCAGCACACAAGTAAAAAAGTCAAGTCTGGTGTGAATATCATGTCTGCAGTGAGGGGTGAAGGCAAGCAGAGATCTAAAGCTCACTGGAAAACCAGTCTAGCTGAATCAGTGAGTTCCCAGTTCAGCAAGAGACCCTGACTCAAAACAAGATCAGTGAGGTCTAGGAAGGCACCTGCCTTAGGGTTCGCATTGCTATGAAGGGACACCATGACCAGGGTAACTCTTATAAAGAACAACATTTAATTTGGGGCTGGCTTACAGTTTCATAGGTTCAGTTCATTATCCTCATGGTGGGAATCATGGCAGCAAGCAGGCACACATGGTGCTGGAAAAGGAGCTGAGAATTCTGCATCTTGATCCACAGGTAGCAGGAGAAACACTATGTGTCACTGAGCCTTGACTTAAGCATCTGAGACCTCAAAACCTGCCCACACAGTGCCACACGTCCTCTACAAAGGTCACACCTACTGCAACAAGACCACACCTCTTAATAGTGCCACTCCCTATGGACCAAGCATTTCCTGACATGAATCTATGGGGGCCATATCTATTCAAACTACCACAGCACCAGTGGATCTTGACCTCCACATAACCATACACAATGTAAATGCAAGCACAAGCATACAATTTTAAATATAAAGACTTCATTAGAGCTGGGCACTGGTGGCGCACGCCTTTAATCCCAGCACTTGGGAGGCAGAAGCAGGTGGATTTCTGAGTTCGAAGCTAGCCTGGTCTACAGAGTGAGCTCCAGGACATCCAGGGCTACACAGAGAAACCCTGTCTCAAAAAACAAAACAAAACAAAACAAAACAAAACAAAACAAAAAACAAAAACAAAAAAAGACTTCATTAGAGCACCACTGTAGGGGCGCCATGGAAGTGGTAAACTGGGCGGCATGCTCTGCTGCTCCGGGCAAGGTGCTGCGAGGCGGTGGAGGAGTGAAAGGGATTGAAGAGGATGACCTGCGTCCTGCCATAGGTCGGCGAGTTTCTGTTCTGTATCCCAGTCCTCGGAGGGTGGAGGCTGGGGGTGGGGGCAGGGGGGATTGCCTTGGGCCTCACAGAGGCCAAGGACACAGGTTCTAGCCCCCGGGCATCACAGGAGAAGCTGGACACTGCAGAGGAGCTGAGGACGAATTGGGGGCCCCAGGGCAGTTCAGTCTGCTTTGGGGCCAAAAGGAGAGAGAAGGCAGGGAAAGGAAGCAGCCGCCCAGTGGTTCTGGCATGAGCAGATGGACGGGAATTCTCGGTCTGGTCTCCTGGCTACAAGCACTGGGCCCACGCGGCACATCTAGTTGAAAGGAGGCAATGAATGAATGATTATAAGATTTTTTTTATAGAAAGGAGAGAGAAGAGATAGGAAAGTAGAGGCCGGTCTTCTCTACGTGGCTGGCCATGGAATTATGGAGAGAGGGAGAAGGGAGAAGGAGAAAGTAAAGATAAGGAGAGTAAGAGGCTAAGAGGGAAGAGAGAGAAAAAGAAGAGAGAAGAGGGAGGGAGGGGGCAAACCGCCCTTTATACGATGGGCTGGGCTACCTGTTTATGGGGCTGGGCATACCTGGCTGTGGTCACATGACTGGGGGGTGGAGTCCAGCCAGAATGCTAGGAGCTTAAGTCATTGTCTACTCAATAGATAGCACAGGCTAATGGAGTTGAATGAGCCATCTGTGTCTGGGAGCTTGTCACCACTGTTTCCATCCCTTGTGGAATCTTTCACTGGGTCTCCGGAAGTTAAGACTCGCTCAACCAAAACACAGACTGCTTTTCCCAGTCTCACACACCACCTTTTCCTTTGCACTGTTCCTCCTCTGAGTATGAATCTTGAGTATGCACCAATGACTCTCCTGCCTGTTGACAGCCATTTCAGAGTCTACTTCCCAGGGAACACATTGGAATCACCAGACTTATGTGTTCTCTTGTCTATTTTCCTAGAGAGAGGGAGGAAGATTCTTAGCTTAGGTGCTCAGTTATCTTTGATCTTTCTTTTCCACGAGAGTGTGAAACGGTGGAAACAAGAGGATATGCTTATAAAACATTCAAAACCAACCTTGTATCACTACAAGCCATTGGCCATCTTCAGCCTATACATTAATCTCTGTAAAAATACGGTCTTGTGATCTTGTGTGGGCCTTTCATTCCTTGTATGGAGTTGGGAGGGGCTCATGGAGTTGGGAGGGGCTTCCTAATGATCTAGAGATAGTTAATGTTTGCTAGGTAGGCAGGGATTCAGAGTTCTTCAGGGGCATAACCACTGGTAGGTGGCCCATGCTCTAGTAAGTAACTCTAATAAAATTCATTGAGTCAAAATCGAGAAGGGAGGCTGGGCGGTGGTGGCGTACGCCTTTAATTCCAGCACTTGGGAGGCAGAGGCAGGTGGATTTCTGAGTTCAAGGCCAGTCTTGGTCTACAGAGTGAGTTCCAGGACAGCCAGGGCTATACAGAGAAACCCTGTCTCAAAAAAAAAAAAAAAAAAATCGAGAAGGGAAGGGACTGGGAATGAACTTTGGGTTAGAGACCAGGGAGGTTGAACAGCTTTTGTTTAAGGAACTGCTTTACCTACCCGTGTAACATCTAGAAGAAAGTCACAAGCCTCACAGAGTTACAGTCGTTCCTGGGTAGAGGCTGTATGAGGAGACAGTTGTGAGGGAAATCTGATTCTTGGTTACAGTCTTGAAACGTTTCATGTGCACAAATATGGAACAGGAATTATACAAGTATGTATCTGGTATTTGCTTGATCAGCAAAAGTTTGTTCTAGATAAAAAAAAAGGGGGGGAGCTAAATGAGGTGTGTCCCTTGTGTACATTATCAAGAATGTAGAAGGCTGTGTTCCAGTGCACTCTCTTCAGCCACGTCTCTATTTTAACTCACTGGCCTGGTTTCACCTTGACCCACCAGGTGAATCACTACAGTCTCAGTATGTTTTCCATCCCTGCTCTTGCATGCACAGAAAGATCTGTGTTTAAAGGCAAATCCTTGCTTTCTTGTCAACCTTATGCCAAGGATACCAACAGGGAGACTTTGTCTATCCTAGGATACAGAAGATGCTCACCAGCTCCCTTTTCATGTGAAGCTTTGAAGAAACCAGGAGAACAGAGGGACTAATTCTGCCGGACCTCTGAAATACCTTGGGAATAAAAAGGATATGTGTACCGCATGAGCCGACCAGACATTTGCATGAGGCTCTGTTGTTTACAGAGCCAGCTAATTATTTATTGAGTTTTTATTATATTTTGGATTCTGCAAACATTGCATATATATGTATATATATATACATATATATATAAATATAAATCAAAGAATGATATATCATTGCAAGAGTGTCCTCACCCTAAAAGATGACCATCTATGTGGAAAGATAATACTAGCACATAAGATCAGTCAACTAGAGAGTAATTAAGCTCTGAATTCATAGGCCACTGAGGATAGGTCTACTTTGACCAAAGAGGTCAGTGCTCAGACACCAAGAGCCACCTCATTTATTCAACAAGCAGCACATGAAGAAAGTGTGTCCAGGCCTTCTCATGCTTCCTTAACATTAAGATGACACTTATTAGAGTAAGTTGCATCATCAGCAAACACAGAGGTGCCAGTCCTTGCTCTTGTACTTCCTCAGCTTTCCTAACAATACCTGTGTTCACATTCTCCATGACTCTATGTGGAAGACAATAGAGAAAGAATCGAGGCAGCATCCACAAGATCAAACCACAAATTCTGAGTAGTGCAAATAATTAAATAGTTTCCCAGCCTGGTTTCTTATTCTCCTGGATGTTTAAAATGCAGACAAGCATGTGATACAGGAAGAAAACGGATCTGTTTCCTTATCCCTGGTTTTATAATATAGTCCTTTGGCTGCTGTAGAATCCCCTCAGGCTTATTGAGAACTGAAGGCAATGCCTCCTGTGTATGGTAGCAAGCCTCTCTTTCTGTTCCAGTTCTCTTCTTGGCACTAGCTGTCTCCCTGGCACTGCTGCCAGACACCCTTTCATTATGTTTCTATCACCATGACCAAAATACTTGACAGAAACAAGGGAAGAACGGCTTGACTCAACTTATTCAGAGCTCAGTCCATCTTAGCAGCGAAAGTACAGCAGAGCATCTCCAGCTGTGGCAGGGTCAGCGTGCAGCTGGGGTTGCTCACATTCTGGTGGTCTAGAAAACAGAATGTTCAGAATGAAGAGCTAGGTCACCCTAAATGATCCAATATAATAAGCAGGCTCCACATGCTGAGGTTCCCAGCAGTAGCTGGGGTTGGGGGGTGGAGATCAAGCATTCAGTGACAACATCCTCCCTCTGTGAAATCCCAACCACCTCCCAACGTCCCCGGAGAAGGAAGCCCTGGAGCTCCTCCACCTCTCAAGCTCCGTGCCTTCACTGAATCAGCGCAGTGTTCCCTGCCTTGAGGAAATAGGTAGGCTGCTCTTTTCCCCTCTCTGAGCCACACCTTTTCAATTAGGAAAACACAGGGTAGTGCCCAACACATTGGATTTCCTACAACCTTTTCCCTCTCCCCATCCAGCTCAGATTGGAAGCCATTAAAAGGGCCGAGAACTAGAATAGTATTTAACGCTGTCATTTAGGTAGAATGGTGTGGCTACCATTGTAAGTAGATGATTCAAATTAACTCCAAATTCCCTTGAGAGGCTCCTAACTACAATTAGCACCATTTCTGAAGAAGATGGTGATTAAGCAGCTTGTGCACCAAGCTACCAGCTATGAGAGGAACTGGGCCTTGATCATAGATCCCTGGCTACAGAGTCTGAACATTCAAATACTCCCTGTCTGTTCTTTACTGTTCTCCTGGCCTTTCTCCTGGGCACCCACTCAGAAACTACCCACTCTCTCCAGGCAAATGTTAGTGAGTCTCTGGGATAGTGGCTCAAGCTGGGACCAACCCTACATAAGCATCTTCCCAAGTTTATTTTTTCCAATATAATTTAAACATGGTTCTCTTGAGGCCAGAGAGTGAAGATGCTCACCATTAAGCCCCATAACCTGAGTTCCATCTTTGTGATTCACATGGTAGGGGAAGGGAACTGAGTCCTTCAAGTTGTCCTCTGACTTTCATATGCATGCTGTAATATACATGTGTACCCATACTCACATACCCACACACATACACAGACACACACACACACAGGGGG
>NW_022196905.1:200294344-200296645 GCF_008632895.1 Mastomys coucha
GGGGAGAAGGGAGGGAGAAGGTAGAAGGGGAAGGGAAGGAGGGAAGAGGGGAGGGGGAGGAGAGGAAGAAGGGGGGAAGAAAGGAAATGGGGAGGGGGATGGGAGAGGGGAGGGGAGGGAAGAGGAAATGAAGGAGAAAGATTTTGAGCACAGTTCTCTCAAGTCTCAAATGGCATTCATTTGAACATCACCCTTCACCTATACCTTAATTTGTATGGGCTATGTCCTGCTGTTCTCACAGGAGTGGGACGTTATAACAGAGGGTTGGAAATATCTGCAATATACATTATAGAGAAAGTACAAACTCTAGCAGGGCTCTACAGTGAGGACTGAAAGGAGGCAGTAGAGACCAGACCATCAATAATAAAGCCGGTAGAGAGGGAAAGATAAACAAACCTCCTGCCTTGTTTCCCCCGGTTGACCTGTGGCCCAGCTGTTAGGCTGCAACAACTGATCCTGCTTTCTGACTTATCCCGACATCCCTGGGCCTACCACCACCACCAGCAACAACAACAAAACTCTACTCATCTTTCCCCAACCTCAAAGTGTATCTTTCCTTCCACAAGACCATCCCAATAAAAGCTTGAGAGTTCACAATTTCATATACAATGATTTGTGAGTGCCGGTCTCAAGTGGCTTTCCAGAGCTCCTAATGTAAATGGTAAAATCTCAAGGGCTTTCCACCTGTGAACGAACTGGTTATCAGAGCAATTCATTCTGTGACAGACACTGCAGGATGACTCCTCTGAAAACATAACCTGGAATAAAGGGTTTCTGTTTGCACAGAATACCATGGCAACCGACAATTGCATCCTGACAGAAATTTTTTTTTTTTAATCTAATACAAAGTTTAAAGGATCAAAAACTCTCCTGAGAGCCTGCCAAGTAGAGATACTTTCTCCTGGCTTGTACTACAGAGCACGGGAAGCCAAAGCTGAGGTGAATGTGACTCAGAGTGGCAGTTTTGCAGGGAATGTGAAAGAAGTTTCTTGCTTGGTGGGAGGAAGGGTTGAAGAAAACATGGTGAGCTCAATCATCCATGTCCAGCAGGAATCCTGTGCCACAGCGAGGCGAGGCGGGGTGGCTGCTAGTTTTCCTCTCTCTGAGAGGTGGAAGTTGCCCTTTTATGACCCCTGCTTCCCTCTGGTGCTGTTACTCCTCTCCCTGCTGTCCAATGGGCCAGCACTGACACTAAGTTAACCTCATAAAGCCATTCCATTAGTAGTGGGACTTCTTGGCTGATGTTAGAAAGCAACCTCCTCTCCTAAATTGGTTATTTATCTGAAGCCTCTCTTTAGGACTCATTGTTTCCACTGAAAACTAAAATAGAACGCACAGCGTTGAGTCACTCTCAAATAACAAGAAGTCTTCTGGCAATGTCAAGTCACTAAAGTTATTATTTGTCAGTCATGGGAATGTCCTGCCTGGTCAGTAATTAAAGTTACAATCTTCAGGACTTGAGAGTGTGGGTAGCTCAGTGGTAATAGGTATGCTTAGCACATGTGGGGACCACCACTACCACCACCACATACACACACACACACACACACACACACACACACACACACATCAATCATTGTTGAAAGGAAGAGCCTTCCCCACTTGGTTAGGCTAGCCGTGGGAACATGGAATTTAGAGGGACTTGTGCTTTTCTGCCCATTCCTCTCCCACTCCTGGCAGTGGTTCATTTAGGTGCCTCTGGCTCTTAAGACAAATTCTCCAAAAGCCTTCTTTACTTTCCCTAATGTTCTGCATGACACGCCTGTAAACTTGCTATATGGATATGAGATTAAAAGCTGAAAACCTGTAACCAGGGTGCAGCCCAGTGGAAGGGCACTCACCTGCAAGGAGACCCTGGATACAAGTCCTAAGACCACACACACACGCACACACACACTGCAGCTGTCTTCAGACGCACCAGAAGAGGTGCGATCTCATTGTGGGTGGTTGTGAGCCACCATGTGGTTGCTGGGATCCGAACTCAGGACCTTCGGAAGAGCAGTCAGTGCTCTTACCCCCTGAGCCATCTCGCCAGCCCCAGAAAGCAATTTTCTCCGATTCTAAGTAGCTGCTAAGAACTGTTCACCCAGCCAGGTGTGGTGGTGCATGCCCTTAAGCCCAGAACTTGGGAAGCAGACAGGAGGACGTCTGAGTTTGAGACCAGCTTGGTCTACAAAGTGAGTTCTAGGACAGCCAGGGCTACACAGAGAAATTGTCTCTGAAAAAAACCAACAAATAAGCCGGGCGGTGGTGGCGCACGCCTTTAATCCCAGCACTTGGGAGGCAGAGGCAGGCGGATTT
>NW_022196905.1:200296798-200348225 GCF_008632895.1 Mastomys coucha
AAAAAAAAAAAAAAAAAAAAACCAACAAATAAATGTTCACACAAGAGCACACCTTACAAAACAAAGGCATATTGTTATACTTTTATCTGTCTTCTCTCCCTCTCCCTCTCCCTCTCCCTCCCCCCCTCCCCCATCCTGTATATACCTGTACTTAGTATGTGTATGGGTGCATGCACACATATATGTATACAGAGACCAAAGGGAAACTGTGGGTGCCATCTCTCAGGTGTATTCATCTTGTTTGATGTGGAGGTGCATCTTGTTGTTTTGTGTGAAGTGGGGTCTCTCTCTGATCTGGAATACCTCAATTAGCACGGGCTGCAGGGATCCACTCATCTCTATCCCCTCAGCACTGGGATTGAAAGTCCATGCCATCATGCCTGGTGTTCTGAGTGTTCTGGGGGTTGAAATTGGGTCACCATGAGTACAAAACCAAACACTTTACCAATGAAGCCATCTCCCTAGCCCTCTTTCTTAGAACAGCAGGATTTGACATGACAGCTTGCACTCTATGGGATCTCAATCTCTGCTGTAGTGTGGTTTGGTGCTGGAGTGGCTCTCCTTGGCCACAGTTCAGATGAATAAAAATACCAATCTAAATGCCAGAAATAGGGATGGAAAGGTGACTTAGTGGTTAACATTACGTGCTGCCCTTACAGAGAACCCAGGTTTGATTCCCCAATACCCAAGTGTGGCTTACAGCCATCTGTAACTCCAGCTCCAAGGGAGCTGGTGCTCTCTTCTCCCATCCAGGAGCACCAGGGATGCACACGGAGCACATATATACATACAAGCACTTACACAGACATGTAAAATTAAAAAGAGAACAGTTCCTGGAAGTGAGACTGCTTTCACTTAATCTTTTGTGGGGAGCAGGGATCAGGAAATATGAGAGATGAGGAAAAGTAGTCAATAATAGGGAATAAAATATCAGGTGACCTGAAGGATCAATCTGTTAAAATAATAGGAAAAAAATGACATTGTTATTTATGGCTATTTTTGGTGATTTATAGTAAGGTCCTCACAAATAGATGGTGATTCATTATCTTTCTTAAATGAAAAGGGCTAATATAAAAATCAGACCCCAAAAGTGGCTGTCTTAGGGTTTTACGGCTGTGAAGAGACACTAAACCAAGTCAACTCTTATAAAGGCAAGCTTACAGTTTCAGAGGTTCAGTCCATTATCACCATAGTGCGAAGCATGGCAGCCTGCAGGCAGGCACAGTGCGAAGGGAGCCAAGAATTCTACATCTTGATGCAAAGGCAACCAGGAGGAGACTCTTTCCATCACTGGGTGGAACCTAAGCATAGGAGACCTCGAAGCCCACCTACACAGTGACACACTTCCTTTAACAAGGCCACACCTCCCAATAGTGCCACTCCCTATGGTCAAGCCTTTAAACATATGAATCTATGGGGGACAAACCTATTCACACCACCACAGTGGCTAATGTATATTTATCAATATTTCCGTTGTTCTGTTCTGGCTTTGTTTATGTAGCCCCTTTCTAGGAGAGATTTTCACAGCAAAACTTTTGAGTACATAATGATGAAGGCCCTAGAACCCAATTTGACAGTATCTTCTTCAGCACATGTCAAATTCTGATCTTTGAATCACACCCTGAAATAGTGGGACACAAATGACAAAGATAAGCTAGTACCTACTTGATTATGTCATGTGTAGTGTTAAATAAGGAGTAGGTATTCTGTATAAACTCCACCCCCACAGATACCTGACAGCAGCCAGGTATGCTCCTCCCCATGGTTACCTGGCAATGGCCAGGTAGGCCTGGACCTATAAAAGGGGCTGCTTGCCCCCTCCTCTCTCTCTTATTCCAGCTTCTCTCCCTTGCCTCTTTCCCCCTTGCTCCCCACTCTCTCCCCATTCCCTTCCCCCATCTCTCCTCGTGGTCATGGCCGGCCCCTACTTCTCTACTCTCTTCTTCTCTCTGCCTTTATCTGCCTCTGCTACCCTCTTAACTCCCCTCCCCATGCCCTAAATAAACTTTATTCTATACTATACTGGCATGTGTCTGGTTCCTCAGGGAGAAGAGATGCCTCGGCATGGGACCACCGAGGCACACCTCTTTCCCCAACACCTCCCCAGAACATATTCTTATATCTCTTTCTCTTTTTATGATCACAACAGTAGGTGAGGTCATTGTTTAAGACCAGCTTCATATGTTAGTCTGCAAGAAAGCAAACTAGAATGCAGTCACTCCTATTACACACAATTAGACTGAACTTTAATGCAAGATAATTTTAAATTCAGAGATTCCACTCAACTATAGTCATGGCAATAAAAAAAAAGGGTCCCTTTGCTTTAATCCTATAAGGAAGTTAATTTTGAAAGAAATAAATCATTTTTATGTCTCTTATTTCTATTTTAGCCCTTTTCAACCAAGCCAATATTCTCTGTGCAGTTCGCTTATTCTAGAAGCACAGAGCCAATTAAACCTTTACAGTGAGTATTGATATAATCATTGACATTAGACTATGTCTAAATGGCAGTACACTTAATTACAGTTGAGAAAATAATATCTGCTTTTTTATTTATGTATCTCCAAATGTCATTGTTTACTTACATTTCTAGCTTTAGTGGGGGTGAGTATTAGCATATTTGTTGATATTGCCGTTTATAACATGTTCAGAAAAGAAGCCCCAAAGCTTGGAGACTGAAGTTCACAACTGGGACAAGACAGATGTAACTAAGCAGGTAACACCATTGGAACCTTGGAGTAGAAGCTGTTGCCCATGTTCTCCTTCCAGATCTTCATCTTAGCTGCTGCTTTTGATGCTCCCTGTATCACCAACTAATAAATGTGCTTTGTGTTAACTGTGTTGGCTCCCTGCAGCATTGTGCTTCGTTGTGTAGGTTGTCATGTCCTGCTGATACTGCTGCTTGCTTGGGATTTTAGGTCTATTTGACTTTGTGGTATTCAAAGTATAAAGTGAGTAGAGAAGATTATGCTCACTGATTTGTGTCAAGTTGACACAAGTTGGAGTTACTTGTATGGGAAGAAGAATCCTAATTGAGAAAATGCCTCCATCAGATTGCCTCTAGACAAGTCTCTGGAGCTTTTTTTTTTTTAATTATTATTAATGATTGATGTGGGAGGGTCCAGCCCACAGTGGGTGGTACCACCACTAGGCAGGTGCTCCTGGGTTGTACAAAAATGCAGTCTGAGCTTGATATGAGGAGCAAGCCTGGAACTGACATTCTTCCATAGCTTCTGCTTCAATTCTGCCTTTAGGTTCCTACCTTGGTTTCCTACAGTAGACTGAGACTCACAATATATAAGTTCAATAAACTGTTTCCTCCCCAAGTTGCTTTTGGTAATGGTTTTTATCATAGCAATAGAAAGCAAACTAAAACAAAAACTGACCTAGAGCAATAGATCTGGGTGGTTGGCATGTAATGAAGACACATAAGTTTTATACCTTTGTAGTTTGAGTAACAGAAACACTGAATGTGTTACATCCTTAGGACTATTCCATGTACTATAGCTTCCTGGAACATGGGAGCTATATCTTCTTAGCCTTTCCAACATCTAAAATGGTTATAGCAAGGCTACCTATCTACCTACATAGCAAGAATGTATAAACTAACAAAAAAAATGTGAATGCTTTGAATAAATGACAAGAGGCTAAATGGATGGGAGGATGGATGAGTCACTAAAATTAGCAACCGTTACTCTCTAAAGCCAGATAATATTTACTGAGCACTCATAATGTACCAATTGATACTTAAAGCTACATTATAAGAATTTGTAGGACACTGGAGCTCAGCGGGTAAATCACTTACCATGACAGCATCAGGACTTGAGTTTGAATGCCCCAGGACCGATGTAAAGCTGAGTACATAGCTGCAATCCCAGTGCTTTTAGATAAAATGGGAGCTAACGACTGTTACATGTAGCTTTTGCTACCCTGCCTAAGCTCCTGGAACGGACCCCACTACCAGTCCTCACCCAGAGAATATTGGATCCGCAGATGAAAAACACAGACAAATACAGTCATTCAATTTCAGCTTACCTTATTGGCACAAATGCTGGGTGCCCTCCATCTATCTCAGCTAGTGTGCTCTCCCAGAACTCCCAGATCAGCACCCTAAATCTACACTCAACTTCAGTTGCTCTGCTACCTCAGTCCCAGCTCAACAGCCACCAACCTCCTGCCTGTAGAAGCTGCCTGTGGCTGCTCCACCTGAGATCTCACGTGGCTAATTCTTCTTTCCTCTCTCTGAAGCATTGCCAACTCTTCCTTCCTCCCTCTTCTGCATCTGCCAACTTGTCTTCCAGGATCAAGAAGTCCTGCCTATTCTTTCTGTCCAACAATTGGCGCATAGCTTCCTTACTGATAGATCAAGAACCAACTGGAGAACAGGACCTAAGCATCAGAATCATCCCTACAGAAGACAGCAGAATCCCAGAAGCTCACAGGCCAGCTAGCCATAAATAGCTAGCAACAATAAAAAGACTTGGTCTCAAAAAAGTAGAAGACTAAACCTAACATCTGGCTTTGTCCTCTGATCCCATTTGTGTATCGTGGTATGCAAACACCCTCACACACATACCACAACACACACACATACACACACACACACACACGCACACACACACCACACATACTATACACATACCACACACATCACACATGCACACATATTATATACACACACACCACACACACACATTATACACACCACACACACACAAAACACACACACACACCACAACACACACATACACACACACCACACACACCACACACACACACCACACATACCACACACACCACACACACTACACACACACACATATCACATATGCACACATATCACATACACAGACACCACACACACACCATACACACACCACACACACACACCATACACACCACACACACACACACCACACCACACCACACACACACACACACACCACACCACACACACACACACACACACACACACACACACACATATACATACACAGACCCCACACCACACACCATTGTAGTTTAAAGTAATTAATCAGTGTGTTGCTGTGCTTTTCACCCATTATAGATGACAAGATTGAGAGACATTTGACACTCCTTAAAGATGTCTGGATGATCTAGCTGTTGCTAATTGAGGCTATATGATCCTAGAGCTATCTATCTGGCTCAAGCATAGTTGAGCACAATTTACTCACTGCTCAGCTAAATAATTTTTCAGGGTCAAGTGGCCACAAAATAGGTCAGATTCTGGGGTCAAACCTTAATGCAGCCCTTCAGAGTTGAACTACTTGGGATCCACCCTGCATGATGTTTTTGTTAAGTTTTAACAAAACTGGGGGGAGGAGTAGCAAAAAATTCACTCTCCTCAAAGTTCTATTTCCTCTGGATATCTCATAATCACCCATATTTCCTTGTTCCTCACTATCATCAGTCCTTCACAGAAGTCCTGTCTTATGAGGTGACTCTGAATTCCCAGGGCCTCTAGGCTTTTTCAACACCGGTGTCATCATCTATAGATGGGCAATGGCCATAGTTACAGGGATTCATTTCACTCCTGATTGCCAAAACGAAAATTTCTACCACCCAGAGCTTATGTCGTGAGCTATCATTCATTACACATGTCCCATGCCATGGGTCATCTTGCCCTGAATACACATCAGTGCTGAGAGTATAGTACACAGCAGCACTTATAAGTGAATAGTTGTCCTGCCTTTAATTTTCAGCAAATCTTGAAACAAATACTTATTTAAGATACCAAATATGGATTTAAAAGAACACAAACTATGAGAAAGTAATATTCCTTTAAAGATTCTTGTTCCTTTAATCAGAGCTTAAAATTATGAATCAGTCTTTTAAAGTATTCATAAAATATTTTTTGCTTAGTAGCATATCTATCCTTGGCTGCTACTGAAGTTTTCAGGTAGTTAGGACATTATTTTTCTATCAGAGTTCAATACAATTCCATATGGAAACTCTTTTGGTAGCAAGGTGCTTTAGACCTTCATCACCAAGCACACTTGAGTACACCTAGACAGGATGTAACTGCACAGGGCACCCAGGACAGTGAGATTTGAAATGTATAATTTGTTTCTCAGAATACAAAAGGTCATGTGTACATGCTCACATACCACACACAGACATACACATGTGTACAAAAACACAGAGAGAGAGAGACATACAGAGACACAGACAGACAGACAGACACACACACACACACACACACAGATGTCAGGGATGTAATCTGAGTATGGCCACATGCAAGATGTCAACCCTGTGAAGGAAAAAGTGGGATGGAGAGTCAGGTGCCACCGGCTCCTGTGACTCCTCAAGGAGTCCCGATCTGCCATACATGACATTAAATCTAAGATGGCTCCAGGAACACCAAAAGACAACAAAAGAACCAAGACTAGGGCAGTGGCCGCGTCCCCTGTCTTCACGGAAGTCCTAACTGACGATACACTCCCCAACCCCCTGATCCTTCTGGGTTACTTCATTACACAGGGCTTTCATTGGGGCATGGTGACAGTATGTTGAGATATGATTGACTGATGATTTAGGGGCTTGGGATTGGTTTGAGCAATGTATATAAGCTTATGGGCTGTGGAATAAACTCAGATCTGCACCCTGAGAAAATATTTTTGCTTATCTTTTCTTTTTACAATCCATAATTCCCCAACATTCCACCACATACATAGTAAATCCAATAGCTTTTAGGAATAAAATGTGTTGTGGGATGTGTGTTGTGGTGTGAGTGTGTGAATGTGGTATAGGTGTGAATGTGTGTGTGTGTTGTATTGTGTATGTGTTATGGTGTGTTGTGAGTGTGGATGTGTGTTCGTGGAGATACTGTGGTTAGAAAGATGGCTCAGTGGGTAGGAGACCTTGTTCTGAAAGCACAGGATCTAAATTCAGATCCCCAGATCTGAGTATTGCCACGTAGAATCCTATAATCTCAGCACTGTGTGTGTGTGTGTGTGTGTGTGTGTGTGTGTGTGTGAGTGAGTGAGTGTGTGTGAAGCAGATGGGACAGGAGGATGGCTGAAATTTTCTGGCCACCAACCCTGACTCCAAGTTTAATAAGATACCATGTCTTAAGGTAATAAGGCAGAAAGTGATAGATCGTTCTTCTTTGGCTGCTGCATATGCATATATACAAATACACATGTGGATATAACTCACACATGCACACACACCACATTCAAAGAACTATATATTCCAGAGCTGCTATTATTGCTGTGTATATTTTTTAGCTTGTATTGTGGATCTTTGTTAGGATCTTGTATTAGGACCTTTTCTTTGTTGGTGTGAAAGTTTGGAATTATGCTATCTAAAATTTTATATTCTATAATTTTATATTCTATATTTTTATTTGTCACCATTTAGCTCTGGAAGTCAATGGTAAAATTCTAACTCATCAATCTTCTCTAATATAATTTTTTTATTTTTTTAATTTCTTTATTCATATTGCACAGGCTTGGCCAGCATTATAGCCTGAGCTATATCCCTCAGTCTCCATCTTTTTAAATTTTTAGTTTGAGACAGGGTCTCACTAAGTTGGATAGACTGGCCTTGAATTTGCAGGCCTACTGGGATGAACAGTGCTGAAACACTTAATCTGGCTTAGGTATACATCACTTTGTGATTATCTTGGGGAAAATCAGAGGCCCTAGCAACCACCAATTAATGATCTTACTTTCATATGAAGAATTTTGAGAACAGATGTGGTAATCTTGACCACCAGCTGAATTAGATTGAGGGATGCCTGGGAGACTAATAAAGCACACCCTTGTGAGTAATTGTCAGATATGATTGGATGCTGAAGACTCTAACCCAATCAGGAGGCTGATCCCTTGGTGAATTCGATTTCATTGGCATTGGAGGTGGTGGAAACTGGGGAAGCTTGAGGAAATATCACTGGGGATATGCCTGTGAAGAGTTCATCATGTCATAGAGCCATCCCATTTCACTTCATCTTCTAGGCTGCCATGAGGCAAGAATCTTTCTCCTACTCTCATTTTCCACCATGATGTACTGCTTCACTACAGACCCAAAAACACAGAGCTGAGTGACATGAACATGCAACCACAGGCTTTTCCACTCACACCCAAGTTCCCCAAATAACAACTCTGAGACTGAATTATTTCTTAATAAATGCCTAGGCTATAATTGAGGGCTTGTTCCTAACTAGCTTGTAACTTAATTACAAAGTTCACTAGCACCACTCCAGTGTTTTGCCTGCTTCACACATGTATGCCCATGTGACAGTGTCAGACTTTGGAGTTACAGATAGTTGGGAAGTGCCATGTGGATACTGGGAATTAAACCCAGATCCTCTGAGCACTCAGTGCTTTTAGCCAATGAGCCACATTCAAACCCTAAGAACATTGTAGGGCACACCTTTAACATCAGCATTTGGATGGCAGAGGCAAATAGTCTCTGAATTTGAGGCCAGCCTAATCTACATAGCAAGTTCCAAGCAAGCCAAGGCATCATAGTGAGTCCCTGTCTCAACAAACAAACAAGAAAACTGGAAGTATAATTTAAAAGATATTTGAGATTCTATGTTCAAATCCTAAAACTACTACCACCACCACAAGGGGAGGTCACATAGAGAACAGAACAAAAGATGAAGAAAAAAATAGGACTGGGGTAGATAAGAAAAGCATCAGGCAAATATAAATGACTAATTCCTGGAAAAGGAGCAATTCCATAATGGGATATTAGAGGAAATTATCAAATTAGTCATGCCAGGAAAAGTCCAAGAACAGGGAAATGTGCATTATAAGACTGTATATAGCCAATCTATTCAAGGCTAAGAAAAAAAAAAGCCACCTCTCCCCACAAAAATACATTCAAAACACATAGAATTAAAACACTGAAAATTGAAAGAAGAACTGAAAACTGAGGCAAAAGAGAACGAGACCACAGTTGGGTTCCACATAAAGACATTAGTTACTCGTAAAATAAAAGGAAGCAGTATTTTACAGTTTCTTGTCAAGTCTTTTGCCTGCTCTTGGTACCCTTTTCTTGTCATGCGGAAACCTGGAGGCCATAGCTGAAGCATAGACCGTGGGGGAGCACTTGGCTTGCTTTAACTGGTCCAGTATGCTTTCTGAGAGGACCTAGTACCATCTGCCCAGAAGAGCCAATGCCCTCAGTGTGCTGGGTCCTCCCACATCAATCATTAATCAAGAAAATGCCTCACAGACTTGCCTACAGGCAATTCGATAAAGGCATTCTCCCAATTGAAGTTCTTCTTCCCAGATGACTCTGGCAGGCAGCTGATGTCAAGTTGACCAAAAACAAACAAACAAAAAACAAAAGCAAAAAAGCAAGATAAGAAAGAGATGTACTTTAATGTCTTTTGGTTAAAAAAAAATCTATATTTTATAGAGATTTTGAAATTCTCTTGTTCAAAGGTTGTCATTTATAACCACTCTCAAAGATTAAAGTTTTAAAATTAAACATAAAAAGAATCGATTCACTTATTTTAAAGAATCTCACTTTTGTAAATGAGTTTATAAAGTACTTTAAGAGGTGTACTGGTTAGTTTCGTGACTGAGATAAAGGCTAATATTAAATGCCATATGGATCAAAAACAAGCATTCTGGTTCTAATGGGTTCTTGGCTGATTTGCATACTCTTGTTTCAAATGGCTCTCTGAAAAGGTTGTATGGTCGCCTGAAGACTTTAGCCTATATTATTATAGTTTTTTTCGAGTATTATTAGGTATGTTGAAATTCTTTCAGTTAGTGTGAAACATCTACCAGAGTAGTGGGGCAGGATAATGGAGAGAGTGCTACCTTTAGGTCTTTCCATTTTCTCTTTCACTCCTGCCTCAGTTACAGCAAGGGAGCAGCTGCGCACCTGCTTTCAAGTGCTCCTCAAAACCTGAGGAGAAGGCTCAGTGGTTAAGAGTAATGCACTGCCCTTGCAGGGCATCCAGGTCGAGTGGCTCACGACCACTTATAACTCTATCTCCAGAGAATCTGATGCCTTTTTTGGTTTCTGCGTCTCTCTCTCTCTCTCTCTCTCTCTCTCTCTCTCTCTCTCTCTCTCTCTCTCTCACACACACACACACACACACACACACACACACACACGCACAAATCTATAGGCACACATAACTAAAACTAAAATAAATTTAAAACCAACGTCATGCTCCCCAAAACTCGAGTATACAAATTATGACTAAGGAAGAGAGTGGGAAGCTGGACATTGCTGGGAAGGTGGAGGAGTGTGTCTTCCAAACAGTATTATTCCTGAGAGTCAGATTCTGATTTTTAAACTCTGGGTAGAGTCTGACAGTGTGCCCTTTAAACTAGCTTCCTGGCGCTACAGCTGCTGGTGGTTCAGGGTTTATACCACGCATAACTAAGATTTGTAAAAAACAAAAACAAAAACAAAGACAAAAAAATTGTATTAGGAACGAGGAAGAGAGAAATGAGAACATGGGGGGGATGTGAAGATAAAAGGAAGGAAATGGAGGGAGGGAAAGAAAAGAGAAAAGATTGGTTTACTTAGTATTAGACAATAATAGTGCAATAGAAAGGGAAAGGAATGGAGGGCAAAAAAAAAAAAAAATCAATTCTTTAAGTAAATAGAAATGATGAAAACGGCCAGGCAGTGGTGGTGCACGCCTTTAATCCCAGCACTTGGGAGGCAAGAGGGCAGGCGGATTTCTGAGTTCAAGGCCAGCCTAGTCTACAGAGTGAGTTCCAGGACAGCCAGGGCTACACAGAGAAACCCTGTCTTGAAAAACAAAACAAAACAAACAAACAAACAAACAAAAAGAAATGAAGAAAACGAAAAGGCTGAAGCGAGGCAGCATCTAAAGGTTATCTCTCTTGACAACAGTATGCATATGAGGACGGAGCTTGTAGCTCCTTAAGGTACCCAAACGGTCTCAGTTTTCTAGCTCATCCAGCATTGGCGCTAGGCGGGGCCCTGGCTGAAGCTCAGGGGGCGGTGCTTGCGCTCAGGAGGCGGGACCACCCCAGGCCTGGAGGCGGAGCCTTGCGTCCTTCTTCCCTCCGGGGGCGGAGCCTAGTCTCTAAATTGGCGCGGCTGAGTGACTGAGCGGCAGCTCGGATTGGCGGCTTTTGAACCCGGAAGCAGTAAGCCGGCGCTCGGAAGCGGCGGGAACGCGGGCCTCGGCGCGCTGCGGCTGCGGGATGGTCGGCAGTGGCAGCAAACGCCGGCCGGCCGGGGCGGGGCCGCAGGTAGGCGAGGCGGGATGCTCTGGGTGTGGGGACGCTATGGGCGGTGGCGGAGCCGAGGGCCTCCCTGCGGGTGAACGGGCCGGGGAAGTCGTTCCTTCTCAGCGCCAGCCGGCTGCTCTGGGAGCAGATCCCACGAAGCTCTGCAGCCGAAGGACGGACCATTCATTCATTCATTCACTCATTCATTCATTCACTTACTAACCAGCTGATGGAAACTGGAGGAGCTGCCAGGGCGGCGAGGCACACGCGAACGAACATTTCACCTTCCGTTTTTGTTTTGCTTGGGGTTAACGCAGGTGTGTAAAAGAAAGTGCTGGATTTAACAAGCCGTGGAGTTGTTAAAGACGACTTTTGTTTGAGACTGTCTCTCTATGTTGTAGCCGGGGGTGTCCTGGAACTTGATATGTAGATCAGAACTTAATATGTAGCCTCCAAATCACAGAGATCCTCCTGCCTCTGCCCCAGGACGCGCACCACCAACTCCCGGCCACTTAGGTTTTGAAAATCGTTCTTGATAGCAGAGAAGAAACATAGAGTCCCCTGACGTGGAAGTGTAAGAGATACGGGTACGGGTACGCAGATGAGTGATAGACTGGCCAGTCCGGACTCTTACATGATTTCATGGGTTCCCTAAGCATACAGTAGCTAGTGGGAGGAGTTAAACAGGGAAACGAACGCTTAACAAAAGTTACTCCAGCTATGTTTTAAACTGGGTAGGGTGAAGTGATTGCTAAGGCTTAACGGTCAGTAGATGATGGATATAGGAATTTTTCACGTTGCGTCGTATTTTCTCACAAACACCAAGTTAAAAATGTGGTCTGAAGCGAACAGCAGTCTCAAAATCTAATTAGTAGGGATTTGAGGATTCTGAAGCACCTGGAGTTAAAGAATCCAGAAATCTCTTTGAACGTACTGTGGAGCTGCTTTGGCAGAATAATTGGCTTAACTAGAAATAAGTTAGAGATGATCAAGTGGAATGTTTACAGCTGCCAAAAATAGCCAGCAGCAATTATCTGCTAAGACTGTTGAAATAAAGCTATTCTGTATTTAACACAAAACCAAACGATGCTAACAGGGACTACAATGTGTCTTTTTAGTGTAGATGAGAGTACAGAGCACAGGTTAAGTAGCTTGCCCTAGGTGGCAGCTGGAAACCATGTAAGGAGTCAAGCCAAAAACCAGAGTGTTGGCGCACACTTGTACGCCCAGCACTTGTCAGGCAGAAGCAATAAGACCAAAAGTTCAGTGTCCTCCCCAGCAACATTGCAAGTTCAAGGCTAGCCTGGGCTACAATAGACCTTGTCTTAAACAGAGTCCAACTTGATGACTTAGAGAGTAATAGTACTGATGGCTTGAATTCAGTCCCTGAAGTCATGTGGAGTTAAGGAAGGGGACAGTGTGACCAATCATATTGTATGTGAAAACACTACTACAGTTCTGCGGCTACCCATGGAGGTGCCTTTTCCTTCTTGTCTAAGCTTTTCCTGTTGTGTCTAGTCACTGTAGCTATCACCCTGAATTTGGAGGTTCCCTTGCCGCCTTTTAGAGTTTGTTGTTTCCTTAAAAAGCTTTTATGGTACATCTTGTCTTAGTCAGTGTTCTGGTGCTGTGAAGAGACACCATGACCATTTTTTAAAAAAAAAGTGTTTAGCTGGGGCTTGATTCCGTTTCAGAGATTCAGTCTATTATCATCATGGCTGGAAGCATGGTAGCATGCAGGCAGGTAGGCAGGTAGGCAGGCATGGTGCAGGAGGAGCTCAGAGTTCTTTAACCAGACTGGAAGGCAGCAGGAAGGGAGAGACTCTGGGCTTGGAATGGGCTGTTTGAAACCTCAAAGCCTATCCCTAGTGGCCACTTCTACACCAAGGCCACAATTCCTATTCATTTCGAATAGTGCCACTCTGGTGACCAAGTACTCCAATTTAATAGCTTATAAGTACCGTTCTGTTTAAAACCACCACACATCTAATTCTTGGGAGTTTTCTTAATTGAATATGATAACTAAGGTTGAGCCCATGTTGTCTAATTGTACTTCTTTTTCTTTCATTTCCTTAGTGTACCCCAGTGTTTGAAAGCCCTGTAACTATCTATTTTCCTGTTGGCTGGCATTTCAACCCCCTAAGGATGATGCCATCAAGGACAATTCTTACACAATGTCTGATTTGTACATATAGTAGGCAGGCTTTGAAAGAAAGTTATCAATACGTATCGTTGGACCTCTGAGAAAATGTAATTATCAGCACCTGGGTGAGAAATGTCAACTCTTGCGTAACTGACTTGTAGAGGGGAGCTCTCCTGTGCATTCACTGAACAGTGTTGAACATTATTCCTTAGCCTCTGCACACTAGGCGCCACTAGTCCCACTGGGGTTACAATGTGCCATTTTCCCTGGAGTCAGAACCACAAGTCTGGATTGACAGGATTCCATTGAAGTGGAATGGAAATAATCTATCCACTCTAAGGGATCTAGGAAAGTTCCCAGAAAGAAAAAGATTGTACTTAGAAAGCAAGGCAGATAACCCAAACTAAGCATGCTGCCGTAGTGGGAATGAGCCAGCTTCCTAATAGCATCCTTTAACCCAGCATGTGTATGGTGCCTGGAAACTGACCAGTAAGCAATATTGGTTAGTAAGCAAGGATGGTTGTTGAAGATTCGCTGGGAGAACTAAAGTTTCCTGTGCCAATTGCAGGGTGAAAAGACCATTGAGGTGAAGAAGAGTAAGTTTTCTGAAGCCGAGGTCTCCAGTGACCTTCGCAAAGAAGTCGAAAATCTTTATAAACTTTCACTGCCTGAAGATTTCTATCATTTCTGGAAGTTCTGTGAAGAACTTGATCCTGAAAAGCCAGCTGGTGAGTCTGCCTAGCATCTTTCTGCTCCTATGACTGGAAGAGATGACAGGAAAGTGGAGGAAGGACAGAAACAGCTCCTAGAGAAAGTGTTTTCAGCCGCACATGGTGACACATGCCTATTATCACAAGTTTCAGGCCAGCCTAGGATATGCAGTGAGCCCATCTAAATAAAGAGAAGGCAAAAGAACATTCCACAGTTCTTTCTAGGGAGTGAGGTGTATAGTCAGAGAACAAGTTAATATTTCTGTTGGTCAGTTTCATGGCTGGGATGTGAAAAACAGTCGAGCAGGAAGACAGGGTGGGTTAAGTCATGGTTTTACCCAGCAGGAGGACAGGGTCAGTTAAGTCATGGTTTTACCCAGCAGGAGGACAGGGTCAGTTAAGTCATGGTTTTACCCAGCAGGAGGACAGGGTCAGTTAAGTCATGGTTTTACCCAGCAGGAGGACAGGGTCAGTTAAGTCATGGTTTTACCCAGCAGGAGGACAGGGTCGGTTTAGAGGTTTCTGACTATGGTTAGTTGGCTCTATTGTTTTAGGTCAGTGATACCTTATGTCACAAGGATGTGTCAGGAAGTACCTACCTCGTGTCAGATAGGAAACAAAGAGCCAGAGGGAGCAAGAGTCCTGGGATAGGATGAACCCTTCAAGGTCGTGTACCCATAGTCACACTCATGGCATTAGCTGGTGACCGTGCTCCCCATACTGAGCTGCTTTGGTTTAAGATCATATACAAATATACAACACTACTATCATCTATTGGCCAAGGCAAGCAGTTTCAGGGCATTCCTTCAATTATGGAATAAAGAATGAAGGAAAATGAGCAGGTGCATATATTGTCATTTTACTTCTATAGACATGTTTTATGGACTCAGTAAAAAAAGAATTTGCATCAGGGATATTTACTGAAGAGAGAGAGAGATTGTCAGAGACAGAAAGAGCGAATTGGCTAAAGTAGCCCTCCTAGGAAAGCTGCAGACACTCTGAAGTTGGAAGTCTAAAGAACCTGGAGTGACATCTGACGAGAAGGAAAGGAAATGCTTTGGTTTCGTTTTTCTATCCTTAATCTATGTTGTCTCCTTAATCTGTATGTTTATAGCAGATAGTGGTGAGGCAAGGTAAGTGTGTGGCTCTTAGGCCTGAAAGAGTGCAGAGCAGCTTGGCCGGGGCTACGGAAAGGCAGAAATGCTTTAAATGGTAAGCTAATGCCACTAAGTAGTAAATTTAAGGGGAAATCCTAAATTTAGTGCTACATATTTGTTCAACTGATTTCTTTTCCATTGAGTAAAAACATTTTTACGGACTTTTAAAGTGTTCTTTAAAACAACTGCTTAAGAATAATGTAGAACCGGTAGACAGAGACAGGTGGATTTCTGAGTCTGAGGCCAGCCTGATGTACATGGTGAGTTCTATAAGAGTCAGAGTTGTATAGATTAAACCCTGTCTCAGAAAAGGGAAAGGAAGGGAAAGAAGCCTTTTGAGCTGAGTAGGACGGCTCACACCTGCAGTCCCAGCACAGATCACATGGATCTGTGCTTTCCAGGCTAGCCTAGTCTATAGAAAGTTCTAGTCTAGCCAGGGCTAATAGTGAGACCCTGTCTCCAAAAGGGGGAGAAGGGTGGAGAAAGAAAAAAAGGAAAAGAACCATAGTGCTGAAAGGCATTATTTTCTATTTGCCTCTAGAAAGCGTTGCCTGATAAACTTATTTTCCTTATAGATGCACTTGCCACAAGCCTGGGTCTTCGGTTAGTGGGTCCTTATGATATCCTTGCTGGGAAACATAAAATGAAGAAAAAACCCACAGGCTTGAACTGTAATCTTCACTGGAGGTTTTACTATGATCCTCCTGAGTTCCAGACCATTATTATTGGAGATAATAAAACTCAGTACCACATGGGGTATTTCAGGTAAAGGACCTTCTCTTCTCTAAAATACAGCTGCTCTGCTATCAGTGAGTCTTCATAGACCTTCACCAGCATCCCCCACGGTGAAAGACTCCTCTTCCTCTTCCTAGTGGCTCCATTTTCGTTCTATTATTCTGGCTACCTTTCATCTCTTTAGCCTGCATAGCTTGGACTCTTTACACCAAAGTTCCCTGACTTCTTTTTCTCTTTGAATATAAAGTTTTTGGGTTTTTTTGTTTTGTTTTGTTCTTTGTTTTGTTTTGGTTTCAGAAGAGCTTTGCAGCCAAGTAAGATAGTGTAGACCAGCAGTTTGACTTACACCATGCACTTCCAGGGGCTGGAGGACTCACAGATTGGTCCTGCCATTTCTTATCTTGATGGCAGTATGCCAGTCAGTGGTGACATTCTGTGACTCAGTTTCCTCTCTTGAACTAATGGGAATAATAATAGCACATACTTGATAGGAATATTGTGAGAACTAAGTGGACACCCACAGATGCTGTAGAATGTCAGCAGATAGGGTAATGTGAGAAATACCCTGTCCACTCCTAGAAGTGCTGGGTCCTCAAGCTGATGCGAATTAACAGAAGAAGGGATGAGGTGTGACCAGGAAGAAGCACTGCACAGAACTCTGGGGCCGTGGTGGGCTCAGACAGCTTCGTTCTTGGCTTTGGCACTGATGAACTGCTAGGACCTTAGCCAAGAACCTTGACCTCTCTCCTGGTCTCTTCACTTTACAGTAAAAGGGTGGGATAGAGACATGAGAAAGATGCTTCCGTGTTTTATATCTGTCCTGTGTCCATTCACTTTTACTCCACTTTTCTCTCTTGCATTTTTTCTTAATATACTCTAAAATGAAGGTGATTGGCAGTTGTTTGTAATATTCTGTTGACAGATTTTCTTTCCTTATCTCTCATTATTTGAGTAAAAATTAATTAGGTACTAAAAACCTTAGCTGTAGGTACTGATGTAAGATTTGTTGTAGATAGTCAAAAGATAGTTGGAGATTAAACCTAGCAAGTTTATTCTTTTTTACAGGTAACAAACTTGTCTGTAGACCTGATTTTCTGCTTGTTAGCATTATAAATTATGGATCACTAAACTTTTATTATCTTTTGTTCAAACAGGGATTCTCCTGATGAACTTCCTGTATACGTGGGTACAAATGAAGCAAAGAAAAATTGTATAATCATTCAGAATGGGGATAATGTGTTTGCTGCCATCAAGTAAGGAACTGCTTCATTTCGGTTCTCTTGACTTGTCCCTATGCAGTTTCGCTGCTTGTCATCAAAAGCTTCTGGAACTGCTTATTTAATGAGCACATAGCTGGATCCCAGGCTGAGCTCTGAACCTGAAGCGGAGCATGTTCTTAGCATGTCAGAACCAAGTATAAGCAGTGCTTGATCTTAATTTCAGATGCCCCATGGAAAAATAAGGTTTTTTTTTTCTCCACTAAACATCACTTTTAAATGGTGCCATTAAGAGAAGTTCATTATAAGAACCAACAGCAATGTAGTTCAAACTGGAAAGTTTTCAGGAGTAAGGAATTTACAGAATCCTTGGAAGAGTTGCTGGGACAAGTTGGCCCTCCAGGGATAACAGTTGCATGGCTACTTCTCATCAGCTGTGATTGCCTCTGCAGTTATCCAGAGGCTGGGAAGTGAACTGTTCTAGGTGATAGCATTGATCTGTAGTTACACCAGAACAGCAGCGGCCCTGCCCTCTGCCCCTCCAGCTCACATGAAGTAGGAATACAGAAGCATGGCTGCCACTTCCCACCCCTTCCTTCAGACTTGAGCTGTTTCTGCTTGGGATCAGCCAGGTCTCATAAGGAATCAGCTAAAGATAGCATGAGAAGTGCACCAGTTCTTCACGTAGAAAGGGATCAGAATCCAGCTCAATGAACCAGTTGGTATTGGCCACAGATATGATTTGAAGTCATTCGTTAGTAGGTATGCAGTTTACGTTGTAATTCAATAGGTTAATCTTTATCACTTAAAATAGATAGACCATGTTTTGTATGACTCTAAAGGGCTTTATGTCCCCCTGACTTAATAATATAATTCATTATTAAAGAATTCAAACCAAGTCAATCCAAGGTGATCACTGTTCTATGATGTATATACACTGATGTACCTGGATGACAGCAACATCTGTTCTTTCTCTTAGAAGACTTGAGTCTTATGTGAAATTTGCTTGGGAATTGTAATTGGTACAAGTTTTCTTTCTCCCTGGAGTTGTTGGTTTTTATTGTCTTGGTTTTGAGTACTGGGGACTGAAGCAGGGTCATGGACATCCTAGGCAGTGCCTACTACTCAAGTTGTAGCCTTAGCCTTAGTAACATTTCTTCTAAACCCTTTAAGATTTATCATTCAGCTTAAACTGGCATTGTCTATACTAGAAACTGTTGTTTACTGGCATATTGTCTGTCTCTTGTGCTAATGTGAGCCCCACAACGACAGGGGCAGTGTCTTTTACATCATGCTGTTCCCTAGTAGATGTGCTGTAAGGTGTTAAAACACCTTAGATAGAAAAATATCTTTTTAAATTTCTAGTGCTGGGGACCAAACTCAGGACATTATTATTACAAATTATTTATAAAAACAAATTCTAGAAACAACACATCTAGCAATAAGGAAGATAAAGTAAATAAATATAAAACATTTGCAGTATAAGTTATATTTTATATAAATTATATTATAAAAGCACTATAAATGCCATGATTGTGATTGTTGTGAAGAGGGCAAATAACAGAATGGGATGGTTCTGATTTTTCCTGTCCAATGCATGTGGAAAATAATCAATATTCAAAATTTTTAGTCTTTATACAACAGGAGAGGTTTTGTCTTTCTTTCAGCTTTCCTTCCCTAAAACTAACTGCAACAGTAGTTTTGAACTGATGGACTGGTGGTAGTCCATACCACCTTAGATACATTATAGTAATACAATGGGTTCTGGGTTTTTGATTGATTGTGCACCAGTGGCACAAAGGTAGTGGTTGCTGTTGGTGGTACTATTGGCACCTTTGTAAGACTCAGCATAATAAGTTAGCAGAATTGCATTGTTCATTGTTCTGTATATGCAGGTTTAAAGACATCAGCAGTGCATGCCTCCAAGCGCATTAGATCTCTCTGCAGCCTAGTACGTCCCACGTGATGAAATGGGAAATAGGTAGGAGGCAGTTCTACACATTGAAGTGTTTTGAGTTGAACTTTCACGGACTTTTGCTGTGGGGTAGTGATTGACAGAATTTATTTGGGCACAAGTTTTTGTGAGCAGACATTTTCTCAAACCAAAGGAATTGCCAATTGTATTTGGTGTCATTGCTAAAATTAAAGGTTTGGCAAAAATAAGCTAGGAAGTGCTAGTAACCACCATGACGAGCTTCACAGCTTTTCTCTAGAACTTCCTAATAGTAGTCATGAATGTTTTTCATGTTGCATAATGGGATGAACTTGGTGTAATGAGAAGTTTCAACATGAGATTTACATAACTTTGTGAGCCAGTATGTTCTAAATAATCATTACAGAAGGCTGTAAAAAATGCATGGGTAAAGCTTTATTCAGACATGCAGGCATTCCAGGGGGTCTAGCAAAGTGGCTGCGATCATTGCTTCAGTTTGCATGTTGCACATCTTTAAACATCATCTAGCAGCGTGTTTAGTAGCTTTGAATGGTATTGAGATGATCACAACAACAGCTTGGTGGATAAAAGGTCTTGGTGGTTGCACATACCTTATTTGCAATAATGGGGGGAAGTGTATTCTGTGAAGGACAGGGTATGTGTGAGTGTGTCTAAGAGAGACACCCAGGGTACTTGAAGGCCTCCTAGCCTCCTTGAAAGAGCTAGAGGAAAGGGTTCATTCACATTTTTGACAGGGCCAGATCTAGTGGTTAATAGATCTCTTGATGTACATAGTCTATGGTGATTAAGTTAAGCAATGAGGACATGCTGATTTTTGTGGTTTGGGTCTCCATGACATGTAGTCCATGGTTACTACCCTTTGTGCCTCAGTTTCCTGATATGTAAAGGTGTGAAGAGTTATATGGTCTGAATGACTACTGAAGTCCCTAGTATAGGTTGCAAATAGTTTATTCCAGGGGTCTGCTACAAGGGTGAGGGTTATAAAAATCAAAATCCTTTTTGTGGACAGCACACTTTTGTTTCCCTCTTGAGCCAGCCCTCTCCAGGCAGGATGCCGTTTCTCAATTTCCAGCAGTATGACTTAAACTCAGCCTCCACTTTTTAATGTTTTGCCTCTCATGTTTGCAGTGAAGATACACAATCCAAGTGTGCTTGCACTGTCTGAGCTAGCAACTTCATATTAGTTCAGTTATTCCTTGTTTGCTCTTACCTGTGAGGACCTGGAGAGGATTGCATGGAACTTGACATTTTTGTCTTAGCTCCTTGACTTCTATATATAAACAGAGGCCAGCAGTGTAACAATAGCTTTTGCTTCTTTTCCAGATTATTTTTAATGAAAAAACTCAAAGAAGTAACAGATAGAAAGAAAACTAGCATTTTGAAAAACATAGATGAAAAACTCACAGAAGCAGCCAGAAAACTAGGATACTCACTGGAACAGAGAACCGTGAAGATGAGACAGAGAGATAAGAAGGTAGGGGTGCACATGTTCATCTGACTGTTGTGCTCTGCCCGGCTCCTCCCCACTCACACCATGTACTTTTCTCTAGTCCTGTCAGGACAGCTGTATGCCATCCCCCAGGGACTCTGAGATGTCCCCAGCAGGGGTCAGGTGGCTTGTGCATGTGCATGTTGGCATGCCGCCTGAGTCCTGTAACTGAAGCCGTTCCTGTGGTTGCAGTCTAGTCTTTTAATCTTGTATTGGCCATTGTGTAAAGGTAGAGAAAAGCAGCTTTGCGCTTAATATTGAACTTCATTTTCTGATGGCTGAGGTCTCATTTTAGTGCAAGGTTGTAGTGGTGTAGTTCTGTACTTCTCAGAGACTTAACTAAGACCTCAGAGGAGGTTCTCTTTCTACAAACAGTATGGATTAAGATTTGCTAATTTTCTCTTGCATCCTCCTTGACCCTGTCAAGAGCTTGCAATGTGACCAAGTATTTTGTTAAGGAGCAAGTAATTCTCAGGTTAGGGGTTCTTTTGATTTTTCAGCTCCAAATGTCAGAGTAAGTCTACAGATACGTGAAAGAACTCCTTTTTGTGGGCATTCCTCTAACTACTGGGCAAGTGAGGGCTGGCGTTCTCCTCCTGTTTCTTCTCTCTGTTGTGTTCTGAAGCTGGTTGGTCTGAACATGCTAAGTTTTATGTAGTCCTTGTTATTTCTGAGTTAACAGGTACTGTGCAAAGTTCTTAATACACAGTTACTGAAGACCTGCTTTGTTCTCTAATCTTGATTCAGTAGCAGGCACGAACCACGGCCACTGAGTTGCTGTTTTAGTAACTGTCTTTAGTCCTACAGTCCAGAGATAGTTTTTTTTTTTTTTTTTTTTTTTTGGTTTTTTGAGACAGGGTTTCTCTGTGTAGCCCTGGCTGTCTTGGAACTCACTCTGTAGACCAGGCTGGCCTTGAACTCAGAAATCCACCTGCCTCTGCCTCCCAAGTGCTGGGATTAAAGGCGAGCGACACCACCACCCGGCGATAGTTTCTAAATGTGAGTTAATTACAGTGACATTTAACATTTCGTGTTCTTCTTTTACCTTACTGGTTCTCAAGGAACATTCTTACTGGAAGAAAGAGACATGCGTCTCACCTTGCTATTATGTATTCTGAAGAAGTCCTGACTAGATTGAGCTTCTGTGGATGGAATGGTCAGCAAGTTCTTTGAAAAGACCCTTGTTCTCTTCTGTTAAGAGCTATAATTTAGTTCAGAGACCTTCCTGCTTTTCCTCATGTGTGAATATGACTGAAACTTCAGTTTCATGTTGTGCTTTTTCTGACTCCTACCAAGTTGTTTTTCATTAAATATAGTAACATAGATACAAGGTAAACCATTTAAAATTTTGACTTTTCTCCTTCCCTGTTGACAGTTGTTTTCAGATCCTTTTTTTTTTAAAGATTTATTTATTTTATGTATGTGAGTATACTATAGCTATCTTCAGACACACCAGGAGAGGGCATCAGATCCCATTTACAGATGGTTGTGAGCCGCCATGTGGTTGCTGAGAATTGAACTCAAGACCTCTGGAAGAGCAGTCAGTGTACTTAACCACTGAGCCATCTGTCCAGCCCTTTCAGATCCTTTTTATGTGTAATTCTTAATGCTACTATGACATTTCCATTTAGTTCATGCTTTCCTATTTCTGAAAACCTCAGTTCCAGTAGTATGTCAGTGGCTGTGTCCTAGCATGTGAGCATACAGTCTGCATTTCAGTACATAGAGTGCCTCACGGCAGTGTGGAGCGCAGCAGTGTTCGAGTAGGTGGCAAAGTCTGTGCATCCTGGCATTTGCCCTACAGGAAATCTATACCAGTTGGAAGAACTTCCCCAGTTCTTCAGGTATTTTAGCTTTGTTTTCGCATTTAAGACTGAAAGCCAACCATAAGATAATCCTGTGTAAATATTAAGACATAAGGTTATAAACTGTCTTTTTTCAGTGTCTGTAAATTCCTTCTGAACATTCTGCCCTCTGAGGTAGCTTATCTGAACATTCTGCCCTCTGGGGTAGCTTAGCAAAGGCTGATGAAAGAAGTGGAGGGAGGGCTAATGGGAGAGTGGGGAAGTGACCTTAGCATACCTGACTAGGTGAAGACTTTAAAAGCAGAGGTCACTTTTGGATTGTATTTTTCTTCTGTCTTGGAAACTTTCAGTACAGTACATAAGTGGAATACTAAAGATATTTTACTAGAAAATACCAAGATCCAGTATGTCGGTGCATATTTGTAACCCAGTACTGAGGCAGGAGAATCAAGAATTCCAGGCAGGGGGATGGAGAGACGTTCAGAACACTGGTTGCTCTTCCCGAGGACCGAGGTGTGATTCCCAGGATCCCCGTGGGGCTCACCACCATCTGTAACTAGGCCCAGCAGATCTTTTGCCCTTTCTGGCCTCCCCAGGCACCAGACATGCAAGTGCTGTACAGACACACATGCAAGCAAAACGCCCATCTACATAAAATGAACAAGTTGAAAAAAAAATTAAAGCCAGCCTGAGATAGTTAAAAAATAAAATTAAATTAAAAGTAGAAGTAAAGTAGCCAGGCGGTAGTGGCGCACGCCTTTAATCCCAGCACTTGGGAGACAGGGCAGGTGGATTTCTGAGTTCGAGGCCAGCCTGGTCTACAGAGTGAGTTCCAGGACAGCCAAGGCTACACAGAGAAACCCTGCCTCAAAAAAAAACAAACAAAACAAAACAAAACAAAAAAAAGGATCTAAAGATAATGCTAAAAGAATGTTACTCAAAAGGGTTATGACTGTGCACTCCTAAAGCTGGGCCTGTTTTCATCTTTGAAGATAAATGATTAAAGTAAACTGGCCATGTGATTCATCTATAAAAGCACTATTTAGAACTATCCTGCTCTGTGGGAGTTTATTAAGTCTGAATTTCCCAGTTCAAAAAGAGGAGTCTGAATTTGGCAGAACTGATGAATCCTGATGTTTTTCTACAGATTCTACCCTATTCTCTCTTCCTTTCAAACCTGACATGTCCATGCTTTCTATCTAGCGAGAACTGCTGTTCTGATTTGCCTCCTGTAACAGTTCTAGTTGTTTTCTGACTTGTCAAGACAGACTTGTAAATGACTAGCATGGTACATTTAATCCATTTATTTTATAATTACATCAAATACTTGACTTCTGGTTTTAAAACAATGTATTCTCCCCAGGATGCAGATTTTCTGAGATAATGTCCCTGGATGCTCTGTTTTGACAACATCCAGGGTTTATGTGTGTTGAGGTGGGGAGGCAGGTCTTTTGTTCTTTGGGGTCTCTTTGCATGGTCTTTTTTTTTTTTTTTGGTCATTTGTTTTGTTTTGTTTTGTTTTTTTCTTAAATGTAGGTTGTGACAAAGACTTTTCATGGTGCAGGCTTGGTTGTTCCAGTAGATAAAAACGATGTTGGTTACCGAGAGCTCCCTGAAACAGATGGTAATGTGTTCCATGTGTAAATATGTGCATGTGTGTATGTAAACATGGGGAAAGCTTTCTCTTGTGTTAAGAGCAAACTCAGGCTTCCCTAGCTTGATCTTGTGCAGGCTATTTAGTGTCACTAAGCATTTTCTGCAAAACAGGCAATGGTGTTTATTTCTTGGGAACTGGGATGTGAAAGGATATAGAGTACTCAGTGTGACAGCACATAATGCTCCAGGCAAGGTGAATGCTTTGAAGCATATAAGGGACTTTAGCCCGCTGCATAGGTTCTTTCTTTCTAACCTGTTTTAGCACCTTTGACCTATTAATGACTGCATTTGGTTGCAGTCACAAAGCACTAATTTTGGTAAGATTTTAGTTTTCATACTCCTAATACTTCATGCAGGCATACAGACCTACTTAAAAGGTAGTTACACAAAGTTTAGTTAATAATCTGTTAAGAGAGTCATATGGTCTCTGTATCCTTACTGTGAACCCCGCCTCCCATTGGCATCCTTTATATTTTTGTTTCTGTGAGCATAAAATTTAAAGAGAATCCAAATTAGTCTCTCCTCAAGGAAGAAGCAAGTACTCCTGCTTCATCCATATGGCTGCCTGCTCCTCAGGACAGATGAGGGTTAGGAATTACCAGTCTTTAATTTTTTGTGGTGTATCCAGCCAGTAAGTTGGGATATATTGTGGGACAATTTACATTTCATCCAGTTTGCTACAGCTTTGGTCCTCTAGGAATTTATAGGGTAACTGACGCTGGCTAAGGTGTCTAATAAATGGTTCCTGAACACTTCACATGTGGCTAATGCCACTGACAAATGGCATTATTTAAATTTGTTGAAAATTTTGTTTAAAAGTAAAACAAAACTTTGCTTAAATTTATAAGTTAAACCAGCATTAAACATTTTTATAACATTTTTATATTGATTATGTTGAAATAATAGTGCTATATTAGGAATATTAGGTTAAATTACTTTCATCTATTTTTAATGGGGGGGGGCAGAATAGGGGAGATGTGGGACAGGGAGGGGAGAGTGGGAGCAAGAAATCACCACATGCCCTGAGGTGCACATGGAGGTCACAGGATTACTCTTGGCGATTGGTTCTCATGCTGCCTCATGAGATCTGGTAATGAACTTAGGTGGCCAGGCCTGTGTACCAGTGCCTCTAATCCATGGAGCCCTATCACCAGCCCTCTTGTTTTTAATGTGGGCATTTTAAATGTGAATTCTGTATTTCTCTCACTGCTCTGTCTTGTCTGTTCCCAGAAGGCAGAGTTAATCAGTCTCTGTGGAGAAGCCTGGGGGCTGTGGCTCCTGGTGTCCAGGCTTCTGCTTGGTCAGAACAGAAAGTACCATGACAGACATTTCCCTGGCAGATTAATAAGATGGCATCAGTTGAGTTAGTTGAAGATATACAGAAAGGCCTTACTAAAAATCTACCGTTAAAGATGAGTGTGTGATTTTGTAGTTGATATCTTTACATCATGATTTTTTTCAGCTGACCTTAAGAGAATCTGCAAGGCAGTTGTCGACGCAGCAAGTGATGAGGAGAGACTGAAAGCATTTGCTCCCATTCAGGAGATGATGACTTTTGTGCAGTTTGCTAATGATGAGTGTGATTATGGCATGGGGCTGGAATTAGGAATGGACCTCTTCTGCTATGGCTCTCACGTGAGTAAAGACTCCTCCTTCCCGCATTACCCGGTACACGCACTCATGTTTACTCAGCTTCTCAACTTCCAGCTGGCAAGATTTGGATCCAGCTTGTATTTCCAAAGCTTTGGGAGTGATCTGAACATAAAAGTTCTAAAACTATTTGAAATCTTATATTCTGGCAAAGGTGAATAAGCAGAATTGTTTCCTCAAATTCGTATTACCAACTCAGCTCGTGTATCAATACCCCAGGGGTATGCCATCTTTCAGGTGTCTAGATAGGCTTGTGGATATGGATATGGCTCTTTTGTTTCTGTTGGGGTGGGTATCATCTACTACAATGTCTTAGATACTATTTTAAGTATTCTAATTAAAATATTGGAGCTAGTAGTCAGTCGTTATTCCCTTTCCTACTGTAAAATCACCTTCTCATGTGCGCATGCATGTTCCTCATTGTACCTTTGGTAAGTCACTGGTAGAGCACCTTCTCCAGGCTCACAGCGGCAGCCCCATTCCAGTGTCTTAAGTCCAGGATTTACAAACTGCGGGTGCGCGGGAGCCACCTTGTAGCTATTATTAATGCAAACCGTCTGAATAGGTCAGAGACAGTATTCAGTGGTCCTGCTGTCACTAACATTCCCATGTGACGGGAATGCCACTCCTTTATAGACTATACTGAGACCAAGACTAAACCAGTATGCATCTAGAGGGTTTTGATCACAGATTAGTGTTTCCTTGTCCCCCACTTTGAGTTATGGAGCGGGTCCTGACAAACTGATTCCACTGGTCAAGAACCCTGACTGAATGAAGCATCATATGGTCCCTCTCTGCCTGGCTTCTAGTTATCAGTAAGAAGGATCCAAAGTGTTAAAACGGGCAGAATGATATAGTGGTTGGTCACAAAGGACCTAACCGTAAATGTCATTGAAGAAGTAGGTATAAAAACAAAAAACAGATTTGATGGTGTGAGAATCACATGAAAAATGAAAAGATTTGGTACACTGCACAAGTGCTTAAATAAATGCTATTTCTCACAAAAGAATGTTACTGAGTTTCCTCCTAGGGTGTATGTAAAATCAATGTTGTGAAATCATTCAGTAAACCTGAGACTGAACTCTTAGCAAGGAAGAAATGCTTACATGGTAGAGTATGAGCCTGAGAATAAAGGAGAGGAGTGGGAGAGATGGCTCAGTGGTTTAGAGCACACACTGTTCTTCCAGAGGGACCTGAGCTCCATTACCAGCAGCATTCACAGCCACTCACAAGTATCTGTAATCAGTTTTAGGGATTTGACACTCTTCTGATTTATTCTGACAAGTCAAATATGTGGTACACGTTTAGGTAAAAGACATAAATAAACTTTTTTTTTTTTTAAAAAAAATGATATTGATTTGTAACCTTATATTTGTCATACATATTACAAAGTCTATTAAAAAATCTTAAGTAATAAAAATAATTAAGGAGAAAGCATTTAATGGCAGTTTGGGACAAAAGGGTTGATAAAATTAATGGACCATGGGAAACTTAAATTTGTAATGCTTCTGAATTCCCTTCAGGAATAGTTGTCTTTAGGACAGAATAGCAGGGGCATGTCCCATGTTTACTGTTAACTGGGTGGGCTTTGTTGCCCAAGCGTGTTTCCATGTATTCTTCAGCTGTACTTGCCATTTTCTCACCTTGATGTTATGTTCTTTCCTTAGTATTTTCACAAAGTTGCTGGTCAGCTTTTACCTCTTGCATATAGTCTATTGAAGAGGGATCTGTTTGCAAAAATTATTGAGGATCATCTGGCAAGCAGAAGTGAAGAGAACATAGACCAGCTCGCAGGATGAGCACGCTGCCGTTGGTGCGGTGCTTTCAGGTGGGACCAGCAGCCGGGGCTTTGTTTTTAAGGAATGGAAAAATAAATAATGGAAACTTTATTAAAAGCTTTATAATACAGCTCTTCTGGTGTTTCTTTCCCATGCTAATTAGTAAGTGGCACTGCTTAACATTTTAGAAATTCTTTAGTTTCTGAGGTTCTTTTCTGAGTACTGTCCTCAATATTAACTTGCTTATAAAAAGAGTGCTTATTCAAAATCAAATAACCATCTATTAACTAGAAATACTAGGCTAATGAAAAATAAAAACACTTGGGATTGGAGAAATGGCTCAGCAGTTAACAACACTGACCCATTCATTCCACACGTGGCAGCTCTCAACTGTCTAACTCTGGCATCTGACAACCTCACACATACATATAGAAAACAATAATAACAACCAAAAAGAAACCCTCTTTAGTGATGCAACAGTCTCAAAAACATAGTTTTAAGACTTTTTATATTCCATAGGAGGACCAATATGAATCCCAGCAAGATTTATCAAGATCTAATGAAAGGGAAGAGCCAGCTTTTCATCCATGCCACCCACAAGCCTCACATGGAGCTGTGTTTCCAGAAGCTGTGCTACCTTATCAGCCAAGACATGGACACAGAACATGACTATTATCTGTGGGCTGAAAATTAGCTCAGCCTCAGAGCACTTTGTCTAATGTGAGGCCCTAGGCTTCGTTCCAGGATTATTTACACAGCAATTATAATTGGATGTAATGAGGATAATGAGATAACTGATCTTTCAGTTACAGAACACTTTCATTAAAGAGCAAGCTCCCTGTTAGAGAATTTGGAGCCTGCCTTTCTCACCATTTTCCTTTACTGAAGGCAGGCTGAATTGAATGAATACTATGCATATTTAACCTAGGGATCTGACTGGAACACATTTTAAATGCCTGAGCACATTCATGAATCACTATGACCCAATCAGAATTGTTCCCCAACTTAAATCCATTTTCTTACTTTTTTGGGCCCAATGATGGAATTTCTATGTTAACCTTACAAGTATTTGTTTTGAACCATGCCCCTATAATGACCTAAACTCACATTAGCTCAAAACTGACCTTGTAATGGTATTGTCTCTAAACCATCCTACCAGAATTCTTTCATGGATGCGGTGTACAGACCTCAGTTCCCAGACTGTTTTTTAGACTAGGGTTTGACACTGGAGCTGGTCAGTACCAACACTGAAACTTCACAGTTCCAAGCATCGTCCTACTTAAATATTACTCTCCACACTCCATCTTCCTCTAGTACCCCATTTTTCCAACCTGACTAATCTCCTTCACCCAGCTTTTAGGTTCAATTTCCATCATCATGCATCCCTCAACTATGCTGCATTTATGTTAGTACCCAGAACCAAATAAACTACATTTTACCTGAATTCTCCTCAGAACCAAGTAGCTAGAAAAAAGAAAAGCAGCTGTGTCACACTGAGGTTATTTTAACCTCAGGTGGCTATTTTGGATGCCCACGGTAACTAGTTCTTTTTCATCTCCCTCATCCTCAGTTAATGTCACAGAAAAAGTGGCAGCAATCAAAACAGACTTAATGGCACACCTTTTACATTTGTCTGTTTCCAAGATCTTATCCTCTTTATCCTACACAAGGACCCGCCCACACACAGCATTCATTTCCCCCTCATTTCCATAATTAGAAGCTATATAATTCCCTACACACCTTAAATTCTGATCTAAAACTATTCTCTCAGACCAACAGGAAAAGCTATGCCCTGCATCTTATTTCCTGAACTCTCTCTTCTGCCTAATAGACCCATTCCACTATCACTGCCACCATTCCATAAAACACTCAGGCAGGTCATCAGTATGCTCACACGGCCCAACTTTCAGGTCTTGCTTCACCTATCAGTAAATACCTGACTGCTGAGGACTCCTTGAAACTCCTTTATTTGGTTTATATCATTGTTTTTCAACAGTACCCCTTTCCACCTCATTGACAATTCTTTTGCTGTCTCATTTCACCATTGATTCTTCTGCCTCTTCTCTGTCTTAACTTTAATCCATATAATTTCACCCTGTTTCTGGAACGTACCTCTCATTTAGCTTAAGGCTATTATTTAACTTAAATATTACATATGTATTAGTTCCTACTTATAATCCCACTACTAAAACATAATGGAGAAAGAGGGAGGAAAGGAGTGATGGAAGGGGAGGGAAGGAGAGAAAGAGAAGAGAGAGAGAATGAGAGCAAGCTAGCTCAGCAGTTAAGAGCATTTGCACCTATTCCAGAGACCTAGAGTTTAGTTTTCACCACCCAGATCTGGTGGCTCACAGCTACCACTGGAAACTTGAGTTTCAAAGATACCTGCACTCATTTGTGCATAAACACACAAAATAAGGGGCTGGAGAGATGGCACAGTAGCTAAAAGCATGTACTGTTTTTAATAGAAGAGTCAAGTTCAGTTCTAAACATACACATTAGATGTATCACAACTGCCTGTAACTCCAGCTCCAGAGGGTCTGACATCTGCCCTCCTTGGGCACTTGCACACATTCAGCTTAAACTACACACACACACACACACACACACACACACACACACACTTCCAAACCAAAAAAGAAAACCCCCTTGGTATTGGGCTGACAAGAACTTTCCAGCAGGCCTTACAGCCTGAGTTTGATCTCTGGATCCCACATGTTGACAGGAGAGAACTGAGGGTTGTCCTCTGACCTCCACATGCATTCGATGGTTTGCACATGCCCTCTTATATATACACAAAATAGACACGACCTAATGTCTAAACCCATTAGGTGGCACTGATCTAGATTCTTCCTGTAGCCTTTTCCAGTCCATGTCATTCTGTCATCATCCTAAAAACCTAAATTTGCACCTATTCTAGAGAACTACAGTTCTCTTGAGCACACCACAAATCCTTTTCACTTTCACTATCTCTAGAATAATAACATTTCCATTACAGTTAACTTCCAATAAACAGTAAGTGGAATATACATGATAAAAGTTTTAGCCTGGCCCTGTGATGTTTTCCTCTTAACTGAAACTTCAAGTGTCTCTGAACCCTATCTTAAAGCAGGTCTGTTTATGTATTTCTAGGGTGATTGTTTTTAAGCATGTAACATCATTCTCTTCGCGCACAGTGTAATTTTTCTTCTAAAAAAAGAAACATTTTTGCGTTGACACCTGGGAGCCCTAGCCTGCTGCTAATGCAGTGTACATGCATTCTCAATCACGCATCTCTGCTTCTTCCAGCTCCTAGCTCACAAGGCTCAACAACTGTAACCTGACAGAAGCATGTGGGCACCATGTGGAGGCAGCACATGCCAGGCTCACTGGCTTACACTGACTGCACAGTGCGGCTGTGCAAAGGGAGGGGGGTGCGGGTACAGGTGCAATTAAAAGCCAAACCACACATTTAAGTAGAGATTTTAATAGATCTTAACTCATCACAGTAATCATTTTTACTGTAATGATATGCAGCTTTTACTACACTAGTATAAATAAAAACAGATAAATACAGCTCTAGGCAACATCACAGGTTAACAAACTAAGCATTCGTCATGAACCAAAACCAAAAACGATTATTAATAGATGCTGACACACTCGCCCATTTTCATCATACCTTCTCAAAAAGGGTACTCAAATAAGGCGCTGCACTTAGTATATTGGTCAATAAGTTTGCCAATTAGCTAGGCACATGTAGTTCATGGTATCCACTATCTTATTTGGTTGTAAATCAACCAAACCTTTATGAAAAGAGAAAAACAGAACACATAGTAATACCCAAAAGAAAAACAAAAACCCCAAACTTCTGAACGCATTAAAAACACGGCACTTTTCATGTATGTCAGCAGTAAGACACATCAGATAGAGAAATGTAACAAAGAAAATGAATGCTTTAATATGTATCCTGAAATGTCAGTCTCTGAAGATGGGTCATGAAAGCAGAATATGAAATAAAAGGAAATGTGGAAAATAAAATCATGTTCAGTCTCATAGTGTTAAGCTACAAAGAAACTGGCTTCTCCTTTGAAGACTTGGAACCCAGAAGGGGCTGAGCCACCAACCAGCCGTGCTGAAGAGTTAGTTCCCCAGCAGTATCTTCCATACTGAAGTATACTTTAAGAGACACAGAACTATCATTAAAAATGAGTTCACTCTAGCCAAAGAACAATGAAGACTACTGAGATCTGCCAACAGGAGTAAAAAAGACAAAATATCATTGGCAGACAGCACGGCTGAGAAACCCTACAATTTGGGGGCTTTGGATCACTCTAATATGGCTTCCTGATCTTCTAAGTCTTCAAAATCATACAGATCTAATGTAATTTCATATTTATTAAAAATGGCTCATTGCCAGTTGTTTCTGTGTGCACAAATGCATTTGCCTTTCAAAAATGCATACTTGAAGACTATCTGGGCAGTCTAGCGAATAAACACCCTTTGCCAGGTGGAAATTAAGACCATGATTAAAACATTGCCAATAACAACTCCAAATACTCTGAGGTACATTATGACTCATCTGCAAAAATATGTATCATATCTATTCAAATTATCACGGAACACTGCAGGTATGGCTGTGACCAACCCAGTGATTCAAAGGTAATAACCACATTGTGATTCTCTTGTTTTCATTTTGATTTTTCTTAAAAAAAAAAAAAGAAAGAAAAATTAAAAAAAAAAAAAAAAAAAAGGTTTGGCTTTAATCTACTACTAGTAATTTATGTTATTTTCAACTTTCTAATCTGTGGTCGGGATGGACAGGTCAAAGGGCATAACCCAGGAGATGGCAGTGAGAAATCAGAAGGTATCATGTGTACTCTGGATCACAGGCGTGACCACCTCTTCTTAAACCCTTAAGCCCATGGAAATCTTTGCTCATACCTCCATATTTGTAAGTCAAAATTAGTCTATTAAAAAAAAGTCACATTAAAAAGGTAAAATTATTTAAGTGCAATATTAACTGATCTGCATTTTATAAATTTTAATCCATAAAAATATAAATAAAATGGTAAATTTTTAAGAAAAGAAATATACATTTAGTGCAAGTTATGAATTACAGTTCATCTCCAGTGTCAGCAGTGAAACATCCTGAAATAAAAGAATGATCTAATTTGAAGAAAAAGTTCCAGTGTTTAACATGCAATTAATACCAGGTACAGCTAAACAGGGTCCTCCCTTCTCTTCACGTTGCTGCAGCAGGGCTTGGTTTAATTATGCTGAACAGCACTTTTCTGTCATAGCAGTAATTTCAGAAAGAGAAAATTTGCATATGACTAGGTCACATTATCCAAAAAGTCTGAGAGGAAAAAATAAAACTGATTAGAGTCAAGTTTGTTTTTCATTCTGAACCACACAGCACACAAGCTGGAGGATTTCCATTCACACCTCCAGATTTTACCTGCTCGGCCAGCAGTGGTGTGTGCACACATTTCCAAGCCTCTAGTGATGGTACAGACTACATGGTTAATGGCACAAGAAACATTCCCTTCTTGTGATGACACGTCAGTAAAATCACAGTACATCTCAATATGAGAAAGGACTGCTTCAAAAGGACACACCAAAGAGGTTTTGTTACAGCTCAGGAGGGGTAGGGGCAGGGAGGAGAGAAGCTCTTTTGGAATGTAGAAAGGTGATGCTTAACTATACAATTCATGAGTTAAACACAACAGTTCTGATATAAAAGGGCAAGACCTTGCAGTCTTAATAGATGGCTCAATTCAAAGTAATCCCTCCAGAAATAGGGACTGATAATGCGTCTGTCTCTGTGGTGCTGACGTCACAGCCAGATGCTTGAGGATTCAGTGAAGGCTCCATGGAGGCTCCAGCCTGCACTCTCACTGCATAGCCTCAGTGAATGCAGACAGTGCAGACAACATGAGATGAATTACTGTTCCAGTTAGGGAAATACCTCACTCCTTTCCTTTTCCCTCCCCAAACAATCCCTCCGTTCTCCTAGCATTATTTGCAAACCAGGTTGCAAAAGCTCGTCTTGTATTTCCTTTCCTTTTTTTTGTTTTTGAAAGAAGAAAAAAGTGGACGAGTCCCGCAGATTAAAGAATTGTGCTATTCAACAAACGAACTTCCTCTTCTGTCTCCTCTCTGTCCACATCTACAGGACTCAGTTGAACATTATTGAAGCGGGGTCTTGGTTTGCCGTCTGGGCCATATGACGGAGGATATCTTTTTTTGTTATAATGCCAAGGAGGCGCCTGAAAAGGATAAACAGAGAGCGCTTTTAAAATAAAGGGAAAAGACAAGAGGAGCTAAATCTATGGATAAATCCTTTTTGTTGACAAGAATAGAAAGCAAAGCAAGCGGCCCGATTATGCATATTTTAAGTGTTTTACTGCAAAGACAGTGAAGTTACCCAGCAACCATCCTCTGACAAGAAGTACTGTGGCCACTCAGAGTGAGGTCCTTCCCACTGGGACTGAGGGCAGCACGCCTCATTGAAGCAGAGCTATTTTGATTGAAGTATGCCAACAAAAAAGTAGCAAAAACTGGGAAGATGTTTGAACAGAAAATAATACTGACCCAGTTTGAAAAAGGAACCTATTCCCATTATATTAGAAAACAATTTAAAACCTCAATATTTTGTATAACCAAATTTTTTAAGAAGTAATTTGCCCAGTTGTATGCAGAATATTCCTGAAAGCACATACAATTGAGATGAGCTACACAAACAATGGTCAACACAGAGCTTCACTCCCAGACTGGACAATGTGAGGAGAAACCTACCGGACAACCCAGGCTTATGAAAGCATACTTAAGGTTTTTGCTTTTCAATTTTGTGCTTCCCCCCAAAAGAAGATACAGTGCTTTTATTGAAAGGTTTGGATGTTAATGTTTACATTAAAAAGTAGGTGAGAAATCAAGAGGCGAAAGATTGTAACAGGTGAAGCAGAAAGCACAATGAATGAGAAGCTACTATATTTGGTTAGTAGTTTTAAAAAGGATGCATGAAACACTTGTGAAATATTAGCATACAACAGGAAAACATACTTAGTTGTGTACTTAAACAAATGGGGACAGGTTTCATATAGTTATGAAAATTACAGGTCAAAATAATTTGAGGTGTTAATTGTTAAAGTCACACAATTTGTTATGCACAAATCAAAACTTTCTCTGTAATCAATGAGACCACTAAGACATAAAGCCTGTTAAGACAAAAGCTACATATGACAGTCTAGAAATATGATACAAAGGGGCACATACGGGAGCTATGGGCAATCCATAACAAAATGGAGGACACACATTTTGACTGAGAGTCTACAAGGGTAGCAGAGAAAGAACAAATGCTTTGAGCGCAGATCTCCGCACTGTGCTCCAGTTAGAGTGCCAGTTAACAACGCACACGGTCAGCACTTCTAGTCCCTAAGCTTGGTTCAAGTCACAAAGGAGCTTAGATTCACATGACCACAGGTTAGAAAGCAAGAAACAAGGGTGGGGGTGAAGGCCTGGGGCAGACAAGGCTGGCTTTTTTTAACCAGTCAGGAGTCTTCTGAGACTGGTGAATCCACTAGGGTAGACAGACTTTTCATGTTTAAACAAGTCCAATAATGTCTCCACATTACCCGACTGTCGGCAGGACTTAATTTTAACTAATTCTGATGAGAGATGTTAGTTGCTGCTTACTTTCTAAGAATGGAATTTTAGACAGTTTATCTAAAGACATCTGGGCAGACCCAAGTGTAACTGGCAACATGGTGGGACTGTTTTGTTCAGGGGGTGTGTGGCAGGGGGACTGAACAGTTCACAAGTTTCATGCCTCCTGACTTCTAGGGTGTCTAGTGAGGAGAGCTGGCACAGCTAATCACCAAGGGCTCCAGGTGCTGCTTTAGTTGCTCGAGATGCTCTAAAATGTTCTTCTTTGTGATGATCCCCAAGACAATCCTGCAACAGATTATTATGCTAATAACTGTGAGAAATTCAACTGAAAGAGGTTCCAATCATAATGATAAAGAATGAGAGAAGGAAATAATACATAAACCGTAAGAATGCTTCTCATGAACGTGAGACAAAAGCAAGATGATTTAGGATATAGTCTAGGTTCCATTTCCAGACATTCTAATAACTTAAAAGGTGACACAATACTACTTTTAATGGTGGAGTTTTATTGTTAAATTAAAAATCAAAATAATGAAAGTCTGACTGTGGGAAGTTTAACTATGGAGATGAGTAAAAGTAAAAAAGAAACTTAATGACATACAGCTCCAGACCTCTCCACTTGGGACTGCTTCTCAATGTTCCTTCCCTGGCTGATCAGTTCTCAGTTTCTGAGGTAACAACCTACGAGTGACCTGGATCTACCTCAGCCGTGTGTGTGTGTGTGTGTGTGTGTGTGAGCGCGCGCTGGGGAGGAGGGGCTTAGTCTGAATGCCCATGAGAAGACTTAAGAAATCTCCCAGACTTTTACTATTTGTTTGTAAATCCAATTAAGGAAGTATACATGTAAAGACTACCGACCTCATTTTCAGGAACTGAATCCCATTTCTTATAATATGGTTATAAAAATTCATGAGTAGACATCAAAATGAGTTTTAATGCATATTTTTCTAAGTAATTTTTCTCAGTTTATGTCATTACCATCACATCTTACAAAATGATTCTCATAAATTCTCATGAAGATACCTATAACTAGATTACTTTTAATTATTAAATATCTTGATGGTTATTTTACAAAAATAAATGAATTTGCCTACAGTATGTGGTGATATAAATTCCAGAAGCCCTTCTAAAATGCCTTCAGAATAATCAGCATTTCCTTAACCATCTGTCTGCTTAAGTCACCTTTCCTGTTAAGCTGCCTTGGAAAGATCTGATTTCTTTCTTTTCCTTCCTTCTTTCTTTCCCTTTTCTCTTTTCCCCTTTTCCTTTTTCATTCCTTTTCTTTCCTTTTCTTTTTGTGACATAGGGTTTCCCTGTGTAGCCCTGGGACTCTCTCTGTAGACCAGATCAGGCTGCCCTTGAACCCAGAGTGGCCTCTGCTTCCTGAGTACTGGGATTAAAAGTCATGTGCCACCATACCCCACCAAAATTTTGTACAAAGACTCACTATGGTACTTGAAAGCAGTCTGAAAATATTTAGAAACATTTCCGTCATGAAACAATAATGGCTGGGCTACAGGGGCAGGAAGCATATTCACATTATTTTATTTAAAACAATGTTGTGAAGTTTTCAGAGCATGTGAACAACCTCTCCAGAAAGCTCAAAAACTACTATATAAAATGAGCATTTGTCTACTACAAAAATGTCTTTGGGCAAAATATTTGGGGTTTTTGAGGGTTTTGTTGTTGTTGTTGTTGTTTGTATTTAGCTTTGGGGTGGTGGTAAATATTGTACACATGTATGAAATGTAATGAAATCCATGATTTTGTACAATTAATATATGACAATAAAGAACAAGGTTATTTTTTTAAAGCTATAAAGTCAATAGATTTTATGGTTAGGAAATGTGGAATTCTTAGCACTTACATACAGTAAGAGCAGTCTTGTGTATGCTTTTTCATCCAATTAAGTAGAATGATTAATTTCAGTTTCCCATTGGTATCAGTAAGCTCAGTCAGTGTGTGACAGGATGAGGAACATGACACATTTGCACAGACAAGGCAGCACACTTAGAGTGTACATGTGGATACACTTGGATACACCAGAACATTTATGAACTTTTTCATGCAGAATTTTTAGGCGAGGTAAAATGGTCACAAAGTTCCTCTTTAACAGTCAAGGTTGACTTGACAATATCAAGTTAGTTTCAGGGTTGCTCTTTCAGTTTTAAAGGATGAAATGAAAAAAAAAAAAAAACAACATAAATGTTTCTGATTTGTCAGTTATCTCAAGTTTCCTTTTGGGCTAACAAGTAATGAATGATGTGGAAGTTAGGAAGGCTTTAGAAACTGCCATTTCTCAAAGTATGTTCTAAGAAATAGCAACCACAACAGTGCATCCTGTCTCACCCCACCAAAAAATGTCAGCATTTTCAGGCAAACTAGGTAAGCTATGATTTCATTACTGATAGTTGGGGAATCAAAAGCCATCAACGTCTTCAAAGTTCCAAAGCAAACCTCAGCTATACCTTAATACTTCTCAAACTTATTAGTCACCTAAGTTTCTAGCAACTTCTATTACTAGCCTGTTTGTCCTTTAAACTACAGGAACTAGTGTTCCTTAAACAAACTGAGACATTCTGTTAGCATATAAACTAATGCTAACAGAATCCGGGATGGCACTGACCCAACAACCTGTCTATACCTGCCTTACTTACTGCTGCATTTTAATTCCCCTAAATAGGTCTTTTCCACTGCTAAGGTACTACATGAAGTTGGAAAACAAAGAGCTACCTAGAACTTCATGGTCTTGGCTTTAAAGCATGCTGTCTTTTTCAGTTTTAGCTACTTTGAAAATAAAACAGCTTCCTGCTTAGGTAGCTTCCAGACAATAAAGTCAAGAGTTTCCTCCTCAAATGATCTTTTTTTTTTAAAGATTTATTTATTATTATACATAAGTACACTGTAGCTGTCTTCAGACACCCCAGAAGAGGGAGTCAGATCTCATTATGGGTGGTTGTGAGTCACCATGTGGTTGCTGGGATTTGAACTCAGGACCTTTGGAAGAGCAGTCAGTGCTCTTACCGGATGAGCCATCTCACCAGCCCCCAAAATGATCTTTTTCTCTCCAAATCCATTCATTTTCTGTGAACTAAGGAAAATATGATCAAGGTTGTAAAACATGACCCTGGAGGAAAGTTCCTTTACTTTGTTTACTTGTGAAGCAGCAGCTGATAAAACTGTATGTAACTAATTCTTGTCCCCCTAAAAAATAATTTAAACCTTTTTAGGGTCTATACTGCCCAAATCCTGTCAATTAACCAGTAAAGTGACATACAAAAATTAATCTACACAGCAGGCTAATTTAACCACAAGAACAGAACCCAACAGACCTGGTGTTTATGAGTGCAGAAGAGAACCTAAGCCAGGCAACAGAGAACTCAAACCCAACAATGGCTTAAAAAAACTCACATTCAGTTCCAAGCAAGCCATATAATGACTCAAAGGGCCGAAGGCAAAGCTTTATGGAACACACTGAATAATTAATATTTATTAACTTTTAAACAAATTTGGTAGCATTTTTAAAAATTAGATAAGAGCAAACAAAACAAAACAGTAGACAATAGTATTTTATAAAACATCTTTGATTTATTTCTATCACACTCCAGAAGGGAAACACCCAACATGGCTCTAATGTTCCCACTTTCTGCTTAGCGTTGTTTTAAGTAGAAGAATAAATACCTACGATGCTGCTGTTCCTAACCCAATATGTAGAGGCCCAGGAAATGTGTTAAGAGGTCCAGAAATCATGAAGAAAGACTATTCTGTCAGTAAACTGGGTTTATAGGAGCAGGATTCTGGGTTCTTGTGAGCTGGAGTTAATTTGACAAAACCACTGCACCTGTAAAATAGAAGCTGACCTACCCAGTGTGCTGAGCTTCAGGATTATGTGAAAAGGTGTGAAAGTGTTCAGTATGTTGTCTTCCTTTGTTTTTGTTTTTTAATGCCACCTTTACCTAGAGATGGCTCATATGTTCTGCTACCCACAAGTTTTTATACAAAACTTTGAAAACATAAAATTAGTTGTGATTCTCTAATGTGTTTGCAACAGTATTTAATCAGCTTCATTTTATTCAGGGTGAGCCATCAGTTTATAACAAACCCAGAAAAACATCTGTTCCCCTCCCCTAGCATTTCTGTTGCAAGACTTCACATGAAATAATGTTCTATGAATTCTAACAAGTCACTGGCAAGAAAGCAAATGCCTATGATCTCAGTGTTCCTGAAGTTCACAAGGGTCACAAACTCAAGGCCAGCTCCAACTACAGGGAGGCCCTGTCTCAGCAATAAAATCAACAAAGAAAAAATTTAAAATTCAGCAAAGAAAAATAAAATAGTGGAAATAATAAAAGGCCCTCAATATATGAATGCTTTAAGGTAGTTAACATTTCAGTTTATGGGTCTGATTTGTTTTAGAGAAGGTAGACAAAAATAAATAGATGAATAGATAAGAAGAAAAGCCACAGTTAAAGATTTTTAGTTAAACTGCAAATTTTCACATATTATTTCATTAATGATAAATACTGGCTCAAATAGCACATACCAAAATATCTAGAAAAAACCCTATTCATAAAAAGGAAATACAAAAAGAAAATGGTTTTGTCAGTGCTGCCTACTCCCAAGGAAAGAAACACCTCAAGTTCCAAAAGCTCTTTACGTGGAGTGCAGCTGTTTCCTATCTATTTCTTCTCTGACTCTGATACTCTGTAGTATCCTTGACAACGAGCACAGAGCTCACATCCTTCTTACACTCAGGCAAGTGTGAAGCTTGACTGACCCTACATTTATAACTGTACGCCAGACACTCCCACTTGGGAGCTTACTTGTTCTACCCTGAAAAGATTCCATTAGTAAGGAGCATTAATTATCGTGGGCCAGCTGATTTCTGTGGTGTCAAACTTACCCGTTGTGCGTTACAAGGCACTGCCTCAGACCAAGCTTTCGGAAGATGTCTACCACAATCTCCATTGGGGTGTGGTCTGTCACTGTAAAAGGACTCATGTCAAGGATGCTTCTCAGTTTTAATGGCCGAGGACTTTCTGCTGGAAGAGATGGAGTATGCTGTGCAAAACACACTCGAGAACTGCCAACAATACCTTCTTGTTTTTTTCTGGCACTTTCTGAAAAAGAGACAGAGACAAGAAACCATTTTCAATTGGTGGATTTTCTTTTCTTATAGGCAACTTTGCTTATTCTGACATTAAAAATAGTGTGTTCTATGACTTCTGGTCCTTTTCCTCTTTGCCTGACACAAAACTTGACAATAATTTTCTATAGTTATATTGTAGTACGATTTTCTTCAGTGGCACTGAACTATTATTTTCTACCTTCAGAAACAAGGAATCATGTTTGAAATTGGATTTAAAACCTGTAGACATCATCACAAGAGCAGTTTACTACAGAGTCTGCCTATGTTGACTGTGACTTATTCTGCACTGGAGAAGAGACTAAAGCCAGTCACCCATGCTCTATCTCTGCTGTCACCCCACTACTGTGTATCAGCTGGTCTTCCTTCCACACTTTTGATGAATCAGGAGCACTGCAATTGTACTCCCAGTGAGTAAGGACCAACTAATGGGCTGTTCTATTCATAAAGGCTCTATCAATTTCTCCTCCCCTCCAATGTGCTCTGTCCAGCTGCCTGTTTCTTCTCCCACCTTTGAGAGTGTAAGACAGAAGGTGAATGGACAGAAAGAAGAGACTACACACAAGGAAATGGAAACCCAGAACATGGACAGAACATATAAATGAAAGGCATCCACCTCTGTGCTTAGCTTTTTTGATAAACATTATTGAAAATTATGTGTAGTGTAAATATACTATTAGTTATAGTGAAAATATTTCGAGCATAAATTTTGCTACAAAATATTTAAGCCAAAATAATAAGGTACAGTCTGACTGGCAAGAAGGGAGTAGTACTGCTTGGAAATGAATGTCGCCATGCTTTTCCTCGCTCTGGCCACTAAAGCTGTATTCAGCTATGGGTAAACACATCTGAGTAGCAGGTACTAAGTGAGGTCCCAAGGGCTTGTGAACCAGCCACCTGAAAAGTATGGTGTGACCAACATAAATGGTTCTTTAAAAATGCTTCCTAGGTTGCGTTTAGACTCGGTAGGAATGCACCTAACGGTATGTGCATGACAACTGAATGTGCAGTGCAAACAGCAACAGTGGATATGCATAATGGAGACAGAATAAGATGATGGGAAGCGTGGCTTCCAACAATAGCAAGAGTATGAAGAGTGAAAGTGCAGAGTTTTTACACGCAGTAAGTTATCAGGAGGAGACAATCAGATTTAGCACACTTGAATACTGTAATAGGGGTGTGGTGTGTACATCACTTAATACTCAAGTATAAAAAGCAAAAGTGCTAAAAATAACTGTAGTTACAATAACCTATTAATAGAAACAATAGTAACAATGTGGTGTCAAATAGTTAAAATGTTAAATATATAAATAATAACAAATATATCACCAATGAAAACAACCCTAAGTACTCAAACATTTAGGTGTGGCGGTACATTTTATGAAAATGTCTCTTGTATTCAAAGAGCCTAGAACCTCCAAGCTAATAGTACTTCTTGAGGTCATGTAAAAAACTGTAATTAAGCTGATTTCTTGTGTACTCTCAGTCTGTTTAACTTGCCTTTTAAGGGAACAATGTAACAACTTTAGTGGCCTTGAACTCCTTATGTAGTCAGTTTTTACAACCTAAGCTAAAGCTTAGCTTTAATTTTAAATTATGCACTATTCTTCCCTGCTTCTGACCCAGAGTAATGTATGTCTGTACACGTGGACTATGGCATTAATTTACTGAAAAGAGCAAACAATTCAAAACGGCTTTATACAGGCGATATTTTCATGAATGCTGGGAACAGATATTATTTGGTCACATTACATCTGCAGCTATGCTTGCTTTTCTGAGTGCTTCTAGGTCAGCTGAAATAAGTAGGTTAATCCCTGTAAAACTCTTAAAGATTTCTATAAAGTACCCCTTACCCCTTTTCCCATGCCATGTTTTCTGTGCTGTTCAAGAAATCAGAGCAAAGCTTTTTGGTAGGGACAGTCAGACAGGCATGCACATACATATATGTGCACATGAGACAGGCCAAAAACCATAAGCTCCAGACGAACTGAAGACACAGGGACAAGTAGAGAATTCAACGTTGACCTTGCTCTTTCTCAAGTAAATCCAAGAGCAATCCTGTGATTCCACTCCTTAATGTGAGAACGAAACATTCTGCACCTCTGAGGCAGCATTTATAATACATTTAACCAACACATTTACAATGGAACAGTTTTGTTTTTACTTACTGCAGTGTGAGGAGCAAACCCAGAGGTTGGTGCTAGACACATTGACCAATTGAGCTACATCCCTACCCAAAGATGCCTAATCCTATCTAAGAAAAAAAGGTGTACTTTTTAGAATGCTATTTGTGACTGAAGGCAGCAGACGTGAACATCCATTCAGACTCTTTGCCTTCCATGGGTCATTTGAAGAAGTAGAGGTGGAGGGGAGGATGGTCAAGAATTAAGTCATCCTCAGCTATATAGAGATCTTTGAGGAAGCCAGCCTGGGCTCAAAAAGTTCTGTGGTATATCAAGTACCTTTTTTGTTGAGCATGGACAAATCTGCCCTTCAGTAATGTATAATTGTGTGTGTGTGTGTGTGTGTGTGTGTGTGTATGCTGCGCAGATCTGATTTTTCAGTAAAAAATATTGAAAGTTTACAGAAGATATACTGGCAAATATTTAAGATATTTTCAAAAGTCATCCTGTGACATAAGATTTCTGATGCCACATCTTGATATTTCATGTATATTCCCTTAAACCAAAATCATTTCCTGTGCAACAGTCACTCTCTCTGTCAGATAACAAAAGTTGAAGTCAGTATCAATCTATAGCAGGTAGGAATATGAATTACCAAACACGTCATGGCTTCAAACCCTTGCCACTCCTTCCCCTTAGCCCAGAAGCCAAAATACAATGCACAAACCACAAGAAACTCAAGAAGAAGGATGATCAAAGTGTGGATACTTCGTTCCTTCTTAAAAGGGGGAAGAAAATACCCATGGAAGGAGTTTACTCTACAGGCTAACTATGGAGCAGAGACCAAAGGAAGGACAATCCAGAGACTGCTCCACCTGGGAATCCTTCCCATATTCAGTCATCAAATCCAGACACTACTGTGGATGCCAGCAAGTGCTGGCTGACAGGAACCTGATATAGCTGTCTCCTGAGAGGTTCTGACAGTACCTGACTAATACAGAAGTAGAGGCTCACAGCCATCCATTGGACTGAGTACAGGGTCCCCAATGAAGGAGCTAAAGAAAGGACCCAAGGAGCTGAAGGGTGTGCAGCCCCTTAGGAGGAACAACAGTATGAACTAACTAGTACCCTCAGAGCACCCAGGAACTAAACCACCAACCAAGAGTACACGTGGTGGGACTAATAGCTCCAGGAGCATGTGTATAGCAGAAGATGGCCTAGTCTGTCATCAATGGGAGGAGAGGTCCTTGGCCCTGTGAAGGTTCTATGCCCCAGTGTAGGGGAATGCCAGGGCCAGGAAGTGGGAGAGGGTGGGTTGTTGAGCAGGGGGAGTGGGAGAGAACAAGCTTCTTTAATTTAATTTAATTTAATTTAATTTTTTTTCAGAGGGAAAATGGGAAAGGAGAAATCATATGACATGTAAATAAAGAAAATATCTAATTAAAAATAAAAAAGGAATTCCAAAGCTACTCATCCCTTTCCCTTTTCTTGGGCTGGCAACTAGTAACTCTAGAGAATGAGAAGGATGGTGACGCCTGGGGATTGTTTGACATTTCTAGCCCAAGGTACTGCCCAAAGATCTAGGGAATAGCAGATCTAGGGAATAGCAGATCTAGGGAATAGCAGATCAATAGCTTAGTGAGTCTCTTTCTCACCTCTGACATCACAAGGAAGGAAATTTAGAGTTGCTGACAAAGATTAAAATTCTTACTGGCCTTCCCATCACAGGGCAGAAAAATAATCACTGAAGCATACATTCCTTTCCTAGAGAACACAAGACTTTGACATTACTTGCCCCTGAAAACCCAACCAATTAAATGTCATTGCTTTTTCTCCTCCTAAACTGTATTACACACAAGACATATACATTCATGATGGTGTTTTTAAAAGCCATACCTATTGCAATAGTCAGGTCTCTTCTGAGGGCAAACCCCACTAATCTCTGAGATTCTTTTGACATTATAACAGGAAAGCCATTATAGCTGGTTTCATTAATCATGTTTTCTATGTCATCCACTGTCATATTGTCCTGTGTTAAAACAGCTAAGGGAGGGTCACTTCTTCGAGGTCTCATGACATCAGCAGCCAGGGTTGTATGAGTGAACTCTTCTTTGGCATCCAAGAAAGGGTACCCATTTAGGCGGATGTGTGCTTCATAGATACCTTCCCTACCAAAGGCATCACCAACCCATTTACTGGTCATTACTGCAGCCATAAGAGGAACAATGTACTCCAAGCCTCCAGTAAGTTCAAAAACAATAACCACCAGAGAGACAGTCATTCTTGTCACACCACCTGAAAGAAATAAACACCAGTGGTCAGGAAAGGCAGAATTCTCACCAGTACAAGTTACCAGAGTCTCGTATTAGGCAGGTAAACAGGAAATCTAGACAGATCTTGATCAGTGAAAAGCATTATCATCAAAAATGACTACTCTCCAGATAATAACCATTATGTCTAATATGATCTAGAGAAAAACCAATCTGGCTATATCATGGAAGATGATTATAACATTTGTAAACGTTTTGTAACATTAAAAACAAAAACAATAGCTGAACAAGAAAAGTGACTTTGCCATTTTGATTTACTGCTGAAGCAAAGACAAATTTCACTATTATAAAAGTTTACTATAATTTCTTAAATACAAATAAGCACATCACAGCTTTCTTGCTTGTTACCAGTTTACAAATTATGTGTATGTGTAGAATACTAAATAAAATTACTTAAGTCTTTTCAAAATGTGTGAAATATTTTGAAGCCTTGTGATTTATTAACAATGTAAGTAAGTCATAACATTAAGTATAAAATTCATCTGTTCTGGGTGGGGTGTTTATGTAGCTTGTACAAGGATCTGGGTTTGAGACCACCATCCCAAGAAGGCCAGGTGGAGGAGGAAGGGTTGGGAACTCTCCTGACTTACTCAGATGATCACTCTCGGTTGTCATTTCCCTACCTGTACAACTCTAGTCTGCCTTCTCCTCCCTGCTGCCTCTCCTATACTCCTGTTCTGCACACCACACCTGACTACTTGTTTTGTCAACTATAGACAGACTTTAAGTAGCTACCAAAGAAAACAACACACATATGAAATCCACATTTTTCTTCTTTACCAAGGAAGGGCCATTCTCTGATTCTAAATTCTTGCACATACTCTTCCTCACAATCTAGGTGATTCTTTTTGAAAACTTAAAGTTTTATTCCAATATCTCAACGGTTCACCTCACAGATTTGAATTCTTCTCTAAGATACCTGAGTCCTTTTCTCAGGATTCTCATTGTTTTTAAACTAGTCCAGGACCCAAATTATTCTTTCATTTAAAAAAAGTAGGCTCCTTTTAAAATCTATTTTTGAGATAATTTTGTATTAGATATTTTCTTTATTTACATTTCAAATGTTCTCCCCTTTCCTGGTTTCCCCTCCAAAATACCCTCTATTCCCTCCCCGCTTCCCCTGCTCACCAACCCACCCTCTCCCACTTCCTGGCCCTGGCATTCCCCTATACTGGGGCACAGAGCCTTCACAGGACCAAGGGCCTCTCCTCCCATTGATGACCGATTAGGTCATCCTCTGCTACATATGCAGCTGGGGCCATTAGTCCCACCATGTGTACTCTTTGGTTGTCCCTCAACAGAGGAATGGATACAGAAAATGTGGTACATCTACACAATGGAGTACTACTCAGCTATTAAAAACAATGAATTTATGAAATTCTTAAGCAAATGGATGGATCTGGAGGATATCATCCTGAGTGAGGTAACCCAATCACAAAACAACATACATGGTATGCACTCACTGGTAAGAAATACATCTTATTATGTCTAACTGCCTGAATATTATATCTGTGCACCTGAAGAGCAGAAGAGGATTTCTAATACCTGGACATTGGAGTTACCAACAGTTATGGACCACAATGTGAGGTGCTGTGAATCAAACCTAGGTCCTTCAGAAGAGCAGCCAGTACTCCTGACTGATAAGCCATCTCTCAGTCCCTGTGCTCTCATTTTAATACCACTTATCTTACCTCCTTGACTCTTAGACCCCATTACTTTCAACCGACTTCATAAGACATCTAGTACAACTAAGTACTACTTTTTGTTTTTAAAGACAGGGTCTTACTATGCAGCCCAGGCTGGCCTCACATTGGCAATTCTCCATTTCTGCTGGCAGACATGCACAGACACAGTGGCTTAAGTATCATTTCCATTGTGTTGGTCTTCTGGTCAGAAGACCCAACTACTCTGGCCAGTGAGATGGATTGGCAAGCAAAGCAATTTGCTGCCAAACCTGATGTTCTGAGCTCAACCGCTAAGACCCACATAGAAGTAGAGAACTAATTTTCATAAATTGTCCACTAACCTCCATATGAAAATATAACACATATGCTGAAACATAGCCCCAAAGTAAATACATAAATGTAACTTAAGCTCACAGTGCTTGTCAGTTCAGTAAGCCTTTTTGGTTTCTTAATCTAAAAAAGGAAGGACTGCCACACATCACGTACATATTTACTCTAGGTAATAAGCATGTCCTAATAAGTTTATAAAGGCTTTTTCTTGAATTAAACTAAGAACTTATTGTATCAGGAATCATGATAACATCCTTATGTGCATGCTATTTCACACAATCCTCATAGTAATCAAGGGATAAGCTGGTATTTCTATTTTATAAATGAGAACTTTTTCAAAGTCATCAAGCTAAAAATGGAACTCTGCAACAAACTGGAACAACTTCAAATATAAATTCATCCTGATGCAACCTCAGATACTAATCTTTTTATAATCTAGTTCTTACCAATTCAACGTGTTTCCCAGAATATTCAAAATGTACTACACAATACATTTTTTAAATCATGAATTCCAAATATATTTTCATACAAATTTATCTTTGCATTACAATCTTCCTATAACAAGATTACCCTGGAAAAGCCGCAAAGATTAACTATGGCTCTGAATTACTCAGAGGACTTATGTAGGTCTGTGAAAAGGAGCTACAAGAGTATAGAAGACTCTGTGTGTGTGCGTGTGCGTGTGCGTTGCGCACATGGTGCATGCATGTGAGTGCACAGCAGGGCTAGAGGAGGACGCCTGCTGCTTTCCCCTACTACTCTGCCTTATTCCTTTAAAAAAGGATCTCACACTGCCTTAGCCAGGGAGCTCCTAGAACCCACCTGTCCCCACCCTCCTATGCAGGGGTCACAGTAATGCAGTCAAGCCTGGCTTTGGGGATAGGCCCTGGGGACTGGAATCAGGTCCTCGCCCTTGCATACCAAGAGCTCTTGGTCACTGAACCACCTCCCAGCCCTCATTACATTTTTTTATCTTAGCATATCCCCAAAAGTCTGTGTGATTCTTCAAAATATAGCTTTAAAAAATGAGTATGACTTGAACTCATTCATGTTTAAACATATTATGAAATGAGACCCAGACAAATCTATCTGATGGAAAAATAACCCTAAAGTTAATTGCTTGAAGAATCAGATTTCAAAGATTGGTGGATTTTGAAATTGTCATCAATAATTCAAGTGGAAGGAAGGCATACGCAAATAAAAGAACTGTGGACTGAGAAGTCTTTAGAGAGGGCTGCCTCAATGATAAATCTTGATCAAAGCTTTGGAAGTATGAAGGTGATATGTATAAATGTGTAACTTCTCAGTTAAAAATACCTTTACAGCAATCCAATTCCTACTGCGCCCTTCCTGGAATAGCTGAGCTCTTAGTCCCTCTAATTGCCTGTCCTGCACTCTGAGCCCAGACAGTGCACATGGCTGTTTTCTCACTGCTGGGCTTATCTTCCCAGAAGCAGCCCATACTTCGGTCTTCTCTCATCTCTCACTATACCTGCTTCAATGATAAAGAGAATGTGGATGCTTGCTACTTTGGTGAAAATGATTTCTAATTTTATTTGATATTACCCTTCTGCAGATTCTGAGTCACTAAGCAAAATCAAAGTCAAAGTACCAACTGTTAGTCACTATTATACCAAAATTTGATGGAAATTTTGGATATAAAACCAAATAATTTTTCAATAAAACCAAATAATTTTTCAACCAAAGAAAACAATAGATTCTTACAGATTTAGAACTATTATTTTGCCTTTATGTCACTGAAATGAGTAGTTACTATTTGTTTTCTACAAATGTAACTTAGATGCTAAAGGGTTGATAGGATAAATCTTTATTAAGGCTGATAAGTTATTATAGAGTTTAATGTCAAGCTATTCTGAAGCTTCATTATAGTGCTGACTTTAGGAACACTGCTATCAATTGTTACACATAGACTAAGATCTTTAACAATGAAGAAACTGCTGTGCAGTGGTGGCACATGCCTTTAATCCCAGCATTTGGGAGGCAGAGGCAGGCGGATTTCTAAGTTTGAGGGCAGCCTGATCTACAAAGTGAGTTCCAGGACAGCCAGGGCTATACAAAGAAACCCTGTCTCGAAAACAAACAAACAAACAACAACAACGACAACAAAAAACAATGAAAAAACCAAGTCTCTTGGATAGGATTCGGATTAAGGCTATGTTGTACCAAGATGGTTTCTGTCATAAAGCATTATATGATACTACAAATATGTTAACATTTAATAACAAATATAATAACAATATTATTACATTATTACAGTAAACAAATGTTCTCAGACAAAACAAAATCTAGTACTACATAAGACTATTAGTGCTTCATTTCTTTTAAAATGATTCCTTCCTTCTACCTTGCATTTTCTTCTCCCTAGCAACAAGAGTCTTACTACTGTCTCTTCTTTGTTGATTGCCAACAGCCACAAAGAAGCAAACAGAATGGATCACATTACCTAAGCACGCAGCAGCCCCAACCATGGCATAGAGCCCAGGAGTGATGCAGTCAGCCCCAACCTCACACCACTCCTTGAAGATAAACCAGTCGTGGTGATAGTAGGCAAGCTGCTCCACAGCGATCCCCACAATTCTCCCTGCAATTGCTCCAATGGCCATGCTGGGGATAAACAAGCCCGATGGAACCTGCGACAACAAGGAAAGAACTTTTAATGAGTGAACACTTCTCTAATCATGCCACTGAAAACTATAGCCTATGGGTTTGTTTCTAACAGTTGGCTCCATTTGCATCTTAATGAAACTCTAAAATCCTTACCCAGAGTAAACTATCAAAAATCCTGTTATAGTAAACAATTTGTTAGTAATTCTTTGATTTCAGTAACAAAGTAATAAAGCAGCTTCGCTAAGCCAAAGAGAAATAGCTCAAAATTTATCTTCCTTTATCCTAAAAAATCCTTAGTCTCTAACAGAATTTTCTGTAGTCCACAGTAAAATGAAGGGGGGTGGGGAAGACAGACAGATATTTCCCATAAAACCAAATCTGCTCAATCTGAAGCAGTAAGCTCCCAAGATTGTCCCTCCATTATACTTTCACAAATGGTAGAAATAGCAGATGTTACTTCCCATAAAAAGCTACAGCGTAAGTCAGGCGATGTTTCCATAATTCCCAGTATTCTAAATGGAATATACAAGTGAATCAACTAAAAAAGGAAAAATCTTTATTGGAAGAAATTCTTAAAAAATAAGGACAGAACATATTGGCATGTTCTGAGCTAGTTAAAGGAATATACAATACAAAGGATTAAAATATACTTCACAATCTTCAGCTATAATCAATCCTTCCTTGAGTCAGAGGCCAGGACTTAACAAGGGCCTGCCATCTGCCTCCAGCTTCCTCAGTGTTGGCCAACCACAGCCACTGAGAATCCTTGGTGTAATTCTACTGTCAACACAGGGATTTATTGGGGAAAACAACCTCTAGACAACTTTAAGACCTCTTTAAAACTTCAAGGCCTTTTATTTTTCCTCTGCTAGGAAAAATAAGAGTAAAACTAAGATTTTTTTTTCTGTTTTTTTTTTTTTAAGTTTGATATTCAATGGATTAAAAAGGGCAAAATAAAAGCAATCTTAAAACTGTCAACCTTCTAATCCCACAGAAATAAAGCTGTTATGCCACATGAGCTCAGTCTGTGAAAGTATGCCATCCCTGCCAAGTACCAACTGCCATAGGAACTACAGGTGGCATGATTGAAAGAACAGTACATGGCAAGTTGACATTGTCTTCTCTGTGTTGGCATTCATAAGAAAGATGTATTTAGTGAATCCAAGAGAAGCAATGTCGTAGGGCTAGCGGCTCTAAGTCCCTGATGGGTAGAATCCTATTATAGATCTAGCAACTTGATTCTGAAACCACAGTGTCAATTTAAGCTAACATACTACAATGGTCTAGAGAAGGTAGTATAATGGTTTCTCCTGGATTGTTAGCCAGTTGACTTTTAAAACAAGAGATTATCCTGTATTATATGGGTTGATTACAAGTAACCCTAGAGATTTTTCATGCAAAAGTGGGATTTCTAAGAATTAGACAAGAGAAAGCTCTGGCCAGCCATGGCTGGCTTTGAGTTGCAAGAAGCAAAGAAAGGGATGCAGCCCCTCAAACCTAAAAAATGCAGAAACACAGACTCTGTCCAATGCTCTCCAGAAGTTACTAGAAACCTCTTGATAGCAAACCAATAAGTCCTTTTCAGATTTTGGTCTCCGAATTGCTATCATTTGGATAAAATTTCATTTCTTATTACACATAAGTATCTTGGACATATCATTATTCCAGTATCATCTCACATGAGCACTTACCTTGATACCAAAAGTGAATACTGTCATTATTATTTTAAATATGAGTGCTAGACACAACTGCCAGATAGCTGAATATACTCCAACGCCTGCTGGACGGTCAGGAATATCGTCAACAATTTTACTGGCATTCATGTCATTTCTGTAGTCGCAGAGAGATGAGGATTCCAATGGCCCACAATCTGTAAACAGCTCTTTGATCAGTTCACTGGTGTTGAGCCTTGTGTATGGGTTGGGGAAGGCTATCACAGCAGTAATGGCTGCAACAATAATGACTTCGAGGACGGGATACTTTCCAAATTTGGTGGATTTGCGTCGACGACACCAGGCAATATTTGCCCTAATAAAAAAAGCT
>NW_022196905.1:200348236-200349556 GCF_008632895.1 Mastomys coucha
AAAGCTCCCCAAAGCCCTCCAAATACCCCTAGGAGAATAAAAGGAAACAGTTCAAAAAGGTACCATGGTGTATGATACTCCACATAAAAAAGGACCAGGCGGCTGTTACCAAATGGATTGATGGATCTCAAAACAAACGCTGCCACCAAAGCAGCAAAGAACGATCTCCATAAAGTTTTGAGAGGAAAATAATAGCTAACCTAAAAAACAGAAAAAGAAATTAATGCTATTACCTACTTCAGAGTAACTATAACTTGAGTAAATATAAAATTTACTTTAAGCTCAAGCTTTGTTACAGTTTGAATTTATGTGATTTGTCAAAATTAAAAAAGGATGCTTTTTCTTTGACTACCAGATAACTACAAATTCACCATAACTGATTATGAATGTCTAATAATCATCTATAATACCAAGAACTGTTTAGATTTTGAAGTTTCATATCTAGTACAATTATGTTAGCTATAAACATTGCCTTACTACTTGTTAACTATTAAAAATGTAGTTGATTTGTCTCTTCAATAAAAAAATACATATGCCATTGAAGCAATAAAATTATTTCCTTAGACATAAGTAACTGTTTAATAATCATACAAAACAAAAAAAGAAACAATCAAACAAACTTTAAACAAGCAAATCATAAAACTTTATTAAAAATTGGCTTGAGACCTGAGTTAAAATAGTAGAATTAAAAATATAGCTATAATTTAGCCAGCAGGTATGTAGATTTTAGAGGGTTCCACTGAGTGAAAGTCACATTTTGCTAGTTTTAAATATGTAAAGTTCAGCTAGAAACAATTACTACTATCTACACATGAATAAAAGGTTTAAAACAGGAGGCTGGAGAGGTGGCTCAGCAGTAAAGTGCCCAGATACTGCTCATATAGAGAATCCAAGTTTGGCATCCAGCACTTCCACCCAGTGGCTCACAACAGCCTGTAACTGCAGCTCCAGGGGATTTGATGCCCTCTTTTGACTTCTGTGGCCACCTACAACTCACCCGCATATAACCCAAACACATATCCATACACAGAATTTAAAAACAAATAACAAAAATAAAACATTAATAAAAATGAATAAAACAATTTTCTGTAGTTATCAGTTATGTATAAAATATTTTTTATTGAGAACTACTTTAAAACTGTCTAAATATAAAGTTAAAATCTTAAATTCTATTACACTAGCAATAAAAGTAAAGTGTGCAACAAGATACAATTTTAATGCTATTCTTTTGTACGTACCTCCTCCAAACTAAAAAGAACTCCTCCGATTGGCGCACCAAAAGCCACAGAAACCCCAGCAGCTGAGGCGGCTGACAGCACC
>NW_022196905.1:200349567-200350803 GCF_008632895.1 Mastomys coucha
AAGAACTCCTCCGATTGGCGCACCAAAAGCCACAGAAACCCCAGCAGCTGAGGCGGCTGACAGCACCTAGGAAGAGGATGTGATTGTTTCTAGTTCCCTTACCAATCAAACATACTAAACAAACGTTTGTATTCCGTGTATCCCAGGGCCTCTTCTGATCTGAACCTACATGTTCTCCTTGCAAACATGGGAGGCAAGTATTCATTTCTTCTAAACAGTTATATTTTTTCTTTTCTGCTTTAATTTAAAACTCATTTGTACTTCTTCTATACAGTCAAAATATTAATGCCAAACATACCAATAAGTACTATAAAGAGAAAGTAATGAATACAGGCAACGTTCAATACTTATGTTAGTACAAAGAGGAAACTGTGGAATGGGGTAAATGTTTACCTATTTTTTTAAGTAGGATATCATTTCTCTAGGTTTTGGAGCTAACTTCTGCACTCATTACTCTAAACCTAATGATAGACATTCCAGTCCATTAAACAGTTTCTATCATAATGATCCTAAACCCTCTGACCATCCTGCCCCACTTGACCATTCTAAGTATAGTCTACAAATATAAACAGCAGCCCCTCTGAGTCACTAACTACATGGTTAAGATGGGTTCAAGGAAGAGAAATCTCCACACACATTCTTGCAGAATCCCTGGGAAGCTCTCTAGGCGTACTCGATCATTGCTGAGTTCCCACCTGGAAATTTATTGAATTATTATTAAGATTCTTTATTCCTTTCACTACTTTGATCCAGTAAATATCTGAGGGTACTCTAAGTACTTCCTCAAATCATCTAATTTTACAAATTTTCGGGAAGAAAAATAGGAGATAAAAATTAAGTTGTAATGTGCATGAACTGTATGAAGCTGCTGGGCAGAAGTCCTGCCTCTACCATACACTAGCTGCGTGACCTCAGCCCCGTGTCTCCTGTTCTTGTCTAAGATTATGGTGATGTTACTTAGTGAATATATATAAAGTACTGAGAATACCATCTAGAATCTCATAATGCAGGATTTGGATATTTCTTCTTGTTTAGCATACCTACATACACACACACACACACACACACACACACACACACACACGCACACACACGCGCGCACACACACACACACACACACACACACACACACACACACACTAATAGCAATAGCACAGTAGTTAAAAACATAATTTTTGGAATCAGAAAAACTAATTTTAGAGCCGGGCGGTGGTGGCGCACGCCTTTAATCCCAGC
>NW_022196905.1:200350813-200352087 GCF_008632895.1 Mastomys coucha
GAAAAACTAATTTTAGTAAATATTATGCTACAAACCGTATGCTATCTAAAGCACGTCTGCTGGCTTTTTAAGCCCTAGTTTCCTAACTTCTAAATGAGGGTGGTAGTGCCATTCTTCCAGATTACCAGACACACGGCAAAGTATATCTTTTGAATTTTCATTCAAAGATGAAAACATAATGCTTTTAAATGTTTCACTTTAGGGATACCTAGATACAAGAACAATACTTTAGTGCTAATATTGCAAGGTAGTTTAATATTTAATGCTAATGTACAAGGTACATAGTATACTCCTTGTATAATGAATGTACCTTGTATATACCTTATATAATATACAAGGTACTATAATTATTTATATTAAAGAAACTGATAAAAATGTGTGTGTTTGTGGGGGGTGCATTTACATTAGTAACAACAGGATGAAAGGCTAGGGCCTGAGTTCAGCCCTTGATGCAATGTAAAAGCCACACATTAACAACCATAACATCTCTGTACCATGTAAGGCTGCAGGATTAGATTACGAAAACCTAATTTAAGACTCCAAAAGACAATGAGGCTAAAGAAACTCAAGTCCATACTAATGCTCAGGATCCTGCTTTTCCTTTAGAAACACCCACAACAATATAGAAACCTAGCTAAAGCTGAAGTCTTGTTTAATGATCTGCTGGAAAAGTTCATGTTTGCCCTAAGAGAGTAAAAAGGGAGTGTAAAGTATCTGAATAAAGAGGACCTCCCACATCCCCTGGAAACTTCTGAAGGCCCTCAGAACTTTGCCATGGTGCTTGCAAGAAAGGTTTCTGTGTATTATACAGAATTTCCATGGCATTAGACACTATCTCCAGGAGGACAATACAGCCCAACTTCCCAAGCCTGAAAATGCAGTAATGTCAAAAGTCAAGTGAATAAAAACAGCAAAGATCTTTGAAAACATCAACTGAAACCAAAGGGGATCTTGCTAGTCTGACTAAACCAGCAGCAGCAATCAACTCCAGAAAGGTACAAGTTAAGAAGGAAAAAGGAAACTCACACTAATCTCAAATTTTAATCTGAATACATAACTTATGGCAGAAAGTTACGAGGATCTTTATACAAGGGAGTCAGAGGCAATGGACATCAAGTTTCTGTGACATTCATTTCCCTGTTAAATGAACTACACACATCACTCACCTCCCTCTTTTTAGCTTCATTTGTGCTATACTTTGGAAAGAGGTAGGAAAAGATATTTCCACAGCAGCAGGCAACGTGTACCAAGGGACCTTCTTTTCCTAAACTCAA
>NW_022196905.1:200353746-200408972 GCF_008632895.1 Mastomys coucha
AAGAAAGGCAAAACTCAAAGCCCAAAAGATGTACATGATGTAGTTCATGATATAAGACCCAGGACCCTAAAAAGCAAAAACAGAGTGTGGACTTGATCTACAGTGCAGCACTAATTCAAGCGCCTGCCACATAAGAAGCTGCTGAAGAGCTTACCATTACTGTTACTCGTACTTTTAGATTTGCGATTCAGATATGCTGCCCAGACTGAGTTCAAACTTCTAAACTCAAGAAATCCTCGTCTCAGCTTCCCAAGTAGCTGGGACTACACAAGCACATGCCACCACATACACACATCTGGGTAAAAGGTCTAAAAGCCTCTTGGTTTATTTCCACTATAATAAAAGCTCTAGGTGAACAAGGTATTTAAGTAGAATCCAAAAGCTAACCACCGTACATACTAAGTAAGAAGCCTTATTTCCGCCTGGCAAATTTCCTAGGTTTCTCGATGTCTAAACCTAAAGTCTTGTTATACAGACATGCTATGTATGACCTATGCCTACCCACAAATGTTTCAGAAACTGTTGGAGGAGGTAAAACTCTGTTAGCACTTGCATTTTTCCTTTTCTGTTGTCTCTTGTTTTTTGTGACTTGTTTAATGTGTATATGTGTTTGGCTGTGTAGTTCATTGGACCACATGTATGCAGAAGCCAACAACATGCATTTCAGGAGTTCTGAAAAGGGCAATGTGATTCCCTGGAAATGTAACTATAGCTAAGAGCTCCCATATAGTGCTGAAAACTGAGCTCTGGTCCTCTGCAAGAGCAGTGAACACTCTTAACCAGTGAACAATCTCCGCGCCCCTGGCAATACGATTTCATTTTGTTACAATTCTCCTGAAGGTCATTAAACTGACTTCAACTAAGCAAGGTAAGAAACAACACATGGAACATAACACCAAAAAATATTCTACCAACCTCAACTTAGACTATAACAATGGTTTTTAAATAAATCCATATGAATATAAAATATATCTAATATCTTAAATTTAAGCTTTATTCTAGAACATCATTGTAATAATATTAAATATTGTACTACCTAAAAAAATATATGACCTTCCACCATCTGCAAATACATAGGCCTAGTTCCTGTCCAAGGCACTTTTTCTTTGGGAGGCACCTTTCCTGGCGAATAAACTCCATTTCAGAAAACCATAGAAGGACATAATGCATGTATCAAGAGATTATGGGAGCCCAGCCCTACTGGATACATCTACACCATACCTCCTGGATCTATTATGGCTCAGGGAAGCGGGTAGTGGTGCTACGGGCACACACACAGAAAGATTTTAAGAACCAAAATACCAAGAAGTTTAACTTAAAACAGTGTCTCTAAGAAAAAGGCAGCATAAGCAAGACCAGAAGAGTGGCAGTTATCAGTAGATCCATGAATGTGGAAAAGAAGGAAATCTCCCAGGATCCTACCTCTACACAAAGTACTATAAGAACCACGGAGAGCAGGAAAAGGGACTATTAGCCTCTTCTAAGGGTTAGTGCTGTCCTTAGTTATCCAATATAGAATGACCAGCCATGAAAATACACACACACACACAAACACACACACACACACACTAATGGTGTAAGAAAAAGAGACTATCAATTTAAGATTTAGGAGCATAGGAGGAATTGGAAGGAAGGTACCTGGAAGGGGATAGAGGAAGGAAAGACAAGAGGGAAACGATATAATTCTATTTTAATTATATTAAAAATGTATAAATTTCTTTAAAGTATCTCAACTTGGAAGCTGATTTTATAAATTATAAAATACATCTTGTACTTCCATAATTCATATTTCACCAACATTGGTGACATAATGTATTAATCCCCATTAATAACTTCCTATCAACTTTGCACAGCTCCTGTTGCAGGAACTGTACGTCTGTCACACCTTGCCCTAACCCCACATCCCGACGCATGTGACTCATGTGATTATGCAGGAAGTACCACACAGGCTGCTGGAGGCAATCTGCACTTGCTCTCACTGTGTATATCTTCCACTCCTCTGCTACAGACATTTGCTTCTTTCCCTTAGTGTAGGGTACAATCACCTAATGTGACAGATTCTACAACTAAATAAGTGGCCATACTTATGCACAGCAGAGACTAACTCCAGCAAAGACTTACCTCTGCTTGACCTATGATTAACTCTGCCCATGTTTTCCACTGTGGACATTTATCCCTCTCTTCAAACGTCGTCTCATTAGAGCCCCAACAACACTGTTCATGGTTGTACCACAATGCACTGAGGCAGATACCCTCCTTCAGGTCAGTCATCCAGTCAGCAGCAATGTCTATCAACCCAGCTAGAGCCCCTGTAAGAAGGCAATGGAAACGGTCCAAAATATGGCTGGCTAGTTAGAGAGAGCTGAGACTACAAAATATGGCTGGCTAGTTAGAGAGAGCTGTCAAGTTAAGGATTAATGAAAAGCAAAATACATCCTATAGATAAAGGGTCAATTAGGAACTGTTATCTAAGTAACTGGTATTCCTTGTTTGGAATTAAAACCAACTCACATTATTAAAATTAATTACAACTTAAAAAAGAGAAGAGGTTATTTTAAAAGTACTAAAATACTCATCACAACTATGGTACCTGAAATCAGGACTTTTAATTAGCATGTTTCCATCTCGTCAGTAGACTTATGACACAGAGCTCATTAAAATGTAATGCTTGTAGATAATCATGGTGGCATACACCTTTAATATCAGCACTTAGGAGGCAGAGGAAGGAAGATCTCTGTGAGTCTGAGGCCAGCCTTTGTCTATATATTATGTTCCACTATAGCCAGGTTACATATTGAGATTGTCTCAATACAAAATAATAGAATAAAATGTTCATTAAATATAATTAAGGAAGTTCATATCATTCCCTGAATTATTCACTGTAAGTTTGTAATTTTTCTTAACATAAAGCTATACATATAAAGATTATCTTATTCACAGAATACTGAAAATTATATATATATAAAGTTATGATCAAATCTAGATCAATCTTATCACAAGAAATCATTAGGTCACACAGACAGAGCACAAAATTCTTAATGCATGCCACTAATCAATACTTCTCTCTGTTCTCCACAAATATCTTACTTTTTCCTATTTTCTGTCTTGCCTGATGAAGGTGGAATGATTCTACTACCCTTAGTAGGGCTCACACTATTAGCTGCTAGAAGTTCAACTCCTCTCTCTAGGGACTTGACAGCCACAGTGGAAAGTGCAGGACTAAAGAACAGACCATTTAGTGAGCCACCTATCATGTCAAGGTGGGGGCAAGCACTGAACTTCTCTTTGCTTTAGTCCTTCATCTGCACCATGGCATAGCAGTGTTAATGATGGAGCCTGTATGAGGCTTACACACATGCAGAGCTGCTAAGGGACTGCATGACAGCAAGTATAAGCTATTAATTATACTAAATACAAGCCATTTCATTCATCCCAGTCATTGGTCACATATGGAAACAGAATCTGGAAAGATTAGCCAAATTGATAAGACAAAGTGCCCTAGCCAATTAGATTCAGAAGCCTCTGTCTCCTGGTCTCATATTTACTTTTTTCCAAGAGATGTAAATACTGTAAAAAAATTCTAATGTGCCTAAAAAGGGGGAGGGAGTTATCCAGTTAACTTAAAAACAAAACCAAACAAGATAAACCAAAAGGTTTCCTTACCTGATGCCAACCCTGTCAATGTAACTACAAGCCATCCTGACCAGGCATCATATAGACTTTTTGTCATTTCCCATGCTGATTCTTTTTTTTTACTGTTGATCTGAAATTACAAATATGTTTCATTTCTTAAACTGTATTTCTACAATGCTTGACTATACTTAATTTTCTCACATCTCATAACACAGAAAGTACCTTGTGAACTAAAGAATAACAAAGCTAATGTGGGATAAAAATCACTCTGTAGGACAGTTGTACCTAAAAGTCAGAGGACAAGCACCAAGCAGAAATCTATCTGTATTTTAAATAAGAACCTGTGGGTTTGACTGTGAGGGACTGTGGGCCACATGGAAGCCTAATCTAGACTGTTTGAAACCTTATCTGTACACACAGATAGTTTACACATCACAAGTTAGATAATATAACTGTAAATGTTCGGCTTCAGTACTTTAATAACATATAATTGTGTTTAAAAGTTAAAATTAATTAAACAAAAACTGATCAAAAATATAATACATGAGTCACATGGGCAAAGAGACACCCCTCCCCTCAAATTATAGAACTATGAATACATAGGTGTAGGGCTCTAATCCTACTTGTAACAGCCAAAGACTTCTTGTGCAAGCCAGAAGAAAAATGTCCTCAACTGACTGACTGTATGCAGTTAAGAGAATAATAAGAAGGAAACAGGTTTGATGAAAATCTCCCCTCATTACGAACAGCAGGGTTTGCTGGTCTCCCTAAGAATGCACTTCTCAACCCATCCCTAACTAGCTTCTTTTGTCTTGCTCACAAGCTTAGCTTTAAGAAGCTCTATTGTCCATCTAGGGCCACAATGTTCAACTAGTCTGTAGAAAAGTACAGCTAGAATTCAATGAGCTGATCTATTTCAAGTACATCATCTATTCAAAAACCACAGGACCAATTAAAGACACAGTAACATCTAAGGTGCATGAGAAAATTATATCCCTTTGAAATAGAAGCATCCAAACACAGACATCAACCACTTTTTAGAATGTCTTACAAATGGTCACTAAATACCACTTTGCTTTTCCTTGATAAAAAATAAGCATATTTTTAAAAGATAATTATTAAGTCATTTTCAGACAGTCTCTGCCATTCTTCTTGTTCTTCTGTTTGCATATAACAGATGTTTAATAAACTCTTGCTGGTGCATTTACAGTACAGAAACACTGTGTGTAAAATAGTGTTGATTCATCACCAAGCTACAAAAATACAGCTATCTAAATGTTTACCAATATAGTATTAGTTAAATAAGCTGCAATGCTTTCTTAAAAAAAAAACAAAAAACGGGCTGGAGAGATGGCTCGGCAGTTAAGAGCACCAACTGCTCTTCCAGAGGTCCTGAGTTCAATTCCCAACAACCACATGGTGGCTCACAGCCATCTGTAATGGAGTCTGATGCCCTCTTCTGGTGTGTCTGAATGGTGGTGTACTCATATGCATAAAATAAATAAATCTTAAAAAAACAAAACAAAAACAACCCAGTGGTAATATTACTTGTCACTTTGTAAAGCAAATTAAAAACAATAAAGTATTCTTACTCAGTGGTAATTTTCTGATACTTGTATTATAATACTATCTCATAAAAAGTATCATTATGAGCTAAAGATAGTCTCAAAAGAAAATCCACAGACAACCTGGAAGGCCCACGAAACCCCCTGAAGCTCTGCAAGGGAAACTATTTCCAGCTTAATAAGATTATATATGCCTTGGGTTAAATTTCCAAGACAAAACCCAACCAACCAACCAACCAACCAACCAACCAACCAACCAACCAACCAACCACTGTCTACATCTAACAATCTACATAGATCAGCAAACTAGAATTTTCTAAATGATAATTTCATGTTAAGAACATGTATTCTCAAAGTTCAAGGTGAAGCACTGGATTTCAATTTAACATAGCTGGCGTTAAGACAGTTCAAAATGCATATAACAGCTAATCTTTTACAAACTACTACAAGGAAAAGCAGATATGATAATCCATCAGTCTTTTATTAAGCCAAGCAATCGTGAAGACTAAAAAAAAAGAAAAAAAAAATCACCCTGCAAATACTTTTTAATTTTGGAAAATGTATTATTATTTTTATATAATATTAGTTATATTTAAAATAGTGGGTTTATAGTTGTAATTTTTAAGTGAATTGGTATTTTTAAATGTTCTAAAGCTTAACACTTAACAAGGAAATATTAACACATATAAACAAGTTTCTTGGAGTCCGTGTGCTTCTCTTCAGGTATGCTTTGCGTCAAGAGCATCTCAACAACCTGGACTTCTCACACACAGCACAATCTACTGTAAGCTCAGGCTTCACATAAAAACAGACACCAATCAAAAGGCTACAACTAAGTTTCGTAAACTTATTTTGAAAACAAATTTCAAATACCATAAATAGACAAATGGGTAAATAAATAAGAGGCTTTGGGAAATCTGAAATTTTTATCTTAGAGAAACCTTTTATCTACCTTTGAAAAGGTACATTTTAGATTATACCAGTGTGCATTAACTGTACTGTGGGATTTGGGGTTGGGGTTCTTCTTGGGATGGGGTCTTGTTATTTAGTCTACACTGGGTTCCTGCACATCAGCCTCTTGATTGCTTGAATTATACACATACACTACTACTATGCCTCAATTTTCTTTCTGGCTTCTCTTTGGAAAAGAAAAATCAATGGCTTATTATGCACACAAAAAACTTTATCCAGGATACTTGAAAAATACCTCAGCATTTATTACTGGTGAAATGTTAAGGAACTACAAAATCCTAGAGGGATGTTGTTGTCAGGTGCCTTATCATCCTTTCACATTAGACTTAGCAAGACGCTCTTCTGCTTTAGCTGCTGAGATGCTGAGAGCATCCTGGTGACCTCATTAGCTGGGCCAGTCTTCACCCAGTTCCTAGGCTGCATTTCTCCCTTTCTATCCTACTGTGTCTAAGTGTATTTATTTTTGTTGCTGCTGTTTTTAAACTACCTCAAACCCTAAACAGAAGAACACAGAATACAAAGGAACTAAAAGAGGGAACATCAAGACAAAGCAGAGAAAATGTATAACATGTCAAAATATATTTTAATGTATAACATTTTAGTGGCCTGCAATCATTGGCAGAAATACTATTGTAAATCATCCATCTTGCACTTTTTTAAAAATACTGAAAATACTCACCCGTCTGTGCCTTTCTCTGTCCTTACACTTCTCTCGTACCCAGTCAATAGTATGGAAATCATCGTATGTACCGACACCTGGGATAGGTTCATCCAAGAGATCCAGCAAGTGGGTAGAGCTATTAATGCTGCCTCCATTTGTCATTGTATAATGAGTTCCTGCAGCACACAAAAAAAGTCTATTTTATAAGCTAACAGTGAGTTTGCAACTTCTTTAGAAATTGGTAAGTTGTAAATGTCATCACAAATCACTGAAAAATAGAGGAAACAATGATTATCCAAAATTAGAAATAAGGCAAAAATAATATTCATGACCTCAAAGTTTTATTAGCAACCAGCCTAATGGTCACCTTATACTTTGGCCAAGAGAATTTTGTATGAATTACTACTATTTACCATTGGTAAGAAAATAGATTCCATAAAGTTAGAAGATAACTTCTGAAGAGCGATAAGCTGAAAATGATTTTCATCTAGTAAAATGTAAGTTGTTGCTTTCTAGTAGGAAAGATAACTCTCAGAATTGTAAACTTTTTGTTGTTGTTTCTTGTTTTATGTCTTAAAAGACTTGACTTTGCTTCACAGACTACATACATTTCTGCCTCACAGGTTTCATCAGTTTCATCATCAGTTTCAATCAGTTTCATCATCAAGCTGGTTCCTTCATTAGGGTTAAATAAATCTTTGACACATATTTACTATATATTTTATATGATTAAACAAACCTAAAGAAAGTCCTGGAATGCTAAAAGACAACTGGGGAATTGAAGAAGTACAGGCAGCTTTTAATTATGATAATAAGTTCAATCTAACACATAAAATGAAATGCAAATTTTTAAGTATGTAAATGCACTGAGCTGTTAGTTTACTAAAAAGAGGTCTTGACAAAAAGTCCATATATTAAATATAAACCCTTTGGGAAGAGAAAGAGATCACATTTAATATATACTGTGGTAGTGTGAATGTGAATGCTTTTATAGGCTCATATACCTGCATACTTAGTCCCCATCAGAACTATTTGGAAGGATTAGGAGGTGTATCCTTGTTGAAGTAGGTGTGCCCTTATTGGGGGAGATGTGTCTGTGGGGTGGGCTTTGAGATTTCCAAAGCCCATCCAAGCCCAGTGTCTCTCTGTGCATCTGTCTCTCCTTCCTTCACACCACCTCTCCCCTCACTGTGCCTACTACCTATGGAACTCTCAGCTGCTGCTCCAGTGCCATGCATGCTTCCCACCATGATGATGGCCCTAACCCTAGGAAACTGTAAGCAAACCCCCAATTAAATGCTTCTTTTAACATAAGAGTTGCTTTGGTGTCTCTTCAGAGCAATAGAACAGAAACTAAGATATACATAAATAATCTAAAACCAGCAATTCACTAGTAGGAATTTTTCTTTTAAGATTCTATTTGTACAATCTCAGAACAAATTAAAATTGAGCATAGTGTGGGTAGAATTTCCTAAAACGTGTTATAGAAAACAAAAACATATGGATGCTAAAATATTTGTAATCTGATAGAAAATTCAGCTAACAGCTAGAGAGGGCAAGTATTTTAGACATGAAAGCCAATTCTGCCACTGTACCACAAAATAAGGTACAGAAATACATTACTGGGTAGATATGAAAGCACTCTACCAAAAGTTTTAAAACAAGGTGAAAACTTGTCTTTTAAAAAACAAAAGAAAGGGGCTTGAGAGATGGCTCATCAGTTAAGAGCACTGTCTGCTCTTCCAGAGGTCCTGAGTTCAATTCCGAGCAACAACATGGCAGCTCATAACCATCTATAATGTGATCTGATGCCCTCTTCTAGCTTGCAGGTAGGTATACATGCAAATAAAGCACTCATACATAAAATAAATAAATAAACTTAAATCAAAACAAAACAAAAAGAGAAAGAGATGAAGGTAAAAGTTGTCATGTGGCCACAGTTTTCCAACATTTAATATACAGACTTTGTGCTAAAAATAAATTTAAAGTAAATAAAAAATATATCTATAAAATGAGACCTATTTTTTCCCCTGACTTTTAAGGACAAAGCAAATTTCCTAGGCGACCTTTGCTTTGCTGTCTTGCTATTTAAAATGAACGCATTCCCTTTTATGTAGAGATAAAGAAATAATTGCAAATTTAACATCAAAAAAAGCTATCATATGGCAAGGTCAGAAGCAGAGTCTTCCCTAGAGAATAAGAGAGGCATCTCAGGGTATCAGCAAGAGCTCCCTCATAAACTGGAAATGAATGAAGTAGAAGCAACAAGGAGCTTCCATGCCAACCCAGAAACTGTAGCACTGCTAAGATACAAGCTAATGAAATACACTGTGGGTTACAAATGTTTCCTCATAATTCAAATGCCTAGAAACAAGGTATGAAAATGTGAGTGTCTATTTCCTTTTCCTTAACAGGATTCTCTCATCTCCGTATTGAAATATATTTGAATGTTGCCTTACGAAGGTGTAACGCATCTACAAAGAGAATAGTATATCGATTTCAGTATTCTGGCTGAAGTGCTCCAGGAATAAATAATTTACAGGATTGGCTGAGAGTTTAAAGATACAATCCCCGCATTGTAATGTTTACATTCATTACATAAAACACATTCATACTATAAAGATTTAAACACATTTTCAAGAAGAAAATGTCATTTATCAAATTATAAAAGCATTTATGATATCTTGACAAATATAAGAATATCTACTTTGCTTTCTATATAGTAACATTAAAACTGGTATTTGGAGGAAAGTGTCAAGAACCCTTGTGTCTTTATGAAACGTTGCACGATACTTTGTGGTATATACAGAAAAATGAAAAAGGATACTCTCACAAGAATAAACCAAATACACCCAAGTAAACGAAGTTCTGCAAAATAAAGAGTTGTTTTATTCCTCAAACTGTTAGCTAGGCATGGTGGCATACAGTTTACTCTCAGCACTAGGAAGGCAGAGGCCACTGGACCTCTATGAGTTTGAGGCCAGCCTGGCTGGTCTTAATAGTAAGTTCCAGGGCAGACAGGATACATAAAGAGAACTTGTCTCAAACAAATATCTCCAAAATGTTGAAATTATAAAAAATGAAGAATGAGCAATAAATTGTCCTGAGTTAAAAGAAACATGACATCTAACTATAAGATGTTCTTCAGGATTAGACCATGGACCAGAGGAATACTGACTTAGACTACAATCTAGACCAAATAATAATGTTATACCAATGTCAGTTCTGATTCTTAAAAATCGTAAATAATTATATATATAGATATACTTATTTAAGAAAGATATGCACTTTTTCTGAATTTTACTCTTAACATAATTAAAAATATAGAATATTCATACATGCATTATCTATAGAAAATGTTACATTTTACCTGGAATATTTAATACAAAGGCAAAGAACAAAAGGCAGAATAAATTAATGGGATAAACTATTAATATTTCAGAAATTCAGATAAACTATGAAGGACCCTTTGTATTAATTTTCACTTCTATAAATCTGAAAATTTGTTTCTTCAATGCTGAGGACCATTAAAGCTATATCCTCAGCCCTGAAATTATTATAGAGGAGGTACTACAAGGATAAAGGTGGCTCATTTAGTAAAGTGCTTGCTATATAAGCATGAAAACCTGAATTCAAGCTCACATAAAAAAAATCCAGGTGCAGCCATGAAATATTAGGGGAACACAGACAAGAAGATTCCTGGGGCTTTCTGGCTAGTCATTCTACCCAATTAGAAAGTTCAAAGTTCAATGACAGACCGTTTTCCACAAAAAAAAAAAAAAAGGAAAAGGAAGAGAAGGGGTACTACAGAGGACCCAAGTTCCATTCCCAGCAAAAGACCTGCAACTCTAGATCCACAGGTTCCAATGCCCTTTTTTGATAAGCAAGGAGGTGTCACACACACACACACACACACACACACACACACACACACACACACACACACACACGTCAACAGCTCTACAGGTTCCAGCACTACTGTTACCTGTGTTGCTCTTATCTGAACAGAGCTAAAGAACTACAGACTTCTGATTTCACTCTATGCAAAACCCAGAACTTGTGTACCTTTCAACATACACATACACTAGTACATTACCAGAACCACGAAATGCATTTCTAGACTATCTGTATCATAAAGATATACATATAGAATAGCTATTTCTCCTATACAACTGTGAACTGAGAAGCAGAAAAAGATTGCTAGTCTTTCATCAAGTAGGAAAACAGGAGCACAACAAATATTTATATTCATCATTCATATATCTTGAATTTAGTGACTTTGAAGTAAATGCCCTATGGAAGCTATTCCAAACATGTCAATTCACCCAAAAAAAAAAAAAAAAAACTGCAGCAAATCGAGATTTCTGAAACCCAAAAATTTTCAAGAATTTTAATATTTACATTAGTATGGAATGCCTGTAAATGGTTTTACATATTTTGTTCCACCAAATAACACAGAAAAACTACGTTGTAAAAAGGAGGAGGAAGAAACCTTAAAGGGATATTTTGTAACTGTAATAATAGTCAAGTATCTCAAATACATTATACAGTTCATAGCTTGTAGATATGCGAAAGGATTCACTTACATATGCAAAAGTGAGATAAACTGAAATCAGTTACATGCTTATTAAGTTTTTTAGTAAGCAACAAAGTAATCAACATCATTCATCCTTCAACATCTTAAAGTAGACAAGTTTTAATTATTACCCAAATACAAACTGAAGTTCTCTTACATGTAGGGTATACTTTTTTTTTTACTAAAACAGTATTTCAAGAGTTGGTTAATATATAAGTTATAATATGGTTTTTCTAAAATTGATATATACAAAAAACTTAGGAAAATAAAGGTCTTCCAGGATAAAATAGAGGCAGTCAGACCACTGTTTCCTTGATTATTATACCTCTCTTTGCCTTCAGCATGTATCTTACAATTGGTTTAATAACCTAAACTGACAGGATGTCATTTCTAATGCAAATGCTGCCCTCATTTGCTTATCTATAGAGACAGTAATGACTATAAAGGCGAATACCTTTTGGGACTAAATATTAAGTTCCATGACCTTATTATTTCTTTATCCTGTCCACAAACTCCCCCAGACCAGAGAATACATGCATTACCAGGTAAAAGAGTAGAACATAAAATTTCAGTATTACTGGTGCTGGAGAGCCAGATGCTCAGCAGTGAACAGCACTCGCTATTCTTGCAAAGAACTCAGGTTCCTTTCCAGGCAGCAACCTGAGAGCTCACAGCCATCTCTAACTCCAGGTCTAGGCTTTACGATGGGTTCTTCTGGCCTCCACAGGCACTGCACACATGTGGTACACAACTATACATGCATACAAAACACACATATAAAATAAGGATAAATAGTTCAGGATCCTGAAACCCATACAAAAGAGAAAATCATAAAAGCAAATACTTTTGAGCACAAGAGATGATTTTCTAGATTTCAAAAGTCTGTAAGGAAAGGGCTTGGAATTGCTGGAAGAAGCCACACAAAAACCCATTTTGCCATATTCCTTGAGATATGCTGGACAAAGACTAGAGAGAACCAAGTAAAGAAGAAAGTTACAGATTAAAGATAGACTTCAAACTTTTCTATTTCCTGGATGTGAAACACACAGACCAAGCTTCCTCATAAGAGGGCCATATTCACTTAGATGATAAGCTTTTCATTCACACTTTATGAAAGTCATGTCATTAAATGTACACACATCATTATGATGAGTGTTTAATATATTTTCTATGATACACTATAACTTAAAAATTTAGGGGCTGGTGAGATGGCTCAGTGGGTCCTGAGTTCAAATCCCAGCAACCACATGGTGGCTCACAACCATCTGTAATGAGATCTGACGCCCTCTTCTGGTACGTCTGAAGACAGCTACAGTGTACTTACATATAATAATAAATAAATCTCTAAAAAAAATTTAGATCACTTGACCATTGCAAGCATTATCTGAATTATATACTTTTCTTAGTCATTTTTTACAATTAATTTCAACTTTTTCTTGTCCCATTTTTCAAAGCCCACTACCAAATACTCATTATTAATAATCAGGTATATCTTAAAACTTAAAATGATTAAATAAAGCAATTTATCATCATCAAAGGGGTATTACTTTTGCAAGAGGTCCATATTGATTTTGCCCACTTAGTATCCCTTTACTTCTGGCAACATGTCTAAAGCTTTTTATTTAAAAAAAAAAAAAAAAAAAAAAATCTTCTACCCTATGCAGTAGGAAGTGTCTAAGACTTCATCAAACTATATTATATTATGGTATTCATCAATGATCAAATCATTTAATCTTAACTCAAAACATGGCAATATGCAAAAGAGAATGGAAGAAAAAAGGTATTGTCTTCATTTAGACCAGATGCTCTTCAACTTTAGAGGTGGTGGAGGGGGTTCTCAAATTTTTAACTAATCATAATTACGCTATTATGTATACAAAATCACTTAGTAAATAAGGGATTATAAGTAAATTGCTTAGAAGTATGATCAATAATGTAACTAGTGACAGTTTCACAGTTCAAATATCAAAAATACAGGAAGCAGCAGGCAGATTTCTGAGTTCGAGGCCAGCCTGGTCTACAGAGTGAGTTCCAGGACAGCCAGGGCTACATAGAGAAACCCTGTCAACCTTGTCTCGAAAAACCAAAAAAAAAAAAAAAAAAGAAAAAATACAGGAAGATTACACTTTGAAATTTGAACTATATACATACACTGGCTTGCAAGTGACTCCTCCTATTCACTATACAAAGGAGACTTTTTTGCTTCATTTTGTTCTTTTATAGCCACAAAACACTCAGACAACTATGGAAATAAAATGCACTAATCTGTAGAAAATTTAAGATTAGCTCTATATTAAAATATATTTCTAATAGAGAAAAATAATCTTTTTTTTTAAAAAAATGTATTTTATGTAAATGAGTGCTCTTTCTATATGTACACCTGCATACCAGAAGAGGGCATCAGATCCTAAGATAGATGCTTGTGAGCCACCATGTGGTTTCTGGGAACTGAACTCAGGACCTCTGGAAGAGCAGACAGTGCTCTAAACCGCTGAGCCATCTCTCCAGCCCCAAGAATAATGCTTTCAACAAATGAAGCTGAGGAAAGTTATCTATGCAAGAGGATGAAACCAGATGCCCAACTCACACACACATGAACAAAAACTCAAATGTTTTGACCCAAAATTAATATCAGCTAAAACTTCAAAATCCTAAGAAGAAAATTTAAGAGTCTTGTGGCCTTGAATTAGTCAAATAGATGTATCAACAAAGGATACATGACAAATAAGAAATGCATATCAAGTGGGCTACATCAGAATTGAAGTAACTTTTCCATGCAAAGGCTGACCGTATTAACTAGCTGACATCTGAAAACAATAAAAACAACTAACACTTGTGGAATATTTATTGTGCAATAGACATGATTCTTAGTACAGCTCACTCAATAAAACATTTTAAGATAAGACTTATCCTCTATTTTATAAATTTGAAAAACAAAGAAAAAATACTATGAAATATCAAGACCATAATGTAAGTAAGTAGTGGAATAAACAACCAAACCTATGTGTTTATTCCAAAATTACTGCCACTATATTAATAGGGTCAAAAAACATAATTTCATGATTGGAAGATATATATTTAGGGTAAGTCTCAAAGAGTAGGGTTCAGAATAATTAGTCAATTACCTACTTTTCCCTAAACACATGTGTATGTGCACTTAGCCTGTGGACAACCGTTGTAATTCTATCAATAACAATCACTATGGGAACTCTGCCTTTCAGTTCCAGACTCCAGATCACTTTCTTCTGTATTGTTTAAATTGCTACAATAAAAGGTGTAGTGGGCTGACGTGAGCTCATATCACAATCAAAAGGACCAGGTGTCTGGAACCCACATAAATGTCAGGTGGGTGTGGCAAAGAGCTTGATATTCCTGCCTTGGAGACAAGAAATCCCAGAAGTAAGGTGTCTAGTAAGACCAGGTAGATCTGTTGCTAGCTCCGAGTCTAACTTTAAGACATTGCCTCAAATAATAAGGCAAAAGAATGATCAAAGAAGATTCCCAATATCAACTCTAGCCACCCCTATCACCACACACACATACCCCAAAAACAAAAGGGGAGAAAATGTTGTAATACTACTCTTGGGCAGTGTTTTGCTCTCAGAATACACACTGCAAAACTGCTATGCTAACAGCGCACCCCCTCTTCCACCCTCAGGATCTTCAAGACTCATCTTATACCATGGAGAGCCTACCTTTACTCACCAAATTAAACTCTCCCTCCAGGTGTACACTTAGAAATTAAACTCTCCCTCCAGGTGTACACTTAGAAGCTAGTGTTTAAGCCCTTGGACTATAGCCTATAGCATTCCTCACTGACACAGCTACAGATATGTACCTAAATAAAATCAAAGTTTGGTAAATGAAACTGGTTGGTAAATAGTGATTTTTCACTTTTTATTTTCATCTCCTAAAAAATACTGGTTAATTTCTTTCTGAGCAACATTTTAAATCTGAAGGTTGACACAAAACTAGAGAAAATTAATCAAAATTATCTACTTTTCCATAAATTAAAAATCTTTATGTACTACTAAGCTTCAATGTATAGTTGATTAACTGTACTAAATGAAAGCAGGATTCAGTAATAAATTCCAGAGTTACACAAGCAGCAACGTAATGTTTTTCTCACAAACACTCAAACACCTATTTTAATAAAGAACAGGCATACCACTTAATAAGATTAATAAGCTTAACAAGATTGTCATTTATTACCTTCAGGCCAAGTTCCAAAGACATGAGGGTGAACTTGCCATTTCCACTGATATTGCTATCATAGCAGATGAGCATAAGCACAGACAACATTACAGAAGAAGGGAGCCAGAAATCCATGTTTATCTCCTGACACAGAGTTACGCTGTCTTTAGAGTAATGGATGCAGCCATGTATGTTTTCTCCTCTAGGAGCTTAGTAATAAGAAATGTCATCCTGGTAAGGGGAGGAAGGGGAAATGTTGTAGGTTGACAACAGAAGTCCCAGGGTCTGGGTAAATTAAAGAGGCAATGGCAAGGGTGGCCGATGTGTTTCATCTGGTAGCTATTTACCTAGTACATACAAAATTTAACCTAGCACTTGGGAGGTAGAAGCAGGAAGATCAGACAATCAAGATCATCTGCAACTACATTTCAAGGTTGCAGCCTGGACCACATACAACTGCTTGAACACACAAAATGGGATAAGTGGGGGTTGTCAAATAGAAAACTCTGTGGTTAGTAAGTCATCAGTTGAATAGTAGCTAGATCAATGACAGTAAATGAAATATAAAAGTATATACTTTGAAAAATTGTTCAGTCACCCAGTCACATTTAACTACTTAAACCACAAAGACCTAGAAGCTAATACAAAATCCCAAAGAAGGCATGCAGTTAGCCAGTACCACCGCTGAGCCCACTGCCTACTTCAATGTATTGTTTAGTTATCTGCTCTGTTGTCACCTCAATATAAAAAGTAGCAGCCGTAAATAGACAAGGTAGATACAAGTTCCTATGCATATTGAATGTTCAAACTTCAATTCTGATCTCCGCATATACAATGATGAAGATACAGCATCAGAACAAATAAGTAAATTTGCAAAAAAGAAGTTAAAGTAAATTGTGGTCTGAGTTGTAAAGGAAGAAACACACACTCATGCACACACACACACAAAGGACAAAAACACCCTACATATTAAGCACAGTAATTAAAAATAAAAAAAAAATTGTCACTAGTGTCCTATGTAGGCACAAGGTAAAAACTTGATGCAAGAAAAACATCAACATTATAAATTTAGTAAATGTGTTAAGAGGTCTGCTCATATCCTGAGATTTGAATATACAAAGTATTTCTGATGTAGGATAAGCCATAAGATGATTTAAAATACTATCTATTAGAAAACAGAGCTAGGTTAATAAAATGCTTAGGATTTTTATTAAAAATGTAAATATAATGAAAATATAATTTGACAACAGATCTGCCTTATAACAGTGCATGAAGACAAATAATAGTATAAAATAAGCTTCACTAATATCAAATAATTTATTAATTTTTAAAATCAGAAGCCTAGAGGATATCCTTTTGACAACAAGAATATATTTAACATCTGAATTTGTACAAGTGGAGAGCTACTATGATTCAGGAGGAAAGAAGAATGCAGTCACATAATAGGGTAGGAAAAAGATTTAAATGATCGACTTCACTGTTTCCTTTACTACTCACAAAAAAACTTGCTGATAGATACGATGCAACAGAGCTAATCATTCTCTGACCAGCTCTTTAGTCCCTGACACAGCACTTATTTGTTCTATTTTCTCTACCACAATCGCCTGGCAAATTCCCTTGCTCACTGAAAAATGGCCTACTTAGTACCACCTGCCAAAAGGAGCCTTGTCTCTTCCTCTCCTAAAGGGCCTCACAGCAGCTTCAAGAGTGTAGCTAGCATCCTCCACGGTTCGTCTTCAACATCAGAAGCCTCCAGCACACTGAAGCACAGGTCATTTGAGGCTTGTAGGCAGTGAGAAGAAGATCAAATGATAGGAAGGGTCAAGTTATGTGAATCAATTCTATTAAATTTTAGCTATTAGTATTACTATTGTAGCTGCCACCAGTCTCCACAGCACCTAGTTATGACTTCTATAAACACAAGAGTTTCATAAGTACTTCAAATAAAACAACAAGCAGTCAAATAATTTTTAAAGACTTTTTACATGGAGTAAACAAAATATTAAACCTGTCCCTTCTAGGTCCATCAAAAAAAAAAAAAGGCAATTCTAGAGCCTGGGGCCTGGTGAAATTGTTCAGTGGACTAAAAACTTTCTACTAAGCCTGATGGCCAGAGTTTAATTCCTGGGATCCACATGATTGAAGAAGAGGAACTAATTTCTACAAGTGCCACCATATACTTGCTATGTGACACCCAACTAACACAAATTAATAAAATAAATGTAAGAAAAACATTTTTTAAAAAATCAAAACCACGCAGAGGGATTAGTAGATGAAAAGAAAATCCCCAAACTACTTCAACTTCACAAAGAAAGCCAACAGAGTAAATAAAACCAGCAGTATAAAGAAATCACGTTTTTTCTTCCTGATTAAAAAAGGAAGAGACGAACTATGAGAACTTGGTCGTTTCTAAACACCAAGTTTACTCCCAAAGGAGGTTATTCTAAAATATGATTTTAATTTCTAATAAGTAATATATATAAATGACTTCAATTTTGAGTCTACTTGCTCTTTCAGCTGCTATAATATGCACTAAAGTAAAAAGCTTAATTATTTAGCATCCCACCTGGAAAAGCAGCGATTAGGCCTAACTACCCACGAGCTAATCCCTACCTCCAGCTTTACTCATCAGCATCCTTTACAACTTTATACTTTGAACTTCACCTCTTCCCTTCTACCAGCCTGAAGATCTACTTCTATTTACTGCATTTTGTCTCGCAGAGAAGCCGATGCACTTTTCTTGATTTAAGCAATTCTCCTATATCCATATCACCAGTTCCTTGTGCTGACCTATGGTTTCAAAGGGTCATAAATTATGGAAAACAAATGCCTTCTCACACACAGACACTAGGACACACTCTATGTTCTTAATGATATGGTACAGTCAAGTAAGGCAAATAAATAACTGAACAAACACACAGTGCTTCCTAAAGCCATTGGCTTGTATTAACAGAGAAAGTCTCATCAGAATCAGGACCATGTCTGAGCTTCTGAGAGTGGTGTAGGCCTTCAAGATGATTCCTCGGAATTATTTAAGGAAATGTCACAGAAATATTTTTTCAATTTCTCTCTTGGTAATCTGTATATGTAGTTTCACATAACTTACGACATCTCTTACTTCTTGTAGATTTTACACAGAGTCTATAAATCTGTACTGTCAAAGACTATCAGCTACTGCTGCCTAACCTTCTAGTTAATCAGTACTAACAAACCCATGTTGTGATCACTCCGAGAAAGTATGGCCTGCTTGGCTTTGCCGTTTCCCATATTAGCAAATAATGTGACAACTGAATAATCACTGTTCAATATGAGTGTTACCAGGAAACAGATGACAGAAACACAGGGAAAAAGGAAAAAATAATCCCAGGAAGTAAAAATTTAGGAGAAATTACTCCTTATACTTTTAGATACATATACACACACACACATATACACACACATAATGTTAGAACATCATTAGGAGAAATTATTCTTTGTACTTTTTATACTTTTATAATGTTAGAGGAAATATTCTAAAAGTACAAAGAGTAATTTCTTATTTTTTTTGCTAAATCCTAATTTATACACACACATGCAATTCATAAAGGAAAGCACAATATATGGGACATGATCTTAAATAGTTTTTCTCAAAATATAAAAAGCAACCTTTTACTAAGCACAGAATTCTATAGAGTAATGTTGCAATTGTTTAGAACCCAATTACTGTTTTGCAGGTTGCAACGTAGCCAGTTAGTATCTGTTGAATGCATTATAATTCCTAAATTCCGTAGAACTTAAAATTATTATAAGGATACAAAATGTATTTTAAATTTTCCTCATTTAGTTGGGACTAAGCCATAAAGTTTACAACATCAGCAAATAATATGACTCATATATGAAGTCATCTAGCTAAAGAATGTTTCTTGAAGTTAATTTATTTGTAGAACAACAAATGCCAACCATTTTTTAAAAAAAATCAATTTAAGAAAATGAACAAAAGAGCAGTTAAATTAACAAACAACTAATTAGTTTTAGGAAGACCAAGACAGAGCCTGCCAAAAGATTTTCACCATTACACTTGCTGCTCATCTGTGCTCTAACTATCGACCAACATTCTGCAAAATGTATAAAACGAAACCTAAATTGTTTTAGCCTATCAAGTTGTACAAGATGCCTATGGAAGACAATATAATATGTCAATTAGCTAAGACATTACATTAAAAAAATGTTAAACCAAAAAAATTGTTCTCTACTTTGTAAATGTTATAAAATGCAGCTAAGAGCCTTCATTATTACTCTATGATGAGAAGTCTACATGGTAATTGGCAGCAGTCAAAACAAAATGGTATACGGGCACTTGATTTCACGGGGTAAACTAAACAAAATGTAAGTTTCCACAGCAATAAAAACATCACTTTGCAGGTGCCAGCCGACAGACGACAGGACTTTAGCTAGCTGGAAAAGCAGCTTATTTTCGGAGTTAAACAGAAAGCATTTCACACAGAAGATGGAGTCGGAGCCCAAATGTGATCTGAAGCACTGCTAATCGCCACAGAGCAAACAATCAGGGAGGGCCCCAGCCTGCTGGGAAGGTTGCATTCTCCCATACCAACAAGGCAGGGCAAGTATGAGCACACTGCAGCACTGAGGACAACAGCCTGCCTGTTCCCAGAACCGCCCAGCCGCATGCACAACATACCAACAGAGGATTCAGAGCAAGGGGATGTGTTACCTCTTTTATGTAATTCTCTCAAGGGAATATTGTCTCCTCCCCCGTCATAAGGCAAATAGGGATCAGAAGAAGCATCCATGATCAGAAATTTTTAAAAGAAAAAAAATAAGATAGAGAAGCTTGCTAGATTAAAAAGAGTGGCATTTTTCCTTCCCCTGCTATAGCAAGCAAGGGAGATGCCATATTTGATGAGGTTAGAACTGCATAGTTCGACTGGCTGAAGCAACTGGGTTCTTCCACAGTGGATGATGTCATCAAAGGGAAATTATTGCAGCCTGGTTGCTAGTGGCTACAATCTAGCTCGGCTTAGAGGCAGCACAGCCTTCTTAATCAGGTAGCCGATGACTAAGCGCCAAGTATAACAGACGAAACTGGTTTGAGAAATTTAAAGTGCTCACAACGTAGTTTCAATAGTAAGACAGTAGAAATATTTATTTTTATTTTAAGAAAATATAAGACAGAAAAAGGGAGTTCTAGATCCAGACAATGACCTTTTTCATGTCTAATGTAGAAAAAGCTTATTTTATAAATGAACTAATTTAGGCAGTAAATTCAGATGAGTCATAACAGTGAAAAACTAAAACACACCAACAAGTTTCTTCATAGTATTAGCTTTACGATTGTCTTAACTGTCTTTTAACCCTCAACCTTTTCTGGAGAATTTAAACGGAGTCACTGAGTTGAATGGTATTTTCTCTCATTTACAAATCCCCTCCTCCCGCAGCATCTTTTTCCTTCAAACAACAGCTAGGAGACATTCTAATTTAGGAGAAAAGTGAAAACTTATCAGTACACTAATTGCTTTGAAATTTATTCAAAAAAAGATTTATTATGCAGAAGACTTTCGATTTTGTTACTGTTTTCTATCTTTCAAAAGACTGTGCTTAAGAAAGACTTTTAGTAGAAAAATATGTATCAAGGTTAACTACTCCCATCTTTGCTAAAAAAAAATTTAAGTTTATAACGTAACTTTTTGTTTTTAAAACAGCTATTCCAAACATAACTAGTGTTCATATGTGACAGGAGTTCACGTTCTACAGACTCTTCCGAGTCCTCTGACTGGAACATTCTTCTAAAATGACTGTTATGCAGTTCACTAAACAGGTGATGTCCATCACAGAAAATTCTATGGAACTTGGGCAAAGGTCTATAAACCGTGTTTTCTTCCGTCTTGAATATGACAACGTCTAAGGTCCACTCCCACTCTGTGTATATCTGAAAACTGACGGTGAAGGAAGAAAATACAAGTAATAAAGGAAGAAAGTCTACTCACTTAGCCTGGTCTATTTTCAATTATCTGGAGTCTTTTCTCTCCCAAGATAATAAATTAAATAGGTTTCTAGATTTCAAAAATCTTCAAACTCAAATAAACATAGCTTGTTACAAAAGTTCATGTGGAATCTGGAAGTGAGGACTAGGAAAAGAATACAAACCAAATAAAAATTAAAATTAAAAAAAAAGTTTTCAAGTTCTCTTAGAAAACTGTATTTTAAGCTTTGACAAAGAAAAGCTTTGACAAAGTCAATTTTACCAAATTAGCTTAATGTAAATTTGGTCACTTGCTGGTTTTTGGCATATTTTATGAACATTTAGACATTTCTAACAAATATATACTGCACAGCATTGCTAAGTCATTTCATTTGTATGAGACTATGTTCTTAAATACCGCAACATGAGAAGCCTCTCCACAAACAGTCCTTGCTCATAAGGAATGAAAGGGACAGTAGTAAGGGGCATCTCATACCTGTAAAATGCTAACAATGCCAAGTAAATTTTGTAGCCATAGGATTCACTTTTCAAGATAAAAAAATATATGCATATAATATATATTATTGTGCTGGTATTGGGAGAGGTAATTTTAGTGTGAAACAAGTTGGACAGCTGTATCATGGATCAAGGAGGCAGAAGAGCACAGTGAGCTTTCCCTCAGTACTTACACACCAGATCAGCTGAGGGAAAGATGTGGACATTGAACCCAAGGCTCCCTTCCCTGCATGCTAAGCATGCTCTGCCATTGGCTGCAACCAGAGCTCTTCATTATAATATTTTAAACAAATACATGACTTTTATAATAAAAATGTGAAGGTTTTTTTTTAATTTCAAAAGCAAATTGTTCGTGCATAATGGGATCCACAGATGGCACTTTCTGTTTAAAATTGTATTTGCATTTACAGTTAGTCCTCTTCCCTAAGAGACAGTCCTGAAGGGAAGGACACAAACAGCTAAGCTTTCAGAGAGCTACATTAAAGCTACACCAATGGCTATAAAACAACTAAACACCAAACAGACAAACACTGAGAGGTCTAAGATATAAGCTGTGGGGAGCCGCAGCTGCCACCATATATATATATTGAACACCTGGTCTCCTGCCAGAGCAGAGAGCATTGAGATAAACAAGCCTTAGTTGGAAAAGCTGTGTGCCTCTAGTTTATGATGAAAGCTGGCATGATTTCTCGTAGCCTATTATGCTTTGCCACGTAGCTGATGCTGATTGGGACCAGGGGAAGTATTTAACCCACAAGGGCTGGGGGCTGGAGGAGTATTGAGTAAGTATGTAGAGATAGTATGTAGATTTAGGGCTGGTGATGGGTATGTAAGAATTAGGAGTAAGTATGTAGAACTGGGGCTCATAATGGGATAGGAGAGTAGTGAGTAAGTATGTAGAGATAGTAAGTATGTAGAATTAGGGCTGGTGATGGGTTAGGAGAGATAGTAAGTATATAGAATTGGGGCTGGTAATGGGATAGGAGAGATGTAAAGATAGAAGTAAGATGTAAGGATAGATGTAAGATATAGAATTAGGAATAAGTACGTAACTTATAAGATGTAACTAATAAGATGTAAGTAGTAATAAATAAGACGTAAGAAGAAGATATAGAAGAATATAAAAGAAGCTAGCTAGAGAAGAAGTAAAAATGAAGGTTCCTGATTAAACTGCATGGAGAAGGGCTCGGTGTTTGCCTCCTTATTTCCACTGGACGGGTAAGGCAGCCGACAGTAAGCCACACAGTAAACTGAATCACCAGTTCTGCACCAGTCATACCTCAGAAGTCCTAGAACCTTGCCCGAGCAGACAGGATTTGCAGCACACTTTAGAAAAGGACAAGGTACACTGGAGGGAGAAGCAGAGGACTGTGACCGGGTAATTACCAGGAGTTACAATTAGGGGTGTGGTGGAAAGGAAGGGGGAGAAAAGATAAAGCCTAGAATCTGTAAGCACAGCATGCATAAAAATCTCAAGGGAGAACCTCAGAAGAACCCCAAACACTGAAAGGGAAGAGAGCACACACAGGCTTTGGAAGTCTCTCCCTAGTCAATTACAATCCTCGATTCCAACCACATATGGAAGTCAGAATATGTCAGACTCTTGTTATATCGTAGTACCATGATGGGCCAGCTTGCTGGTCCTACATAACACTAATGATCCAAGAAAGCTACCATCTTTTAAAGACAAATTTAGAGAGACAATCAAATGTTTGCCTTTAGGCCTGGCCAAGAAGTTACAAAAATGACAGAGAGAGAGAAAAATGTTAAATAATTCAGGAAGTAAATCAGGAAACCCAAACTGAGCAACAAATGCTATAAAACCCAAGAAATCTGCTGTGAGATTGTGTTTTCTATAGACAGAAACTACACACTTGAAACCTCAACAAACATGGCTGCCTAAACAAGGCCTGACTAATGGCAGCACCAATTGCCATGCCAATGTGGGTGGGGAAACCTCACCCCTAGATAAAGAGCTATGGCAATTAACTGCAGAACCCCTTTCTTTTACTGGTTATTTTCTTTATTTATACTTCAGGTGTTATCCCCTTCCCAGTTTCTCCTCCACAAAGCCCCCACCCCATCCCCTGCCTCTATAAGTGCCTCTATAAGTGTGCTCCCCCACTCACCTACCCCCCCACCACCACCCTGGCATTCCCCTATGATGGGGGAGCATCAAGCCTCCACAGGACCAAGGACCTCCTCTTCCATTGATGCCAGACAAGGCCATCCTCTGCTACATGTGCAGCTGGAGCCATGGGTCCTTACATGTGTACTATGTGCTCCCAAGGACTAAACCACCAACCATAGTACCCTTTTTTTCTATACTTTTTTATAAATTAAATAAAGCCACTTGTGTGAAACAAGCATTGATAAGAAATGTATCCTTCACACTACAAACTAAACTAGTTGCTATTAGAAGCATCAGGTTAACAACAACCTGTAATCCATACACACCAGGTACTAAGCTTGCATTTACAGTTAGTCCTCTTCCCTAAGAGACAGTCAAGGAGGGAAGGACACACACAGCAAAGCTTTCAGAAAGCTACGTTAAAGCTACACCAATGGCTGCAAAGTTACAACACCACTAAACAGACACTGCAAGGTCTAAGACATAAACCATACTATAACGGCAATCAGTTCTGCAACGGTCATACCTCAGAATGTCTTACAGCTTAATATGGCTTCCTGGTTAACCAAATAACCTAACGCAGGATTAAAATACCAAACAGACAATACTTCAATTTAAGCTCCTTCTTCTCAGGTTTGTCAAGATGACCTAACCATGTCAGTCCTCAACTGTGGATACTTAATTAAATGTGAGTGGACTAAATTCTTCGATTGAAAGATAACCTAGCCAGGAGAATTATGATGTAGGTCTGCAACCAGTACTCTAGATGAGGTAGGAAGATCCTGAGTTAAAGACTACACTGAAACACAGCCTACCATACACTTAGCAGAAACAAGAATGTTAGAAAGAAAACAGATAATTTCAACAGATACCTACATTCTCTCACTCTCATGTCAAGAATTGACTACTTAAAAAACCTCATTTTTCCTAAGTGACAATGCAAGTTGAACACACTGAAATTACATGCCTATACTGATTATAATGCAATACTACTATAAGATTAATTAGATACAACCCAAAGTTCTCCAGTATGTTATTTTTTTAAAGATTTATTTACTAATTATATGTAAGTACACTGTAGCTGTCTTCAGACACACCAGAAGAGGGCATCGGATCTCATTACAGATGGTTGTGAGCCACCATGTGGTTGCTGGGATTTGAATTCATGACCTTCGGAAGAGCAGTCGGTGCTCTTACTCACTGAGCCATCTCTCCAGCCCCTCCAGTATGTTTAAAAATTATGAATTACACTTCTAAATAACCCAAAGGTTAAGGTAAATACCACTGTGGAAGTTAAAATAACAGTGATGATAATTAATGATAACATTAAAAATATAATAGTATCTATGGCCTTAAATGTAGTCAATTGAAAAAGAAAGTTAAAAAGGTAACCATTAATTTCCATTTTAAAAATAATTACAGAAAATAGAAAATAAAACCAAGTCAACAAAGCAGAAAAACACATATGAGAAAAGCAAAAGACACAGACTTGTCAGAAAGAATGATTATTAAATCTAGGATGACAAAAATTAGTATGGGAAGAAGGAAAAAACAGTAAGAAGGTTGAGGAGAAAGAGAAGACAAGAAAAGAATGAAACTAAGAGAAGATGATAACCCAAATATCCGTTAAGAGGGGGGAAATAAGCCAAGAGGACAGAAGTGCCTGGAAAGACTCCTTCTATGTATGGGCCTTTCATCGACAAGTTAGCACAACACAAGAGTGTGTGTTTGAAAACACAGTCATTAATACTAGGGCAAGTGTCTATTTCCATGTCAAAAAAATAAATGCACACATACATATATCCTAAATACACATGCACACCATCATTTAGATCTAAAAGGCAAACAAAGTTCTTTTTAAAATAATATAGGAGGAATATCTTTATGACTTGAAAGTACAAACATTTTTCTCAAAATACAAGAGTATGAACTATACAGGAAAAAAAAATCATAGGACAAAATTACAATTAAGAACATATGTTCCTAAAATGCCCACTTGAACAGTGAAATGCAACCCACAGAGTAGAAAATATTTATAACACTTTTTACCCATTAAGGAGTTTATATTGATAAAAATCTCTAAAATAGGACAGTAGAATTTAAAAAAGGCAAATAACCTGTTATGTACTTCAAAGGGATCCCAAATGCATAAATACATAAAATACATAAAATATATAAATAAATAAATAAATAAATAAATACATAAAAAAGATCTTTAATCTCTTTGGCCACCAAAAATCACAAATTACAATTACAATTTATAATAAACTCCATGTCTGGCATGTCAAGTGGTCTGGTGAAAGTTCATCAATGGAAACTAATGCATCCCTGAAGTAAGTTGCTTGAACCACGCCATGGCAAAAGTTACCTATGATCCAAGGAGGACAAATGGAATTGGTACACAAATGTAGGCATAACTGAAAGTAACACTGTTTATAACTTCCCAAACCCTAAAGATCTATCAAAAATAAAATAAGAGAATTATAATAAATTTAGAAAAAAAATGGTTTCATTATGTGGAGTAAAATCACAAACAGCTACTATGGTCTTGAAAAAACATACCGTAAGAAAGAAAAAGAAAAGAAAAGAAGGAAGGAAGGAAGGAAGGAAGGAAGGAAGGAAGGAAGGAAGAAGGAAAGGAAGCGGGAGGGAAGAAGGAGGGAGAGGGAGAGGGGGGAAGGAAAGAAAGGCAGGCAGGTAGGCACATGTAGCAAATTATTCCATTTTTATCTTTCAAAAACAGGCAATATGAAGTTGTACTCTTAAGGATGTATATATTCCAGTGATCAAATCACAAAGTTAAGCAAGAAAAGTGACTACTGAAAGACGTCCGCCCTGGGACAGGAAGAGGTAATCAGAGGCTTTTTGGAATGGGCTAGGTTTTGTTTCTTAAGGAGTGGGCTACAAGATATTTGCTGTATAATGATAAAGAAAGCTGTATAATTATGTTTTATGCATCCCCTAAGTGTTTTATGCCACAATTCAAATCTCAGAGTTAGGAATGTATCCTAAATACCTCTAATTCTATTAACATCTAAAGTGCATTTCAATACAATATTAACTAAATTCCTTTAGTGTAACAATATTTACCATTTCAAATAACAAGTTTCATAAGTGGCTCTACTCACTGGGGAAAAGTTAGTTTGTTTTGCTCATTCCTTCACACCCAACTAAGAGAGCAGACACACACACCCCACAGTACTCAGTGACTTAGGTTTCTTTGGACTATTTTTGCAAGAGCTAAGGCAACATTTGCAGATGGGATTTTAGGTACCAACAGCCAGGTCCTGTGTATAACAAAAAGCAAGCTCACTTCTTTCCAGTGATACCAATGCAATCTTTTTAGGATTTTGTTGGTACGTCGGCCTCATTTTACCCAGGCAGGTACCAACAAATCAATATCATTTTCTAGTACAGTATCATTTCCTAGTACACTAAGACATTCCAAATCACAACAATGCATAAAATTTAAGGTGTTTAATTTTTCCTATATGCATCGTCTTATTTTTACCTTAAGGCACACATTTGGGCAGTCCTCTGTTTCTACTATGTAGGGTGCTCTGAATAAACAGCCTGGGGTTACAGGTGCAGAAAATGTTTACAAGGGAACTGGCAACAGAGTGAAGGCTATCAAATGCATGAAGAACATGACCTTGCTTAGAATAAGTACCAGATGAACTTTGTAATCATTTATTCTAAAAATAATTCTGAGTAGAGCATGTGAAAGCCCCTGGACTTTTCTCCAGCAGCAGTCATTAATTATAGTCACTAGAGTTGTTTTAGGGCAAAGCACAGGGCCTAGGGAATCCCAAAGAAATAGGCTGAGCTATTGTGCTGGCTAAGTTTGTGTCTATTTGACACCTGAAAAAAAAAATGTCTCTGTAAGACTGGGCTGTAGGTAAAGCTTGTAGGACATTTTCTTAATTAGTGGAGGAGGGCTCAACCCATTGTGGGTGTAAACATCTCTGCCTTTGATGGTCCTAGGTTCTATAAGAAAGCAGGCTGAGCAAACAAGCCAGTAGGCAGGACTGGTCCATGGCTTCTGCATTAGCCCCTGCCTCCAGTCTCCTGCCCAGCATGAGTTCCTGTCCTCCTTGCTTTTGATGATGAACTGTTACATAAAACTGTGAGTGAGCCAGGCAGTGGTGGCAAGTGCCTTTAATCCCAGCACTTGGGAGGCAGAGGCAGGCAGATTTCTGAGTTCGAGGCCAGCCTGGTCTACAAAGTGAGTTCAAGGACAGCCAGAGCTACACAGAGAAACCCTGTCTCGAAAAACCAAAAATAACAAAAAACAAAAAATAAATAAGTAAATAAAATAAAATAAAACTAAGTGAAATAAACCTTTTCATTCCATGTTGCTTTGACCATCATTGTTTCGTCACAGCAGTAGTAACCTTAACTAAGACACCCACCTATTACAATGGGCCAATTAAAGACAACTACTGGTGAAAAGCAGGGAAAGGAGACTTAGCCAGGTTAAATGCTGTAAGGAATCCCACACTTCTGGCAGCCATAAGCATTTACACTCACACACACATATCAACAATGGCATATAATGAAACGTAAAAACAAAATTATTAAAAATGTCTAAACCAGCCTTTACCAAAGATTTCCAACGTAAGGCTTGTGAGTTTGTGTTGCCCAATTTGACTTTAGAATTTGACATGATCCCAAACATCTGCCTTAGTAGAAAAGTTGTTAGCATTCTGTATAAACTCCACCCCCACAGAGACCTGCTCAGCACCCAGGTATGCTCCTCCCCACGGTTACCTGGCAACGGCCAGGTAGGCCTAGCCCTATAAATAAAAGGGGCTGCTTGCCTCCTCCTCTCTCTCTCTTACTCCTGCTTCTCTCCCTTGACTCTTGCCCCTTCCTTCCCCCTCTCTCCACGTGGTCATGGTCAGCCCCTACTTCTCTACTCTCCTTCTCTCTGCCTTTCTCTGCTTCTGCTACACTCTTAACTCCCCTCCTCATGCCCTAAATAAACTCTCTTCTATACTATACCGGTGTGTGACTGGCCCCTCAGGGGGAAGGGATGAATCAGCATGGGCCCACTGACGCACCCCAATTCCCCCACACTCAGCCAGAACAACAGTACCACCAATTATACTGCTAAACTACAAGTAAAACAACACAGCTAAAATCAGCTTATCGTCTCTCAAAGACAGTATGTATAAACATTAACCATCAAAACTATCAAGTAAAATGATTCTAACTCAGAATTTTTATCTTAGATTTCTGAGCAACACCACCACAAACTAACTAACTAACTCTAGCCCTCCCTCCCTACCTCCCTCCCTCCTCCCCGCCTCTCCTATCTACAATAAAAACCTTAACCATATCATGGAGTAGTCAGATCAGCAGTTTTCTTTACTGTACCCCCTTACACCCTTACATGCATCTTGTCCATTTGGGGAAGTGGAGTTTCCTCTGGATCTGACATCAACCTTGTATTTTTCCTAGTCTTTTTTTTTTTAAAAAAAAAAGGTGTTACTTATTATGTATTACATTGTGCCTACAGGCCAGAAGAGGGCACCAGATCTCATTATAAATGGTTATTGAAAGGGAAAATTAAAGCTTTGAACCTGTGCTGACTAGGAAGAAAAGCTATGGGCCTAAGAATCCATCACAAGCTGGCCCACATAGGCCTGGGAATGAGCAAGCAGTCTGTTAGACATCCTGAGAACTAGCAGGTCAAAAAGACATAAACTACATGTCTGGGCAGATATGGTTTAAGGTCAGATGCTTTATTGACTCACATTAACACCAACCTTAGAAATTTTCCACTCTGTTCTACACATAATATAGTTAATATGTGAACTAGCCAATCATGTATAGCCACACCAATTCCTTTGTTCCCCTAGACCCTTTTCCTATATAAACCCCTAACTTTCGAGCCTTGTGGTCGGCTCCATTATCTCCTGCGTGAGATAGGTGTGGTGCCAGCCCGGAGCGCCCCGAAATTAAAACTACCTCTTGTAATTACATTAAGAAGGTCTCTCGTGATTCTTTGGGTGCACGTCCTCCCGAGATTTGAGTGGGGGTCTCCCCACAGGGGTCTTTCAGTTATGAGCTACCATGTGGTTGCTGGGAATTGAACTCACGACTCTGGAAGAGCAGACAGAGCTCTTAACCTCTGAGCCATCTCTCTAGCCCTCTTATATTTTTCTTAATCCCTCATATTCTCTACAAGCTTATTTTGCTTTATATTTAAAATTTAACTATTTCCAACCATTTGTGGGGTGCAAAATTCACAGGGCTAGTCAGACAGTATCTCATTGAAGCTCTGGCTGGACTGAAACTGGGTCTGCAAGCACATGCCATGGAGTCTGTTAAACCTTCTCTGTATGTAGGTGTGTGTCTTTGTAGTACTGGGACTTGAACCGGGAGGCCTTCCCATGCACAGCAAGTTCACTACTGCAAAACTATAGCCCCAGCCACTTCCAACCTACTGTTAGAAGTAACCTTTACTTCAGAATAGAGAAATCCTGAGCACTTCTTACTTTCGAAACTTAGGAGTTTACATTTCCATGGTATATTTGTCAAAATTAAAAATTAACATTTGTCCAACTCCAAACTTCCGATTTTGTTTGTGTCCTCTTTATATTCTAGATTCCTGTTGAGAATACCAGACTTTACTTGGTATTCTTTTACTTGGTAATGTCTTTTGTTTTTAATCTTTTAGATTTAACTTGTTTCCATGACCTTTACTGGTCAGGTATTCTATAGAATGCCTCCTATTCTTTATCTATTATTTTTCTTGAAAAAATAATTTGGGTTACAGATCTTCAGAAAGAACACAAGGATGACATCTTCAGGGGTATATGATATCAATCTCAAATCATCTGTAACATTAATGTTCATCATTTGACTAATAACATTTGCCAAGTTTCCCCACTAAAACATTGCTATTTCTACCTACCCCTGACTCTATTCTTCAAAAGTGAATCAGTAGGTCAAGCCTACCTTTAAGGAAGAAAGATTGGAATTAAGCTTCTTCTCCATGAAGTTACAAAAGCTACATCAATTATTTGGAATTCTTCCACAAGCTAGACATGTCTTTCTCTCCACTCTCCATTTATTTATATCCGTTTGTATCATTTATAGCACAGATGTGGGCCCATTTCCTACATGGAACAATGATCCACATGCTTTCCTTTGTGGCTCACTCATTTGATCATAGCTTTGCCCAGTAGGGATTCTTTCAGGTTCCTCTGACATGTTCCCAGTAGTTTTTTAAAAGCATTTCTTGTTTCTGACAAAGTGAGATACTCTAGGCCATTTTATATTTTTTCACAGCAATCCAAATCATTACTGAATCTCAAAAGGAATCATAAAATACTTTTATAAGCCCAGGACATAATCTATTTGATGGCTCAGAAGTTTAAACTTTGGATACCCAAGCCAAAGTTGGCACAAAATTTTTTTCAGATGTAATAAAACTCTTCCACAATTTTTTCTACACATTCTTCCCAACCTTCCCCAAAACATAATCTGAACCAGTTGCAGTGGCACATGTCCTTAATCCTGACACTCTAGGGGCAGGGGCAGATAAATCTCTATGAGTTCAAGGCTAGCCTAGTCTACATACAGAGTTCCTGGGCAGCCAAGGCTACCAAATGAGACACTGTCTCAAAACAAATAAACAAACAAGTAAAACTAGTCTGAATTGAGTAGGTAACCTAGATATTTTTCATCTCGTTTCTCAGATAAAGAAATTGGGAAACAGAAGTGATAATGACAGACAGTGTGAGAAACCCCTTAATCCAGTCCCAATCTACTTCCCACCGAAGGCTCAGAGCTGTCACTTCCTGAATGCCACTACCATTTTGGTATAAGTAACATACTACCTCCTACCCTTCTGAATATTCTGTCCATTTTTATAAGTATCTAAGACAGCCAAATCTTTTCTTTATAAATGCATATTGATTAAAAATAAAAAAGTTCCTAAAAACTATAACATAGAAACAGCTAATATACTAAACAAATGGCTATTTAACAAAGCTGCATTAATGAGCTCCTCTTACATGTATACCAATATCAGATAGTATAAGGAAAAGATCAAATAAGCATATATGGTTGTCCATGATATATCTTTCCCACAAAGTATGGAAATATGGGGAGGATCAGGAATGTAAGGCCAGCCTCAGCTACATAGAGGTAAGAGACAAGAGACCCTGTCACAAAAACAAAGCAAAAAAAAAAAAAAAAGTTATTTAAAATATATCAGCTCTTAGAGAATTATGTGCAGAAGAACATAAACTACTCATAGAGCAAAGGGAACAACTAGGATAGTGTTACAAAAAAAGAAGTTGCATAGAGGGAGCAATGGACAGCACAAATAAGGTTGAGGAAAGCTAACTGCAGCAGCAATGAGGGTAGCTGCAGACCAAGGGCTGTAGCAGCCACCACAGCTTGAGATAAGATGAGGCTGTCTGGAAGATTCTAGGAGCTAACTTAAGAAGCAAACACACAGACCTTTAAGGTCAGTTTTATAATTCCTTAGCTAACTTGTTACTATTTTAAAAACACTGAAAAGCATAAAGAAAAAAGTAGTAGTCAAATTCCAAGACCAAAATAAAAGTCTGTTCCCTGTAATTCTCTCTAACTTTGTGCATATAACCAGGAGAGTTGGGATATTATGCAGAGTTTACACATAAAAGCCTTGCCTGTAGTTTTTAACAATTAGAAAGTCACTTTACTTAGTACTTCAGTGTGTTCTAGGCTGTTCATTTCTCTTGAAACAAATTCAGTTGTCAGATGGGGTCCTTAGACCCAGACCCAGGAGGTCCAGTAAGATCTCTTACAAAATGTCTGTGGAGTTAAAACCATTAATACTGACACACTTATCAAAATTCTATTGCTACTGTAAAATAACAATTGAGATACATTTACTAGTTTCAACACAAACGTGTTCACTTACAGTCTAGAGAGCCAAAGTCCAAGATCAAGGTGTCAGCTGGAACACATTCTTTCTGTCCTTGCTTTTTCCAGCTTCTAAAGGGACTTCTTTGTCCCTTGAGTCCTCCTCTTCCCTATCCCTCCAGCCTCTCAGCTTCCTCTCTAAGTCTATAAACACTGACCCCTCTGCCTTCCTGTTTTAAAGACCTCTGTGATTACATTGGCACCGCCCAGCTATTCCAGGCTAACCTCCACATCTGAAGATCTTTGGTCCAATCAACAAAGTCCCTTTCATCACCTGCTGTAAGACTTTTACAGGCGCCAGGAACTAGGGTATGGGTGGTGTGGGAGAGGCCATTAGTCAATCAAACAGAAGACTTTCTCTTTGTATTGACCTTTGCATAGTTAATACAATAGCAAGAAGCCGCCTTCTAGCATAAATCAAAGCTGTCACACCAACAAGTTTTAGACACTCTTTTGTTTCTCACAATTGTGTCCTTGTAAAAACACAAAAGCCTTTGACACACTAGCAAATAATACTCACTTTACTGAATCACAACTCTTAGTTACATGCTATTTAATATTCTGTGTGTAGAAACAGAAAACTATAACTCTTTGCTCACCCTCCCTGCTCTTGCAGTAGCCCATCTGGGAAGGTAACTGAGCTAATGTTTGAATCGGAAAGTGAACTTATTTTCACAAACCCCACTTTCTGAAAGAACACCAACTATACTTGTTTAGAACTCAGATTTTTCAAAGGCATAATCAAGTAAACCTACCTCCTCAAGTAAAGCAAATGGTAGTATGTGTTGTTAGCAATAACAGATTCACTTTTAGGTAAAAACAAAAAAATAAAGACTGAATCCATGATCCAGAGAACTTCCCAACAGTTCAAGACCTCTTCTGTCTGTGCATCTGTGGCTTCTTGATTGTGCACAAGACGATGTACGGAGATCAACTGTTAGGGACAAAATTGTGTGTTCCCCAAATCTGTATCTTAAAGTCTTTACCTCTTATCTTAGAAAGTGGTTGTTTTGGTCCTAAGGTCCAAATTACCCTTTAAAAGAGTAATTACAGCTAAACAAAGTCTTTGAGTTCTAATGAAGTGTGTCTGATCTCTTATGACATAAAAACACTGAGAGAAAAAAATAACACAAAGACACAGTGAAAGAAACAGTCACCTACAAGCCAAGAACTCATAAGAACTCAATCTGGAGCCGTAGAAAAATGAGAAGGTAAATTTGTGGTTTAAGGTACTCAGCCTGTAATATTTTGTTATAGCTGTAATAGTAAAACAATTTATCAATGAATACATTGTCCAGGTTACTCATGTGTGATTCTATGACACTGTGAGTAAAAGATCCATGAAAAGTACAACACAGACAAATGGATTAAATCGTACAGAGCATAAAGGATTCATTTTGGCTCCAACACTGTAAATAAGAAATTAACACTTGTTAATTTCTAGTATAAGAAATTAACACTTGACTATAACTAGAAATTAACACTTTACTAGAAATAACACTTGTTAATTTCTAGTTACGTTTTACTATAATATCAAAGAAGAATATTCACAGTGGCTTACAAGAAACTACTAAATTATATTCTTTTCTAACTATGTACTTTCTGAGATGGATTTTCTAACATGTCGTAATAAAATAAACATATTTTAGAATCTATCCTCTACTAAGGAAAACATTAGAGATTTTTTATAACTGTAAATCAATGCCACTTTTCTCATTAAGTTTATTTTTAAAATATATTTTTCATTAATGTCAAAACACATTTTATAGTTATATTTTTAAATGAATTAAAGTTTTAAATTCATCTTTAAATCATAATGCTAAATATTTGTAACTTAGGATGTTTTAAAAGATGCTACTAACTAGGTGTGGTAAGACAAACTTAGCAGGGCCGGGCGGTGGTGGCGCACGCCTTTAATCCCAGCGCTTGGGAGGCAGAGGCAGGCGGATTTCTGAGTTCGAGGTCAGCCTGGTCTACAGAGTGAGTTCCAGGACAGCCAGGGCTACACAGAGAAACCCTGTCTCGAAAAAACCAAAAAAAAAAAAAAAAAAAAAAAAAAAAAAAAAAAAAAAAAAAAAAAAAAAAAAAAAAGACAAACTTAGCAGTGTTCAAAAGCTGGGGCTACACTGTGGCATTCTATCTCACAAACACAAGGGTTGCAAGGCTGTATCACTGTGGCAGAGCTTGCCTAGCATGCACCAGGTCAGGACTCCTCATCATTGTCTTAATAGTATACTGTTTTAGGAATTAATCAGTGGTTAATTCTTACTAAGAAAGGGGTCTGGGAAAGAACAAAAGGCTCCTACCTAAAAGACATACTAAGAAGAGATGTACCTCAATAGTAAGTATTTTGTGACTCACTGGATGAATTATTTATTTCATTTTTTTTTAAGACTTTCATGGTCACTATTTTGTTTAAAACTGTGCCTGGTGGTGGTAGCACACACCTTTAATGCCAGCACAAGCAAATCTCTGAGTTTGAGGCCAGCCAGATCAACAGAGTAAGGTGTAGGATAGTCAGGGCGACACAGAGAAACCCTGTTCCAAACAACAACAACAAAATCTAGTCATAGTATAAATTATTGTAGCCTGGTCATGCATAAAGCATACACATCTCTGACCTTTCCTCAATACTGCATGTATTTTATGTGTGACACAAAATTATTCCATTTTTAAAAGACTTCCTTTTATCATATGTTTATTAAGTGTTTAGTAGCTCGTATGTGTCAAGTGTCTGCAATGCCCACATAGGCCAGAAGAGGACATAGAGCTCCTAGAACTGGAGTTACAGACAACTATGAGCCAAACACTGTTGAGAGCAGAACCCAGGTCTTAAAAGAAGCCAATGTTCTTACCCAATGAGCCACCTCTCCAGCCCCACAAAATTCTTCTTAATAAGGAATTCAGACTTTGTGTAAAAATTTTCATTAACAGAATGATCCTTAGAAGGAGACAGAGCCACCAGAGATATAAGAACTAAGGTAAGTGGCCTTTGGCCACTTCCCCAACTTGGCCTGGGGTAGCAGGGTTAGAATTAGGTATGCCAGTCATTGCTAGCAAAGGCATTTTCGAATATCTGGAGGGTGAGTATGTGTTTGTTTACCAGAGGATCCAAGATAGGGTGGGTGTGAGCGTGCATGTAACCCACCAGGAACACAAAACTGGGTAGCAAAAGTTACAGACAACAGAACTTCTAGCAACTTCTATTTAGTGTTACATTGTATTGAGCTTTACTATTTAATGAAAGCTACCTACATATAAATAATTCTAAGCCTAAAATCACAGACTCAAAAAATAACAACTCAGTAAGAAATAATAACTGATTAATTCCTAAAACATTTATCTATACCGTCTCATTTATTCAAAAATAGTCTAGAATGAATGTGACTCCTGTCAGACCATTGTAAGTCTCAAGGCCTATGCAGATGAAGTACCCTTACCCAAAACACGAGGAACCAGAATATTTAAAATTGGGCTTTTTGTTGTTTGTTGTTTAAGGATTTGGGGAGATATCTTGGGGTGAGATCTGAGTATAAACACAAGACTCGCCGGGCGGTGGTGGCGCATGCCTTTGATCCCAGCACTTGGGAGGCAGAGGCAGGTGGATTTCTGAGTTCGAGGGCAGCCTGGTCTACAGAGTGAGTTCCAGGACAGCCCGGGCTACACAGAGAAACCCTGTCTCGAAAAACCAAAAAAAAAAAAAAAAACACAAGACTCATTTATGTTTTATACATATCTCATACCCAAGGCCTAAAAGTAATGTTAAAGAACATTAAAATAATTTCATAGCATAGAACTGTCTCTCTGACAGCACAGAGGAGCTCAAAGAGCTTCAGATTTTGGATTTTTCAGAATGGGAGGGTCAACCTGGGCCATACAATTACGATGTCCTTGTAAAATTAGGGTTATAATATAACAGGAAGTATCAGTGAATGTTATACCAAAAGCCACATAAAATTCTTGATATTTACGCCAAACATTTTCCTGGAAATCACCGTCTGGGATGCAGACTCAGGTCACCTATGTTTTCATTGCATTTACTTTAGTATCTGAGCCATTCTGCCAGCCACAAAAAACAAACAAACACAAAACACAAAAATTACCTGTTGTTATAAACATAGAGACAGATGTATAGTTCCCCTTAGAAAGTATGTTAGTTTGGGGCATTAACACTTTACTTCATCATGGATAGAAAAGGGCCTACAAGGTTCTACTCCCCACTGGGGAAGTAATGACAGTTAATGGTTGCTGGGTGAGGGTGTCACTTTTCTCCCTGGTGTAGCCACTGAGAAGTTGTCTGAGATCCAGTCATCTCCTCCCACTCATGCTCACGGAAGGAAGCCTAACTGAACCAGTGGGTCTCACAAAAAGCAGAAGTCAAAGTTGGAGGAAGATTATTTGAGAGAGAGGGGTTTCATTAGGAAAGGGAAGGGTATGTAAGGAAAATGACTAAAATTAATTATATACATGCTGGAAATTTTCAAGTAATATTTTAAAGCATATTTTTGAGTTATAAAACTCAAATACTGATAACAGATAGAGCTTTCCTTGTTACAGGATATTTAACTATTCCTAATTGTTAGCAAAATATAAAAACTTAAGTAGATATCCAGTTTGTCAGATGCGTTTAGGTGTGTCCTTAAGAGAGGCAGTTTTGGTGTGCCTCTAAAGCCTTCATAGATAAGAATGGTAAAGTAAAGTTCCCACCTACTTTAAGGCAAGATGAACAAAGAGGTCTTTGCTCTGTGACCTGAGGCAAAGTCAGCTAGCTAGCCTTGAGCTATGCCACCATAAAGGTGACCCCTCAAGACTTGGCTTGTTGGCTAGAAGCCCACCCCCAAGGAAGGTGACAAGGTTCAGCCTGCCAACTGGACCTTTGATATCTCCCTCTCCCCCTTCACCCCCCCCTTTCATCTTTAAGGAAGGAACTCCCAGCTTGAGTGAGGTAAGAGAAGCAGCCAGCAGGACAGCTAAAACTGTATTCAAGGATTTGGGTTTGGAGGAGCTCAAAAGAAAGGTAGACAGCTCTGTAGAATGACACAGGTGGAAAGATACTCCTAAAGAGTTTAGTTGTGGGATCCAGACTTGTAAATAGATATTTTGTATACAGTTCAGAAATTAAAGTTAACTTGCTGAGCTAGCAGGTTTTTACCTCCTGTGTCTTTATTGGTATAAATATTAATAATCTACACAGTTACATATTACTATTCCTAATCCTTTCTGAACCAATAGGAAACAGAATCAGGAAAGTCGGCTTGCTGCTAACCATTGGCAGTCACAGCCAAGGCGTAGGCACACTGTGAATACTGTACAAATTATCTTCAGGTTAAGTATAAAAGCAAAATTGTTTTTAAATGAGTTTATGCCCCAAAAATTTCATTATATACATGCAAATACTGACCCCCAGCCCAGCTCTAAAATACTCTGAAATGTGGTCTTAAGCATTTCAAGTAAAGACTATTCCATCTCTACAGGGGAGCTGATAAGACCTGTATTCCAATCCCAGGTAGCATATGTCCCAAAATATTTCCACAATCAAAGCATCTTACAGTTATCTTAGAGTTTCTGAAATATTTTAAAGTTTATCTATACAGAGGAAATTAAGGCAATTAGGAGTAAGCCTTCTCAACTCTAACATTCAATTTAACACAATCTAAAAACCTCAGAGATCCTGCCAGGTAAGCATTTCAGACAAGACAAAATATATATACACAAGCTCTATTTTAAACATCATAATTATATCAGCAACACAAAGTAACTGCTAAAGATCAATCTCCTTAAACCCCTGGTTGCTCATAGTTCACTCCATCATTCTCAGTAACCGACTTCACCTGAAGATTGCACTAGCTAAAACTGATTCTAAGGTCCTACTGATGAGCAGCCATGTGCTTCATTGGCAAGGATGCTAGCTAGAACCATATGGTTTTCTTTAACGAATCCAACTCTGGCCACAAAAGCTTGCCCCTTCTTCCTGTTACTTGCGATGAAAATGTTTCCACTTTCTGAAGAGCTTTAATTGGCTAAAATGATTCAGTCAAATTAACGGCACTTATTATTATACAGCCTAATTTTTTGGCCTTTCATTCACATTTGTTACAGATACTAATAGTTATCATCCTTAACAATACTTGTATTTTTGATAACTATGTGTTCTAGATTACTTTGGTATTTATTTTGATCAGACTTCATTTTTGAGATTAGTAAATACATTTTTTTAAAAGATGTATAAACTATACAAAACCAGCTATCTCATGGATGGAGTCCTGAAGTGTGTTTTTTCTTATAACTTAAAGTCTACTCCAGCTCTAGATCTATATACTTTTAACTAGAAATACAGGAAATATAACTGATATTTTATTTGCATGCTCTCATGAAAGGAATTCACTCATATTAGGATGAAAGAGTTTAGCATATTCAAGCAGAAAGAACACACACACAGAAACAGCCACTATTAACTGATGCTCCATCTTGTCAGCTTTCTTTTAATGACCCAATTTACAGCACTTGTGTAAAGATCTCTAATGCACTTAATTCTCGGAGCACTCTTCCAATGCTTATTATTTTTAATAGGAAATCATGAGGCATGCACAGGCTAACTTGCCAAAAGTTACAGAATAAGCTGAGCCAGGATATAATTTCAACTTTCCAACTTGAAGGCTCCTGACATCACCAACACCCACGCTAAAACATTACTGGTACTTTCTAGCTATTGTTTTTTATTTATGTTGCTTATGTGCTTGGTGGGGCTTTGTCTTGGGAAACTAAACAAATGGCCGTGAAAAAAAATATTTATTCTCAATTGCTTGTTCTACCATTCACTGTCATCATTCTTTAGACACACAAAAATGAGATCTTTCCTCACGTTTGTCTGAATTCATGATGGTAGATAAAAGGTTACTGCTTCTTCCAAACACTCCCTTTCTGCTATGGTTGAAGATCACATCAACTTCACTGAAATAACACTTACTGTCTTCCAAAAGGATATTCCCTGTTTCAGAGATTCTTACTTATATTGTGGTCCTTCATGCATTACTTCCCTTTGTACAACAATCTTAGCAATTCAAAGGTGTATTAAAATAAAATTCACTGGGACTGGTGAGATGGTTCAGTGGGTAACAAACGCACTTGTCACCAAGCATGATGACCTGAGTTATATTCCCTCTAACCTACATGGACAGAACTACATTGCCAAGTTATCCTCTGATTTGCACATGCATCAACATGGCATGCACATACACTCACAAATACATGCTACAAAATGTCTTCAAAAGAAAACAAATTTGCTGAACAGTGGTGGCACACGCCTTTAATCCCAGCACTTGGGAGGCAGAGGCAGGCAGATTTCTGAGTTCAAGGCCAGCCTGGTCTACAGTGTGAGTTCCAGGACAGTACAGAGAAACACTGTCTCGAAAAAAGAAAACAAATTTATTTTTGAGACATAGCTTAGAGTATCTAATACCAAGCTTAAAATATGCAGTTAACTTTGAGGGCAGACTACACAGAAAACACCAGTATCTTTGTCCTCTAAGGGCATTCCAACTTCTTCCTTAATACAGTCGTAATTTTATTTGGTTTGTAACATATCTACATCCAGTAAAGGAATCATGGCTGTTCTAACTCGTCAGTAACGTCATTTCCTCTGCCAGTGGCTGGTCCTAGTCTGGGCACGTTGCCAGGTTCTGGTCAGTAACACACAAAGAAGTCTATTGGTGGATTCAGTTTGAGAAAAATCATCCTCTCTTTCTCCTTACTCCTCTTTTTAAAAGTCTGAGTAAAGGCATCACTAGCACTTGAGGACAATGGGAAGATGGGAAGTGCTGGATCCTTCTCCTGTCCCTTCTACTTCCCGGAGTTAATTTTATACTCCACATAAAAAACCAAAGAGCTAAAGAGAGAAAAAAAGAGAATGTTGTTCATGTCACTCAATTTCTCAACTTATGAATGCACATATATATATTATAATTTACAATAAATGCCACTTTTATATTAGGCAGAAAAGTCAGTGACTCTAAAAAAAACCAAATGGCTAATAAATAATCCAAAGTACTGTCCATTTCTATCAAAGAACATCCAAGGGAGGCAGCCTACAGGTGTCCCTACTGTGTAAAGTAACGAAACAGAGAGGAGAGTCCAACGGTCCCAACCATTTTTGCTTGTGGCATTTCCAGACTCATAAACAGAGTAACAGGAAAGGCAGAAGGTGATGACTGACGCTTCTGACGGTTTAAAGGGCTCAGAACTCACACTCTGAAGTACAAAAGCACCACAGCAATGCGAATTTGAATGGACTGATACCTGGAGAAAAGAGATGAAGTGGTTCATAGTATCCCACTTTATTTCATAAATATTTGATTCTCAAATGAAAGAAGCAAAAGGTAAATAGGCAGTCATTATAACAAAAAGCAGAGCCGTTAGCAATCTTAAATGCTAAGAGGCAAAAAGCAGGCATCAGTGCCTACCACTGAAGACCTCCAGTACACAGGTTCAGCTTCTACCAAAAGCCTCAAGAGCATGCCCTAAGAATAAAATGATTCTAAGAGAACCAAAATAACAGAAAGTCTTAAAACCATGTTGTAAATTTTCTTCCAGGATCCTAGACTGCCTGCTTGCTGGAAAAAAAATTCGAAAGTTCTCTGGTGAAGCCAACCAGAGAGCCCACAATTATCTGTATCCAGTATCCAGTATTCAGTTAACAATTGCAAAACCTACCAGGAACTAAAGCCAAGAAAGGTCCAAAAAGAGAAGGAAAAAATCAGGAAACAAATGGAACCAAGGATGATTCTCAGACACAGATGTCAAAAATGTGATCATTATGTTCAAAAAGGCACACATAATATATGGAGACTCTCTCGGAACACTGAAATATACTTGAACAAACTGGAACTCCAGATAGAATAACAAAGTTACTTACTACAATACTCTTGTGTTTTACAAAGTGGATAAACTCCAAAACACTGACCCTACCAAATGCTGATGAGGAAGCAGACACTGGGAACTCTCTATCAAAACAACAGACACTTTGGACAGACAGTTTGGCAATATCCTATAAGGTTAAATGTACCTTTACCATAGATTCAGCTATAACGCACCAAAATATTTCCTCCAGTTGGAGGAAACATTTACATGAAAAGGAAAAATAAATAAAAAGATGGAAAATACAGAAACGCGTAAGCATCCCAGTGAGAAACTCTACCACATGCAATGAGAATCCTAACAGAACGGGGAAAGGAGACTGCAGAAACAATTGCAATGGCTCATCTTCTTTATCAACCTGATCCACCTGGGGGAGGACTCTCAATCGAGGAACTGCTTCCATAAGTTTGGCCTGTGAGCGTGTCTGTGGGGAAATTTCCTTGATTACTAATTGACATAGGACCCAACCCATTGTGGGTGATATAAGAAAGGTGGCTGAAAGAGTCTGGGGAGAGTTAAGCCAAAATGCAGCACTCCTCCATGATCTCTGCTTCTATTTCTACTTCAGCTCCTGGTCTGATTTCTCTACATGATAGATGGACTGCAGCCTTGAAGTTGTAACAAACCCTTTTCCTCACCAAGGTGTTTATAGCAATAGAAAACAAAGCACAACAGGGAAATACTAATAAAAACTGTCTGAGGATGAAATATCAAGTCACATTTAAGTCTAAGTCTTTCTAGTACCTCACTTGGGGTATTATTAACACATGGAAAAAGAACACCTAAGCATATCATGCTTAAGCAAATCTAACTACAAAATGTATACATGTGCTGAGGTTTGACAGGAAAGGGGGCGAACTTCAGAAACGTAAGGGAGTACAAAGCCCAGGAAATGCACAGAAACACAGCTACTGGGTCCACAGAGCTAATGCTGCAGGTAGTTTCCACCTGATGCTTCGGCTTTGCTGGGTTTTCCATTCATTCAGTTGTTTATGTATTTATTTTTCATCATTTTCATGTGGCTATTTCACCTAACTAGAGTAAATATTTTGGTGCACTATTACTTAATCTGACAGTAAACGCTCAGTTAATGCAGGAAGTTGCCAAACTGTCTTCCAAAGTGTCTGTCATTTTGCTTGAGAGTTGCTTGCCTTGGTACTGGACCAACCAGTTATTCAAATGGGAAAAATCAAATTTGAATTCTTTTTTTTTAAAGATTTATTTATTTATTACATGTAAGTACACTGTAGCTGTCTTCAGACATTCTAGAAGAGGACGTCACATCTTGTTACGGATGGTTGTAAGTCACCATGTGGTTGCTGGAATTCGAACTCAGGACCTTCTGAAGAGCAATCAGTGCTCTTAACCTCTGAGCCATCTCACCAGCCCCCCCAAATTTGAATACTTATTGACATTACACACACTTAAATGCAAGCAGATTCCAGATCTAAATGTGAATGACATGAGAAGAAAACAGAATATTATCTTTGATCCCCTGAAGTATTTGACATCTTTATTTTTAAATAACATTTGGCTACGTAAACTTCCCTATCCTCGTCTCAACATCTGGGATTACATACCATCACACCCAGTTAAGAAGAATCCTAAATGAGAGTACAGAAAATAAGAAGAATAAAGAAAATTACTAACAAGATTTCATCAGAACCAATGACTTCACCAAAAGGTCTTAAGAAAATGAAGTGTCATACTTCAGAGTAAGAGAAGCCATTTGCAATGGATGTATCTGACAAACAGAATATATAACACGCTTCTACAAAGTAGAAAGATTGACCTGATACTTCTGGAAGCAACCTAAAAAGCCAAGTCAACATAAATAAATGCATCTCAACTCCTAAGACATCCATCAAATATAAGCTCAAGATGAGAGGCGTCTGTATACACAGAGCAGTTAACACATTTCAAACTATTAATACTAAGTTTTGATAAAGAAGTATAACTAAACTTTCACACACTGCAGAAAGACATAAGCTGGAGCGTCTGTCTGTGACAGTTCTGATGATGCTGAAATGTGAACTCTAGATCTAAGCATTCCACACTAAGTATAACTTACAATGAGTTACAGTACCTTCACAAAACATAAGCACTTACATATTTTCACAGTAATACTAATAATATCTAAAGTCTGCAAGGAAATGCAGAGAACTAACTAAGCAGCAGTGTATTTGCACAATGGAAACTACACAGTGATAGAAATAACTACTGCCATATGCATCGATACAAAAACACCAGAGACAAAATTTCATATATTGTGACCCCACTTACATAAAGTATAAATACCCACTAAACCAATCTAAATGCAAATCAAATAATAGTTATATTTTAGGGTAAGATGAGAGGATCCTAGGTAATGTTTCTTAACTAAAGGTTTATATAACTTGTTTATTTTGTAGACATTCATTTATTCTCACAAGGAGGATGTAATGATCACATAGCTCTCTGAATTATACTTAAAAGTTTAAAAAGTTTATACTTATAAAAAGTTTATACTTAAAAAAATTCGGGGCTGGCTCAGTGGGTAAGAGCATTGACTGCTCTCCCAAAGGTCCTGAGTTCAAATCCCAGCAACCACATGATGGCTCACAACCATCCGTAATGAGATCTGACTCCCTCTTCTGGGGTGTCTGAAGACAGCTACAGTGTACTTACTTATAATAATAAATAAATTTTAAAAACTAAACAAATAAAAATTAAAAAAAAATTCAAAAATTTATTCCAATGTTAGAGACTTAGGAGGTAATAAAAATACTTTAGCATAACATAGTAAAGATGCTAAGGCCACTAAGATGTATACTTTTAAATGGTTACGTTTAAGTCACGTAAATTTACCTTGGCTTTAAAAAGTTACTCCAAATGTCAGTCTCAAAAAAAAAAAAAGAAAAGAAAAGAAAAGAAACTCTATTGGTATCCTTGTGACTACAATTCTCAGTTGTCATGCTGAACTTACCAGCTGCTGTGTCACCGTCTAACAAATTGTCATCTTCAGAAGTCTGAAAGTCCATAATAGCACCTGCTCCATCTAGGAGCTCCTCATCGCTACTGGCGCTGGTTATGCTGTTGTAGCTGTTTCTATAGTAGCCTCTATGGAACAGCTGCTCAGACTCCATTTAGCTGTCTGCTTATCTGGAAAAAAGGGGAAAATGGCTTCAACATTTTCCCAACATATAACAAAAATTATGAATTCTAACATTACAAAATAAAAGCTATTATCTTTGTATTAAAAAATCCTAAGTCCATCCACTGTAACAATAACGGTTAAGGGATGGTTTAATTCTTTCTTCTCACTATGAAGGTGTAAAAAAGAAAGAAAAACTCCTTCAAGCAGTGCTGTAAAACAATCTCCAAGATCTTCGAAGTTAAAATGGATCAAGTGCATAGATGCCTTTATAGTGTGCAGCTTATGCACAGGATAGGGGAGAACTGCAGTATGCAGTCACTTACATATGCACATTGGACAGGGCTTGGCAAGAAAAAGGCTCACAGGATGGCAACAAATGGCTGAAATACCAGGTACTCTATGGATCTTACCTCAGGCAAGTACTACCTAATTTTTAAAATAACTTTAAAAAGATTACAATTAACTTAAAATATTCAAATATTTAGAGCCTGGGATAAAACATTAACCAGGGAAATTGAAAATAGTTAAAAAAAAAAAAAAAACCTTTACTTTTCCAAAGCAGGTAAAACCAAATAATACCATAAAATAAGAGAGTTTTGACTCTTTGTATATCAAAAATACTTCTACATTTTTTTAAATATATCTATTCCCATGCTTACCATCAAAATGAGAAGTTAATATAAATACGTTGGCATTGGCAATAGACCTGAAAAGTACAAGTGTGGGACTGGATCAATTGTAGATATAGTCAAACCAGTAAGGCTTGTAAAGCAAGGTTGGTTAGAAAGTCACAGAAAGTACACACACAGACCATGAAAAAAAAGTTCCCAGACTCCAGCCAAGACTCAAGATGGCCTTGACACAATCTCACCTAGTTGGTACTTTCCTTTCTGTACACAAAATACACAGTAATGCTTAACAACAAAAGCATTTAGAAACTACAGTTTAAAAAAAATACTAAATAATAGCTATTTTTTTAAAACTAATTTAAAATTCCCTTAAAGATTACTTCATGTAAGGTGACAGTCTGAGAGCTGTTTGAAAGCACTAGTCTCTTTTCAGCATATAGTCCAATGACCAGAACAGAATAAATACACAGCTTCTCATTCAGCTGAGATCAAAGAGAAATACACTCAGTTTTCAACACATGCACACACCTCAGCAACAGTAGTAAGCTAGTCTTGACGTCTGCAACTTTGTTTTATTATTTCTTCTGCCAAAACAATCTATTATAATATTCTACAAGTGTTAATACATTACTTAGAGCAAGTTCTTAGAGTATATGGTAGCTTGCAAGCATATTTTCTGAAGTTAGGAAGATTAAACTCACAGAGATAAAGCCTAGTGTACTATTAGAAATTTCTAATGATCTCAGCATGTCTGCCTCTAGCTTCATTTTTGTACAGCAGTCAGCCCTTAAAAAGTCTGACGAGTAATCTCTCCCTATTGTATATATTAAAATATTTCATTTTTTTCACAGTTCTTAGGAGACAAACTTCTTAACAAAGTAGAAAAAGCTGTTGGCTGGCAGTCCCTGCCTAGTTCCCAGTTTCATTTTGTAATGTGTACTTCTTTGAGACTCTAGACCGTTGATTTTTCCAACTCTCCATCCCATCAGGAACCTTCCTGCCTCCTGGCCCAAGGCCTTCAGTATACCTTCTGGAACAAACTTTCGACTCATTCTTCAGATCTCACATCAAGTATCTATTAATTAGCTAGGCATGTGGCACATTCTTGTAGCCTTAGCTACTCAGAGACCTTCAACAGGATTATCTTGTATTCAAGGCCAATCAGGAACTTATACCATCTCAAAACGTCAACAACTAACAAACGAAAAGTACTCCTTTAGTTAATAAATACATCTCTCTAGCCCTACATTACACTTTACAAAAGTGCATGTATTAAATATGAGCCAATAATATGGTTTGAGAGCTAATTTCTCTACTGAAGATGAGAAATTTGAGACACAAATAGTTTAAATAACCAACATCATGCAGGTAGTTTGTTTTTTTTAAAGAAAAAATAAAGGCTACCATAGAACTTGAGTCAAATTTTGCCTATATCAGATTTTCCTAATAGTTCTTATAGCTCCTCTGTATACACTGACCACAGCTGAATGTGATTTTATTAATTTGCTAATCTTCTGATCTAGAATGTATATTGTGTCCTAGTACTGTTCAATTTTTGTTTTCATTACATAGTCAATGGTTAATTTAACGTCAATACAAGTCAAAGTATGTGACATATGTATTCAATTTGAGGATTGTTGTTGTTTGTGAAATAGTCTCATTCCATAGCCCAGGATGATCTACCACATAATAAAAAGATTTAATTTTGATAAAGTTCAATTCATCAACTTTTCCTCAATGGATATCACTTTTTTGTTGTTAAAACACATATTTTCCTAGACCTATTTCCCAAAGACCCTGCAAGCTAGTAACTTAAAGGACTTTTATGGTTCTCAATAAAGTTTTGTTTCTCCTATAAAAGTGTCTGGGCAGAATTGAAGCTAATGGCTAAGCTCCAAAGGTGTGTGAGTCCACTGTATGTCTGACTTGTAAGTTAAACAGAGGAGAAGTAGGTCACAATCTGTTGAAAGAAGTAAATGAAAACCCTCCACGTCACCAACCAGAACGGAGGAGCACAAGTCTCCCGAACAAGGAGGGCAGAGATGGGAAAGCCCGGCTTCTAGCCATCTACAGGTAAGACACATTTCCACTTCAATATTTTTTTACGGTTTTCACTAGCAAGGCATGGAATACCTTTCTACTACTTATTAGACAGGGAAGCCCCAGAGGTTTCCAGAACACAGGTACTGCCACTGACCTTAGTTTCCCACCATAACTACAAGATATTATTGCTGAAGACAACGTACACTGGCTGCAGAACACAGAGAAATTAATCTCAATCTGACCAGTAAACCTCCTCCCTGATGACTAGCTTTTAAAGTGTTGGAAGGTAGCGAAGGCATCAGGTCTTACCCAGCACGAGTAAGAGAAGACATGGGTGGAGAAGACAGCAATGATTTTACCCAGCACTGCATGCTGCAAAACCAGCTTAATAGGCAAAATGTGCTCACTCGGACCCTGCTTCTCTACATAGTCCTGGCTGTCCCGGAACTTGCTCTGTAGAACAGGTTGGTCTCAAACTCAGAGATGTGCCTGTGTTTAACGCCAGCATTCAGGAAGCAGAGGCAGACAAACCTCTGTGAATTTGAGACAAGCCTGTTCTATATAGTAAGTTCCAGGGCAGCTAGTGCTACATACCTTCTCTAAAAAAATAAACTAATTATCTTGTCTCAAATACAGTGACTTTCAGTAAACACAGGCATGCTGAGCATTTAAAGGATACATTATAATAATTTATTTCTATCAGAAATATAAGTAAAATTCCAAGTAGTCTCTCATTTTGATAAAATAAAAAGGCAAAAGTTTTATTCTTGCATAAGTCATGTTTCAATATATTATTAAAGTCTGCCAACTTCCAAGAGTAGTGTAAATCATCATAGTAAAAAAACACCACAAGGGGCTGGAGAGATGGCTCACCAGTTAATGCTGGCTGCTCTCCAGAAGTCCTGAGTTCAATTCCCAGCATTGTCATGGCAGCTCACTACTGTCTGAAACCCTCTTCTAGTGTGCAAGCATACATGCAAAGCACCCATATACATAAAACACATAAATAATTTTTTATGAGGTTAAAAGTTTAAAAAGCACAGATACTTTCTAAATACTTGTTCTAAAGGTTGGAGACAAAAGAGCAAGAACAATGGGGAAGGGTGTTGCTCATTAGATCCACGGGGTTATTAAGATAGCCTTTTTCAAGTTCCAAGATAAGACAATAATCTAACTGGTTCCCTCCCAAAAGTAACAATACTTCGTATTTAAACATTATCGTTCACTTAGCAAGTCAAAACTGCACCTTATATATTTTTCTTCAAAGAACAAAAAACTTAATAATTAGTTCCCTGAAGAATATTTCTTAAAATTTACAAGTTTTTTTTTAGGCTTAATACTATTACTCCTTAAAGCCAAGATATGAAAACCTAAATGTCCATCACAGATACAGTTAAAAAAAAAAAAAAGCACAAGCACAGAACTCTGTATGGCCTCATGTGGGATCTAAAGATCCAATTCAAAAAGCAGAGTAGCAACGGTGGTTCTCAGGGATGGAAGGCTGGAAATGGTGGTGGGGGTAGTGGGTCTAGTCAAGGGTACAAGGTTTCAGTTACCAAGTGACAGCGCCATGACCCCAGCTACACGATGAGCTGTGTGCTACCTCAAACACAAGTGTTTCTAGCACACGCATGAAAGGCAAAGGGAATCTATGTGGGTTTGGCTTAATGTTTCCATAATATACACTTTTATCAAAGTACTACTAATATATATACAATTACAGTTTGTAAATTAAAAACAAGCATCCAACCTGGGCAGTGGTGGCACACACTTTTAATCCCAGCACTTGGGAGGCAGAGGCAGGCGGATTTCTGAGTTTGAGGCCAGCCTGGTGTCTACAGAGTGAGTTTCAGGACAGCCAGGGCTACACAAAGAAACCTTGTCTTGAAATAACCATTTAAAAAAAAAAAAAAAAAAACAAGAATCCAGAAAAATTAAACACTGCCTAACTTTTAAAAGGCCAAGAGGGGAAAAAGCCATAAGCATGAAAAAAGCCATATACATGATAAGAAAAAAAGATAAAACAATAATCCAATTTAAAAGCTGCTATGGAAGACTGAGACTTTAAAAGACAACATATTCAACTGCTCCTGTAAGAATGGGGAGAACTGTTTGATTTACTTGGTTCCCTCCCAGATGCAGCAAATCTCTGAGTTCCAGTGATGTGTGAGATAGTAGGGGGTCTTCCTTCACTTTATACCTGACCAAGCAACACTTACCTTAGAAACCAAAAGGAACTGTAGCCACAATGCTTATAAACAAATATGAATGCGCACATAAAGACATAAAAATGTATTAAAGCGATAGTACTGGACGCTCTCTTTAAAAATGCAAGAATTTCTGCAATTGGGCACTCCTTTTATAAATTACAAGTGAGTGGGACTATGGTGTCATGTATCTCACTCCAACTTTTCAGTAGAATGTCACCTAATAGAGCTTGCAGGAGCCTGTAGCCATTGAGGATTGAAAGCGAGAGTTCTGGGATGACACTGCTGAGTTCAGTCTGACGCTTACTGCTGTGGGACATTAGGAATGATTATTCAATTCTTTCTCAAGTGTCCACATTTGCTAAATGGACAAAGTCCATGTATTACTTTACAGAATTAGTGAAAAATGAGATCTCTCTCTCTCTCCCGAGAGAGACAGACAGACAGGCAGAATGTACTCTATTTACATGTGTTATATCAAATATATTCAAAATGTCTGCTGACAATTTTGACTACAAAGCAAGTAGAACTTCTACAAAGCAGAGTCTGTGGTCAAACCCCACAGGATACTGCTTTGATATGTGACCAACCACAGAGATCAAATCTGGCTTCCTGAGAGGTCCGAAAATTATTACCAACATGTCACAACAGGAAACAGAAAGCCTATCACCAACATGACCTGGACACTTGCCATTTTTCTACCAAAAAGCCCAGAACTTATAACAAATCTGTTCTTCTGAACTACATATACTCAAAACCAGATTAATTCTTTAGAGCTTTCATACGGTACATAGACAGCACTATTTCCAAGTAATGACTTAAGTTATTCATACTGACCTCTTAAAATAATCTGAGCTGCCACTCAAAGAAAGGCTTTGAAGTAAGTAGCAAAGGGAGAGAAGGGGTAGGGGTTGAGTGGTATCTGTGATAAATTCTGCCAACATCATATAAACATTCAATTTGAGAAAATACCCATAAGTCATACACCTGAATTTAAAGCCATATATATTTAAAAAAAAAAAAAAACACACATCAGCAGAAGCAGCACCTTTCAAAATTGCTCAACAACATCCACATAAGCATTGGACTTCTTGTATATACTCCCCAACTGAAATACCATCTTTTTTAGTAATTTACAAAGGCATGTAAAACTGGCCCAAGGAAAATAATCTAAATTCTTCATGAGTGAAAAGTACATCTACAAAGTGCCAGTTATAGATAAGCCACAGTGATAGTGCAGGAAATGAATAAAAGGGCTCAAAAAAGTTCTGAATTTTTAAATTTTATACTAGCACACACGGAGAGCTATTAGAAGGTTTGGTCACCACTGGTCCAATTGTCATAAAGAGTCATCGTTTTCAAAGGAAATCGAAATCTCGGCCTAGAATTAGAACATACCTGATGAATATGCAATTAAGTTCCTTGTGGTCTAATTTTAAAATGCCACACTTTAAATAAAGCACACCGCACGAAAAGTTCTCTAAAAGTAACTTCTGGTTCAACAAGTTTACTACCAAGATGCAAATAGTCATACAAAAATGATTTGATAGACCTAAGTCTAGAGACCAAAGAAAATAAAATTAAAAGCCCTAAAACGTTTTTAAACTTGAGCAAATCGTAAATTCAAGATTATTTCTGTGCTGGTATCTAGTTCTAATTCTACTTCTAGGTCTTTCGAAAGTTCCGGGAAGAAATAGGAAGAGATGTTAACGGGCTGGACAGCAGGTAGGTGGGTCATCTCGGTGGGAACGCCAGAGCCCGGCCTCGCGGTCCACCGTCGAGGCGTGAACCTGACTGCTGGCGACTCACCTTGCAGCTCAGAGGCATAGCAAGCTCGGCGGCTGGTGGCTGCGCTGCCGGTGGACCCCGCATCTGCCTGAGATCGCGCGCCAGCCGCCCCGGGAGCTTCACCCGGACACGGCTGCCGGGCGGCCACCCCGGCGGACTTCACCGTTACCGGGCTTGTGGGAGAGGTTACGTAAAGACGGCCAGGTGGCACTGGCGGAGACTGGTTGCTGGGTGAAGTTCAATCCTCCGGCTCGAGCGGGCCCTCAAATCGACCTGCCTCTCTGCCCGGACTCGAGTCTCCAGGCTCCCTGCGCTCTCAAAGGACTCCGGGAGCAGTCGCGCTCCACCTCGGGGGTGGGGGAAAGTAACGCGGTTCTCACGCCTCTGACCACTCCAGCTTCATCCTCCGGACGGCAGGCCCGCCCCGAGCGCACCGGCAATGAGGTGGTGAGCTGGCAGTTTCGCGATCCCCGACCCGACCAGCCCTGACCCGCTGAACTGGAAGAGAAGCTGCAGGAGTCGGAGCCCGACAGGTGCGTCGCACGCGCGTGACGTCACCGCGTTGACGTGAACGGCCGCTCGGCGTCCGACCGTCCCAGCGCTTCCTCCCACGGCCGCACTGGGAGGCACAACTGTGCCTTATTGGTCGAAATGGAACGGTGGGCGTGACTAGGGCGTGGCCGGGAGCTGCTAGGGGCGGCCGAGGTGCACCTGCTCCCACGTTGGTCACGTCTTCCCCAGCGGAGGATGCGCTTTCGGAAGCTTGCGCTCGCCAGCATGGGGGGCACAGCCTGGCTTCCTCTCAGCCCTATCCGGACCGTGAGAAGCCAAAGCAGGCTGAAGCGAGCGTGACCCCTCCAGATTCCGGAGTCGCATCTAATTAATGCTGCAGGGCCTTTAATTGTGTGCCGAGTGTACTACGGTCTATGTCACTCAGCCTTACACGCCGCGCCGTCGCAGGTTATGCGTTTAAAAAATACCAAAGAGAAAATCCTGATGAATCCAAATTTAGATACCACGCACATCCAAAAAGCTGAGGGTTCCACGTGGTCTTACATATGGGGTTCCTGTCGTGTGTCACAATATATAGGAAGCCTGTTTCCCTTGCTCAATGAGCTGTATTGTGACTCAGCAGGGAGGTGCATAAATAAATGCCTGGCCTCAGCCAGAGCTTGCCCAAGAGCCTAGGGAACAGGTAGGTGCAGTGTTTGTAATTGAACAAGACCTGTGGGACCAGTATGGCAGTCTCCACTGGGTGGCAGAATTAAGATATGTCTTGGTTGAGTGTCTCTTGTATATTTATATATAGCTTAATGAATACTAATGTCCTCATATATTTACTGTCTTACATATATTAAGTGTGACTTGGGCTCGCACTGCCGACACAGCTTGATTCTTTTGCAGGGGGAGCATCTAGATTTTTGTTAGCCAATCGATCTGTTTTCTATAAAGATAACAGATTCCTTCTGTACTGTTTCAGTTCTTTTGTGGAAGATTACTCTTTTAAGTAGACAAGAAAACCATCTACTTCTACATTTGGGTTTTTTGTAATACTTACACACTGATTTGTGAGTAAAAAATTTTAAAACATGTGGGCCCAGTTTGTGGCATACCAGAAGCACTGTGTTCAACCTCCAACTTGACGGAAGTAAAATACTTGATTTCTGGCGTACATTCAACCACACTAGTAGTTCTCAATCTTCACTCCCACAGAAATAATTTCAACTGTTTCCCGAGTTAAATATATGAGGCTCAGAAGCACCACCTTAGATAATGTACTGTGTGGTAGCGGCCTCAAACAATAGATCACACAAGAGAAATCACTTTCTTTGTGATTCCTCTGAGATTCTTGTCCGAAAAAATGCGCTGACACTAAATCTCTTTTACAGATCTGAGTTAAAAGGGTCAGGACATCCCTGGCACTGTGTGGTATAAGTGCTATGACATGGACGCTTGCAACATGATCTCTTCTCTTGTCCTGTGGAAGGGACCCTCATTGAGGATCTTACCAGCCCTTTGAAGAGTGATCTTATGGCAGAGATAATTCTCAGTAAGGAATTTTTATAGACTTATAAAAAAAACAACAAACAAAAACAGCAGCCTGACTGTCAATATATTTTCTTAGAACTTTAATGGGAGTTTGTGTGACTATCCCGTTGCTATGCAGCTGTATTATATTAGAGTTCTATAGGAAAAAATTCTGGCAGATCTCACTGGTTAAGATTGGCTAGGTTGTTTTCTTCTAGAGGCCCTAGGGAAGAATCAACCTTGGTGCTTTTGTAATTATTAGAAAACATTTGAATTTCTTGACTCATTTACTCCTTCGTCTTCAAAGCCTTCAATGATAAGCAGAGTCTTCCCCTAACCTAATTTATTGATTCTAGGGATTGGACAAACAAGGCTGTCTTTGGGGGGGGGCTAAAATATGCTGCCTGCCCTGGAACACTTAATTCAGCTTTTTACAGCATAACGTCTTAGTGTACATTGTAATATACTGGAGGTATTCAAAGACACAAAGAAGTAATTTATATATAAAAGGTCATTTCCTCTTTTAAGTTGGATTTTGCTATTGGTAGAAGTGAGCTTAAGTGGTAATAATAACCAAACCCTGTTAATATTTAGATTGGCTTTTCCCTCCCCTTACCAACCAACTAATTGGTTTAGATCTCTAGGAAAGAAAAACAGAAAAAAATAAGTAAAAAAAAAAAAAAGAAACCCAGGAACTCACAGTGCAAGCGTGAGTACCAACTGTATCATAATCTGTCCATTGGTCTTCCTGGCACCTTGGCCAAAGGAAAATAAATAAATACTGCCTATGACCTGTAAAAGGCCTAAGACTTTCCCTGTGTTAGTAGTTTTCCTGCTTTGAGAGTGCCAGGTTGTATTTTTTAAATCTGGCAAAAGAAGCCAAAAAGAGCACCAGGAAGCACACATGTTTCATGTTGCTATGGACTTTCCTTGAACTAAAAGACCAGGTGCACACACCTTTAATCCCAGCACTCGAGAGGAAAACAGGCATCAGGTCTCCAAACGTTTAAGGGAAGCCTGCTCTAGAAAGAATAGAAGGAAGGAAAGGGAAAGAAAAGAAAGAAACTAAGCTACATGTAGCTTAGTGGGAGACTATTTGCTTAGAGTAGATAAGACCCTGGGTTTTCATGCCCAGCACCACAAAAGAACAAATGACATCAACTGCAACAGCAAATCACAAAAAACCCACCCACATCTATCAGGGGAATCTTAGCATAGTCTACATGTTTTCCTTCTGACACCAGCAGTATCAAGCATGTAGTAAAATATGACTCTTTCTTGTCTGCCACGCACACTTGCGTGATGGCGGTATTTGAGGCAAAAAACTTCAAGGAAAGTCAGCCTCCTGCC
>NW_022196905.1:200410422-200413292 GCF_008632895.1 Mastomys coucha
AGGCAGGAGGCTGACTTTCCTTGAAGTTTTTTGCCTCAAATACCGCCATCACGCAAGTGTGCGTGGCACTTGTCCTTTGTCTTTTTCACCCCTAAGATAAATCCCGTTATCTTGAGTAGCTTTTGCATGCCTGGTTACTTATGAGGCCCATGGAATAGCAAATGATTTTCTAGTTTCATGTGATTCTTTTCTACAAAATCCTGCCTTGCATATTAATACAACCACATTTCAAAACAGTCATGAAATGATTCCTTTTTCCTCTTTCGTGCAGCCAAAGGCTCAGTCTTTCAATAGTGCACAAAGGTGTGTACCTGTGAACCCAGCACTGTAAAAGGGCTGACTCTTTAGCTTTAGCTTAGGGGAGCAGAGACATGAGGCTTGTCACAAGCTGAAGGGCAGCCTGATTACATGTAGTTAATATAGTGAATTCTAGGCCAACCACGGGTACACAGGGAAACCCTACCTAGAAGAATTTTAAATAAAACTTTAAAAATGAAATGAAAAAAGAACAATCTGATATTGAATTGTGTAACAGTGTTAAGAGTTAGTGTCTCTTCTATTGTTTTTGCACTGTGGACTCCAGTATATCTGGCCTGAAAGCAACTAGACTATTGTGGTATCACTGCCTCCCATCCCACACTATGAGTTGCTGAGGTTACAGAGCATGCCACCACATCTGGCTTAGGTTCTGGGACTCACACTAATTGTTAAGGTGCTTTTACCCACTCAGCCATCTTGCTGGCAGTAGTATTTCCTTTAATAGGTGTTTGTTTCAAGAAAGCACTACCCTCATGCGTGGTTTTACACTCTCGTGGATTATTTTCATAGCAAGTTGTTGTAAAGCAAGGCCAATTCTCTTGTTTTTTCTCCATATACCTACTTGTTTATCTGCTCTTCTTTCATGTTATGATGTACTTTCTATGTTATGACTAGCTAAGTTAATTTTTTCAATAAAAGTTACCCACCATCAGATAGTCATTCCCTAACACCAACAGAAGATGGAGCAAGACAGAGACCAATAAAGACAATGAAGAGAAATATAGAAATAAATACAAATATAAATGGCAATTTAATGTATGAAGGATTATTTCTCCAGTCAATGAAGGATTATATCTCCAGTCAGTGACAAAGGAATATCTAGTTTCCGTCCAAAAAGAATACAAAGATTATTCTCATGTGGTAATTACAGAAAGTAATTTCAGATGGATTAAGGCTACTAAGGCAAAAGAAAAATTGAAGTCATTTCATAACTGGGGATTGAGAATCTGCATGGCAAGAGAGAAGATAGACAGGATTGATCGTATGTAATTTAATTTTTCCATGAGGCCAAAGACACCATAAAAAAAAGTCTTAGTGAGACCAGTAGAAAACATTCGTTTATTGCATGGCAAACTATTAGCTTCTTCATTTCATAAATAGCTTATATAAACTGATTTTATGTTTTATTTGCCATGTGAGTATACACATGTACAGTATATGTCATTATCAGAGGAAAACCTGTGAGTTAGTTCTCTTCTTCCACTATATAGGTCCTTGGGATTGAATTCAGGTCATCATGATTGGCAGAAAGCACTTTTACTCTCTGAGCCAACACACCACCCCTAAACTGACTTCTAGTAGCACAACCAATGAAAGGCAATCAAGGCAAAATTTGCAAAATAAAGAGAAATACTCAAGGACTGTGAGTTCATTTCTAGGCACTTTTTGCATAAAGGTAACCCAAGATATTGAACATAAGTTCCAAATATGATTGACATTGATTTCCCTCCTCCTCATCCTGCCACCAATAAATATTGCCTCTCTATGCCTTTTTGTTTAAAACCAAAAACATGGCCCAAAATGACACCAGACTTGCTTTAGACCTAGCGTTTAAAAGAATTGGCAATTTCTGTCTTCCTTATTTGAAGGCAGCTGCTGTGGAAAAGGCATCCCTGAGCTCTCAATGCTGAGAGCAATCTTAGCTGTTCACGTGGAGAGACTGAAGGACACCAAGGATCTTACCACCTGAATGAAGCTTCCTGGAGCAGCAAGTGAACCATAACCACTAACTGAGAAGAAGTTAAATGCGTGGTCTTAATCCAGGCTGTGTGGAGCAGAAGAGCTATATGGTAGAACCATCCTTGACTGCCAGCTCATGTAACTGAGAGGCCCCTAATTTTTAAAGGTAATTTGTTATCCAACAATGTATATCTAAAGTACAGCAGTGTTAAAGTGGGACATGCATGCATGCATACATACATTTGACTTAGTAAGCCTGCTTCTAGGACTCCCTTAGAAATAAAAGTGTATTAACGCCCTCCCCCATCAAAGAAGCCTCTTTTTACAGCAAAAGGAGACCATCACAGGAAACCAGAAATGGACGCAATACACAAATCAATGGATTGTGGGGATGTGGAGAGCACAACCCCAATGAACGTATCAACATCCATGATTCATATCTCAGAAGGGGAGGGAAAGATTGTAAGAGCCAAAATTCTAGGGAGTCATTTATGAAAGTCTCTCCTAGAAATGGCTCTATAATGACTCGAGCAATGGTAATATCAATGTACATACTGTGAGGAGGGCAGAACATTTTAGTAGTGTTTCATCCCTAGACAATGAAAGACAGCTAACTAATGACTGTTGGAGAATTACCCTTTCCCAGGGATGAGCCCCTTTATTGGCTGTTGAATATAGTGTGTTTAGCCTTGAAGCCATATATACACAATGGAGCAAATAGGTTCTATTTACATATATTTGTGCATACACACATGTAACAAGTATAATTGAAGAAGACATCAAGTTGAGAGACAGGAAGGGTTTGAGTGGGGGAGGAGGAGGAAGCGGTAAAATTTTATTTCAATTAAAAACTTTTTTTTTTTTTTTTTTTT
>NW_022196905.1:200413483-200416562 GCF_008632895.1 Mastomys coucha
AGAAATCCACCTGCCTCTGCCTCCCAAGTGCTGGGATTAAAGGCATGTGCCACCATTGCCCAGCTAAAAACATTTTTCAAAGAATATAATATGATTTTTAGTACATATCACAGAATTTTTTATAGGTGTATTTGTGTGTGGCATGAGTGTTTGAATCTATGGGCACATGTGGAGGGGATGTACATTAATGTGTTCATACAGAGGCACAAAGATGACATTAAGTATCTTAGTTGCTCTCTGCTTTATCAAGGTTAGGTCTCTCAGTGATTATAGACTTACAAATTCTGGCCAGCTTGCCCATGAACCTCCTGTCTCTGCAGGGAGACAGGCAACCAACAGACTTATCCAGTCTTTTTACATGGGTTCTAGAGATCTGAACTACACTTGTTTACAGCAAATATTTTATCTGTTAAGGCTCCTCACCAGTCTGCTGATCATGGAATTCTCATATTGACAGGAGTTTGATGTTTTCTAGAGAGATGTTCAGAATCTACTGTTAAATTACTTATGTGTGTACCATATACCATAAGGAAATATGTGTATCATAACCCACTTTAAAAGGTTAGTACTAATATGCATGCATACATGAGTATTCTTTACTAACATAGAAATATTTTTGACTGCTAAGGACTAGTAGATTGTCCCAAGGATCAAAACTACTTTTGTTTAAAAGGAATATCCACTAGGATACTTAAGACTAAAAAATATTTGTGTTGTGAAAATAAAACATTAGGGATGGTGAGATGACTCAGCAGGTAAGACTGCTCTTCTGAAAGTCCTGAGTACAAATCCCAGCAACCACATGGTGGCTTACAGCCGTCCATAATGAGATCTGATGCCTTCTTCTGGTGTATCTGAAGATAGCTACAGTGTACTTAGATATAAACTAAATAAATCTTTGGGCCCGAGCGAGTGGGGTAGGAGCGAGCAGAGGTCCTGAGTTCTAATCCCAGCAACCACATGATGGCTCACAACCATCTGTCCAGTTACAGTGTACTCATATACATAAAATAAATAATCTTAAAAAAACATTAAATAGTACAAGGACATATAAACCTGGTGATTTCCCTTTCTATTCTCTTCTTTCCTCAAAATACATCAACATAACAGTTGAAATAACAGTAATAGATCCTGCTTAGCTTTTGAGTATTTCATTGTTTAACTATATTGTGATCTAATCCATTTTTTTGTAGACAGTTACATCGTTTCTAGGCTATCTGCTTATAAACAACAATAGTACATTTCATAAGTCCCTTTTTGGCTCCATGTTTCAAGAAGTGAAATTCTAAAGTCACAGAGTGTACATATTGACACCATGCTTTTAGAAAGACTAGCAATTTATCTTCCCAGCAACAGCTTGACAACTGCCTAAAGCATTATCTTCAGACATAACTGACTAGCTATTCTTTATGTAAGCAGCAAAAAAGGATTTGCTTAGATTCGCAGGTGGCAGTGATGCCCCCTCCCTTTGCTGGACAGTGTTATGTAGGCAGAACTAGAGTTGTACTTGAGATAGAAAAATTCCTGCCAGCTGGAGTTTGATGGGGCTAAAGATTAGAAGCAAAAACATATGGGAAATAAGTCTTTTGTAGTTGCATGGAGATTGAAGAGCTGAATCTCAACATTTATATTTTTAGTGTATTAGCCTGAGTGACTTGCAGTGTCACCATCTGGCAAAGAAGCCCCTTATCTGTCCATTTCTAAGTTAGAAATAATTACAAGCTCCTGAACCTAGAAAAGTTGTCTTGGATGTGTGGGGTGGGGAAAGGATGGGGAAAGAGAAAAGGGGAGGTCGCTTTGTCCTATGTAAATCATCTGACCTCAGATCTCAGGCAAGGTCTTTGCAGCCTGTGTAGTGCCTTCACATGAATGGAACAACGTAGACAGCAACTATGACTGTATACAAAGACACTATCCTCTTCCCGCTTCATGTTTGGACTTCTAGGAGTGCCATTCACTAGCTTACTAAGTAGAGCTACTCAGGATGACACTAGGATTGTTCCCAACTCTTTCAATTCCTGCAACGAATGGTTTTTAGTCTATTGCACACTGTTGTGATTATAAAAAGATAAAGAGGTCCAAGAATATGTTCTAAGGGTACCGGTATGGTGAGGTATGGGGGTGCCTCAGCGGGCCCATGCCAAGGCATCCCCTTCTTCTCAGGGACCAATCACAGGAAGGTATATATAGTATAGAATACAGTTTATTCAAGACATGGGGAGGGGAGTTAAGAGGGTAGTAGAGGCAGGGAAAGGCAGAGAGAGGGAGAGTAGAGAAGTAGAGGCTGGCCATGACCACATGGAGAGAGGGGGAAGAGAGGAGGAAGGGAAGAGCCCAAGAGGGCTAGAGAAGAAAGCAGGAAGCAGGAGAGGGAGGAGGGGGCAAGCAGCCCCTTTATAGTGGGCCGGCCTACCTGGCTGTTGCCAGGTAACTGTGGGGAGGAGCATACTGGGCTGTTGCCAGGTAACGGGTGGAGTTTAGACAGATTGCTAATAAAGCATACACACAGTAAACATAAAGGTATAGGACACTGTATTGTAACTTTGTATTTTAAAAATTAAAGATAAAACTGCTTCTTTTAATTACACAAAGTAACTGTGTGGATATGTGCGTAATTTCAGGTCCCGGTGCTTGCAGAAGATTCTCCTGAAGTTGTTACAGGTGATTGTGAGCTAACTAGACCACGGTTCTGGGACGCAAACAACCCTGGTCCTCTGTCTTAAGAGCTGAGCCGTTTCTCCAGCCCCTTAAAATAACTTTTTAAAAGGCCTCGTATTTCAAGAAAAACTACTTGTAAATATATGGCATCCTCAGTTAAGTAATGAGCGTTCACATTAAAAGTACCTTATCTGTGTACCGTGTGGGAAAAGTTATTAATATGCTTTCTTCAGTCTGAGTCAGATTCCCGAGCGAATTTCCCGCCTTCACTCAACCTAATTCTTTCCAGCTTTATTTTCCTTTACTGACACCCATCTCACACTCTCTTTAAGTGTCGCACGCTCTCCTTCCGGTGCTTGGAGTGTTTAACCCTTGAAGTTCTTCCCGTCTCTACTTTCCGTCTCCCCACCCCCCGCCCCCA
>NW_022196905.1:200416772-200432199 GCF_008632895.1 Mastomys coucha
CCCCTAGATTCTTCCCTACCCATCCCCGGCTTGCTGCGCTCCGCCCCCGATCCGCCCTTTCTAGCTTGCACCTACCCACCCGTTCACTGCACCTTCTCCCGAGCCTCCTCTCTCCTCTAGGCCGGCCTCTGGTCCTTCCCGCTCCCCGCCAGTTCAACGGTTAACCCAGGGCCCAGTGCCACTCGCTTTCCAATTCCGTAACCCCTCCCTTCCCCGAAGCCCCGCCCCTACAACCCCTTAGTCCCGCCCCGCCCTGACGTATCGTCCGTTCGCTTTGCCTGGCCCCGCCCACCACATACATTCCGGCTCCTCCCCTGCAGCACAGCCACAGGTCGGCTCCTGCGCGCTGACGTCACACGCCGGCGACAGTGACGCGCGGGCCGTTTCCCTTCTCAGCAGTAGCTCTATGGTTTCAGGGCGGCAACGTGCGGTGTCCTTACCTTGAGCCTGTGCAGTTGCCCGCACCCCGGAATCCATAGTCACTGTGGCGAGGTGGGAGGACTTGAGTGACAGGTGGCCTCCCAGTCCCACACGTTGCGGGTTCGTGCCTGGCCAAGCCATCTCGACCTGTGAAGTTGGGGGCGGTACCCAGCAACTCCCCCTGAGCAGCCGCCGTTTCCAAGGGGTCAGGAACCGCAGTGTTTGTTTCGTCCACGTAGCCAGGGCCGGTCGCGGAGCACGGTGCCTGACCCGACGGTGGCAAGCCTGACGCGTCAGCCAGAGACCGGTGCCCGATGTAGGAGTCGCAGTCTGGGCTGTGAGCGGCTGCTGGGTAGACAGACTTGCTTTCTCTTACAGCATGTCATTTCCAAAATGCAGCGTGGTGCCTCTGCCTTAAGTCCTATAGGAAGACGCTGCCGCAGCTAGACCCGTGCTTATGGTCGCCGCTGCTGTTCTGACTCAGGTTCCGTATCATTGAGGTGAGTTGCACGTGGGGAAGCAGTGACAAGCCGAATGATGAACTCACCGGGAGTGAGGAGACTTGTATAGATCTTGTGTAGTGCATGGATACTCGCCTGAAGTGTTTGCACCTGAAGCACCTTCATCTCCTTAAATTGTTTACGGGGAGGACTTGTGTGTGGCTCAGAGCAATTCCTTGGTATCCTAAAAAGATAACGCACTCACAATAGATGATAAACTAATCTAAGTAGTTGATAAGTCATTTAAATAGATTAGATGCCTTTGATCTTACCTGTATATTTTAATGAGAAAAGTAACAGTTAACTGATTACCCTAAAAACCTAATATCGCTTCTCTTCCCATGGTTTGACACAATTTCCATGTGTAAAGTATTAAAAGTTCTACCACACTAATAATTCAGTGTAACTTTGGGAAGGGGTTCCGGGGTTGGGTTACAGGACCTCATTTTTGATAGGCAGGTGATCTGCCACTGAGTTATATACCCCGCCCAATTTTTTTTTTTCTTTCCTGTAAGACTTCCCTAGAAGCAGAAATGTTTTTATTGCCTACATAAATCACACCGGAAATGTTTGTGAAGGCTTAAAAGCCCTACTCCGTCTAAGCTTTAATAATGATGGGCTTTGCTTATGCCGCAGTAAGTGGAGGTGATGGGCAGCAGCCAGACGGAAAAAGAGGTAGTTCTTTGTTTCTAGGATCTAGAGGTCTACATTTAAAATTGCCTCTTGTTCTGGTGAAACTGGAATAACCGATTCTGTAGGAAAACTGGTTTTTACACAGAAAAAGAAAAAGTCTGTCAGAAATCTGATAAAGGCAGTGGAATTTAACCACAGTTCTTTTGAGGTCGTGTTACTAATGCATTGGCATTGTATTCCAACTAGGTTTTACTCTTCTAGCCTGCTTTCTTGTCTAAATCGTGGACGTGATAGCTTTTCACACATAAAATGTTTCTCTTTGCTTGTTGGTAGTTTCTACTATAAACTCCTTGGGTATTGTCTGAATATATTTACTAAGACACATACTTAAAAAATATTAGCAAAGCTGGCCAGTGGTGGCACATGCCTTTAATCCCAGCACTTGGGAGACAAAGGCAGGCAGATTTCTGAGTTCGAGGCCAGCCTGGTCTTCAGAGTGAGTTCCAGGACATCCAGGGCTACACAGAGAAACCTTGTCTCGAAAAAAAAATTGGCAATTCTCTTTTTTGTTTTCTAATGTTTCCTCATAATGAAAGAAATAGAGAAGTTTCCTTTCTGGGAAAACACTGGCCCTTTTCTATAATTCAGGTTGTCTCTGTTGTTTTGGAAGAACCATATGTATAGATTTTGCCTGCAGACAGTACCAGAAGACTTGGCATCTGTTAGGACTAGGTGTCACCCATTTAATGTTTCCCTTTGGAATAACCTATCCATCAAATATCTGAAGCACTAATGCTTAGTGTCTATCAGTGTTTTCCTAAGTGGAGGAGATGCAGTTTAAAATTCCTGTACTCCGAAATTTTTAATAGGTGGTTCATATTATTGTGTCAAACATTACTTACTTGAAACAGTTCTTTAAAAATTGGGAAGGAACCGATACAATTTGACTAGAGTTGAGGAATATTTTTCTGGAGCATAATTGATATACTTAAAAAGAAACAAGATATTGTAGTAGCACAAATTTAATTGTTAAGGTGAAGTGTTTGGAAATGGAAAATTGTTCAAGGATGTTATTTTTCCCAGTAGTGGGCATTACCCCAGGGCCTGGTGAATAGGAGGCAGACACTTCTGCCTCCAGCCTGGACCCCCATCCTGTTCAGTATTTAAGTAGGGCCATCAAGATGGACCAGCAGATAAAGGCACTTGCCACCAAGCCTGATGTCTGATGGCCTTCGTTCAGTCCCCTTGACCTACTTACATGGTGGAAGAAAAGAACAAACTGGCACAAGTCTTCTTAGTGTACACACACACACACACACACACACACACACACACAATCTCTCTCCACATAAACTAGTTTTTTTTTAATTTATGTAAGAGAAACTGATTTGCTCTGTATTCTTCTATCATTATATATGGCTGATTAACATTAAATTTTGTTGTTTTGACTAGTAATCAATTCTAGTACAAAATATTGAAGACTTCTCAACCCTTAATTTCCTTTCTTTTGGAAGCAATATTACTAGTTTATTTTGTATCCTTACAGAGGTATTATATACTTGTGGGTTTGTATGTACACAGATATGTATATAAATAAGTGCAGCTATGAATATATACATATGTTTTCCTTTGCCACCAAATAGAGTATTTGTTATTTGCCAACTTGATGCAAATCTAGATATATCTTAGGAATGGGATTCTCAGTTGAAAGATTGCCTCCATCAGGCTGGCACTGTGGACATGTCTGGGAGCATTTACTTGATTACTGATTGGTGTGAGAGAGCTCAGTCTTCTCTGAGTGATGTCATCCTTAGGCAGCTGGCCTTGGGTTGTATAAAAAGCCAGCTGATGCAGGAGGTATCTTTATTATCTTTTATTTCATTTCACTTGAAATAATTTTCTAGTGTAACAATGTAGTTTGTAAAGTCTCACATGTATGAAGTTGGCAGCTCATATATTCCTTGTAATGAGCAAGGATTGAGGGCAGAAAAGGAGTTCTTGTCATGCATTCTAAAACTCATTAACCATGAATCCTTGATTGCTCAGAAAAATACCTGTGTTTATCATCATCTGATGGTAATTAGAGCTATCTTTCTTTATCTTTCTTTTTACCAAGGGCAGTAGATTGGGCTTTACTGAATTAGAACTACAGAGCTTAGTATGGGGATTACAGTAGAATGAAATACTAGGCACACTGATAGCTTCTGCCTTGTTGGTGAAGTCCCTTAGAACAGAATTGGCAATTAAATTTGGACAAAGAGCCAAAATGACAAATTTTGTTTTATCCTCTCTAGCCAAAAAAGTCCTAAACAATGACAATTGTGAAATAACCTCATTATGTGGTTATTATTTAATGTAATTTTACTTATGGAGATGAGTTTTTAAGATGAGGTTATCATGATTTGCTCTTGCTCTCTAAGTAGCTCAGTAATATGATACATTGAGCTTCCGTGTTCTGGAGATAACATTAAATTTTGGCTGGTTTCCAAATAGCCATTACACTCTGCCAGTTAATTCAATGTAGACCATGTCTTCCTGTCTGCCTCACTGTTGATGGCTAGAGCTTTATGATAATGTTATAATTCCTCTTTCTCATAAGGTTGCTAACATTATTCGCAATTTGGAAATTGAAATGGGATCTGATTATTATGTTTTTTAAAGCTGAGGAAGGTTCTTTGTCATGAAATTTCATAAGCACTAATTACTAATCTTACTACAGGCTGGATGTTAACCTTTAGTTTTCAGGACTATATTAAGAATTCTGGCCAGGCAGTAGTGGTACATGTCTTTAATTCCAGCACTTGGGAGGCAGAGGCAGGCAGATTTCTGAGTTCGAGGCCAGCCTGGTCTACAGAGTGAGTTCCAGGATAGCCAGGGCTAGAGAAACCCTGTCTCAAATTAAAAAAAAAAAAAAGAAAAAAAAAAGAATTCTGTAATTTAAGAAAATTGAGTCTTTTTAAAAGAAAAATGTACTCTCATCAGATGGGAAGGCAAAGAATGTAGTAGTGGTTCAGAAGGCTGCTCTCCAGTCCTGCAGGGTAGGTTCTAATAGCAGTGAGAGTGCCTCAGCAGGAGGATGGACGAGCTGATGAGCAAGAGAGAGGGCAAGCAGGCAGAGAGCTAAAGCGTCCAAGCAGGCAGAGAGCGAAAGCGTGCAGCTTCCGTCTGTGTGGACCGTCACCAGAAGGGGTAGCCCAAATTTAGGATGGGTCTTCCTATCTCAAATGATCCAGATCTGGAGTGGGTCTTCTTCTCACTTCAAATGCTCAAATCAAGAAAAATCCCTCAGGCTGTTGAGGTGGCTCAGTAGGTAAGAGCCCCGACTGCTCTTCTGAAGGTCCTGAGTTCAAATCCCAGCAACCACATGGTGGCTCACAACCATCTGTACAACTACAGTGTACTCGTATAAATAAAATAAATAAGTAAATCTTAAAAAAAAAAAAAAAGAAAGAAAAGAAAAAAGAAAAAAAGAAAAATCCCTCACAGATGTTCCCAGCTGTGTGGATTTTTCAGTTGATTAAGTTAACAAGTTGACAACCAAGATTAGCCAAGTCACTAACAACTTTATCTTGGTTGGATAATCTTTGAAGTATGATAATCATACCAGTTCATATTAAGATGGACATGGTGGTACACACTTGTAATCCCAACATTTAGAATTAGGAGGGACTAGAATTAGTTTGAGGAAGGCATGACATTAATAACCTGCCTCAAAAATAGAATTTTTGTCTTTATGATAGATAAGGATCTCTTTAAGTAATGAGGTTTTCCATACTAATAAAAAAGACCTATGCAAGTAGAAATGGGCAAAGCATATAGGGAAAATATAAATGTTCAATAAATGTAGAATAATTTTTCAGACTTTTCAGAAAAAATTGAAATGCAGCACTATTTGTCTCATCAGACACCAGCAGCAAGAACAACGTGACACATGCCTCAAGTAGTCAGTATATTGCTTCAGTTATTCCTCACAGTGTTCAAGTACATAGTTTGTCTATCTACATTGTTGGGTGCATAACAGATTTCAGTAGTGCAAGGCAGTGCACTTTCTCAACTTTCCTAATGCTGCGACCCTATAATACAGTTTCTCATGTTGTAGTGACCCTAACCATAAAAGTATTTTCATTGCTACTTCAATTTTCAATTTCTACAATTTTGCTACTGTTATGAATCATAGTGTAAGTGTCTGATATGCACCCAGTTTGAAAGGGGTCTTGATCCACAGGTTGAGAAGCACTGTGTAAGATCTTGTGACCAGTAAAAGAATCGGGGTTTAGGCTCTGTCTTAGTGTTCTATTGCTGTAAAGAGACACCATGACCAAGACAACTCTTATAAAGAAAGCATTTAGGTGGGGGCTTGCCAAGGGTTAGTCATTATCATAACGGGAGCACTGTAGCAGGTGGGAAGACATAGCATGATACTGGAGTATTGGCTGACACCTTTGCATCCTGATCCATCAGCAGGCCTTCAAGGGGGTGGGGTGGGGCATTTGACTTGGCATGGACTTTCGAAATCTCAAAACCCACACCTCTTCAAATTAAACCATACCTCCTCCAACAAGATCACACATCCTCCAGCAAAAAAACCACTTCCCATCATTCTAAAGAGTTCTTTGGGGTCATTCTCATTTAAACCACTAAGTTCCAAGGTCCCACTGCTCTTTTAAATAACAAAGTTTATTATAATTGTGTGTATATGTACATATGATGTATTTGAGTCCAGGCACATATGCTATGCTCAAGTGTGGAAGTTAGACAGCTTTGTGGAGTTTCCTTCTTCCAAGGATCAAACTCTGGTCTCTAGGCTTGCCTGCAAGTGCCTTTAACCCAATGAACCAGCCATCTTGCTGGCCCTGATCTTTAACTTTTTAACCTTTGTTGCTCCTCTGATTTTTTTTTAATAAAGAATAAGCTCTGTTAATAAGAATATGTAAGAATCAGCATTTTATACAATACTGGTCACAGTGGTAGATGTTTACCAGTCTAGTTGGCAGCATGAACCTGGTAGAGCAAGGCAGACTAAAGTAATGAGGCAGACTAAAGTCTCATACAATAGACAACTTTATTCAGGGCATCAAATAATTTATACTTTGAGTGTTAAGAGTAACATGAGTAAAGCATACAATCACGAGGACAAGCCACACGCGTCAAAAGCATGCTTTTATATAGAGGCACATGAACAACAACAGCTGAAGGAAAACCCCTCCTATCTATTACACCTGGAGAAGTACAAAAACCCATTCCAAGAACAGTTCTGGGTTTGGAAGAAACTGACATCACAGGACTCTTGTCTTGTTTTCTGGAGTTTTCTCACAAGCTCTCGAATTCTCACTGGACTCCATTCCTGGACCATGTTCCAGCATATATTTCTGCATGATGTTTGAGTAATATGTTTGCAAGCTTTTAACATTTGCAGTCTTGATTTTAGATTTCATCCTAAGAAGCTCCTTACAACAAATAACATTCAAACATAAGTACAGAAAATTTACCTGAAATTGTTTAATTGTTGAAACAACTTTAAGAAATTGTATCTTATTTAGCCTGTATTCTTTTTATTGAATAAATCCAATAATGCTACTGGTTCATGTAGGCAAAAGATTGCCTATGTGTGTCTGTACTGTTAGTATGGATAGTACTGAATGTTTCAGGGCATTATAATAAAGCTGAAACCACTCTTTTTGTTTTGTTCTAAGTTTATTTGACTTTTAGTCAAGATGTTAGATATCTTTTTGTTAAAACTTGCTTAATCTTTGTCATCTCTTTCTTTGTGTGTAGCATATGTATAAAAATGCCTTAGGAAAGAACCATGGAGAAGTATGTGAGACTACAGAAGATTGGAGAAGGTTCATTTGGAAAAGCTGTTCTTGTTAAATCTACAGAGGATGGCAGACATTATGTTATCAAGGAAATTAACATCTCAAGAGTAAGTATGATTTTAGTTCAGTTGTACAAGTAGTAATCTGGTTATGATGGGATGTTTTTATTACAGAAATGTGTAACCTAATGAGAAAGAGAGCTGTAATTCCACTGAGGAGCACTAATTTCTGAGGGATCTGTGTTGTGTCCTTTCAGATGTTTTCTAATATGGGTCTGTAGCAGTATGTAGGAACCTATGCTTACTCTCCCGTAACTTAATCTAGGTTGGGCACCCTGAAAGAGTTTCACTTAGAGATTCACATCTTTTTTAACTTTCAGGTTTGAGTAAAAGGGAGGGAGGGGGAGGGAATGTGTGTGTGTGTGTGTGTGTGTGTGTGTGTGTGTCTGTGTTTGTATGTGTGTGTGATATTGTACTGTATTAGTACCAATTTTAACCACTCTCTTATTAGTAGACTTATTAGAGGTTTTACTATTTTACTTTTTCTTCCCATTTAAGATGTCTGATAAAGAAAGGCAAGAATCAAGGAGAGAAGTTGCTGTGTTGGCAAACATGAAGCATCCAAATATTGTCCAATATAAAGAATCATTTGAAGGTCAGATCTATTTTGCAAACATTTAAAATAAGCTCTAAGATACTTATAATTTTTGGATATTTTCCTTGTAAAGAATTATTTTGTGAATGTATTTTTAGGAAAAAAATGTTTTTTTGTTTGTTTCTTTAATACTTATACATGTAAGTAGCAGTTTGATTCTAGGACAGTATTAACACTAAACTGTCTCCTTATAGCTTAATACAGGCTCATTGTTATTAGTGATTACTTAGAAGCAGCAGAGTACAAAAATTTGGAGGGCAAAATTAACAATTATTAACTTTTTACTAATGCTGAAAAAGTATTCTGATCCTGATTTTTAAAAATAATTTTCTTATTTTGTCATTTTCCTACATGTGTAATATAATTTAATCATATTTCACACGCACAGCACTTCGTTCTTTTCTAACACTCCCTCTTCCTACTCTCACACCCCCACCTTCCAGTAAGCCACAGACTTAATTACACTTGCTGGCATTTGCATGGGCATGGGGTTATTTATTGAGTCTTGGGCAGTTTACCAGTGATTACACCTTTGAAGAAAACTTCTACCTCGCAGCCAGTAACTGCCACTGCTGTTTCTAGGGTTGAGTCTTCACATGTCCCCCCCCTCCATCCTAGAATACTAACAGGCTATTTGCCTTTACCTACAAATATTGAATGATTCAAAAGGGGAGACTTTTGTTTGTTTGTTTGTTTGTTTGTTTTTCAAGACAAGGTTTCTCTGTGTAGCCCTGGCTGTCCTGGAACTCACTCTGTAGACCAGGCTGGCCTCAAACTCAGAAATCCACCTGCCTCTGCCTCCCAAGCGCTGGGATTAAAGGCATCCGCTACCACTGCCTGGCCTTTGATGTATTTTTGTTCTACTTCATTTTAAAGTAGTACCTGTTCATTAAGACTTATAGTACTTGGAAACTTATAGGCATGCATAACTACAAGCTCTCTCAGTTCCTCTCATTTCCCTTCATTTGAACTCCCTAGGACTTAGCATGTTTGACAGCCTACTGTTTATTCCTAGGCTGTTTTCTGTGCCTACACAACACATTCTGTGGTAGGCAAACAAAGTTCTTGTTTCTTCCTCCCCTGCTCTGTGACTCAAAAGGTGTGGGAGTCTTTGCAGTAGCAAATAAGCATCGCTTAGTGGATAGCCCCTCAAAGCCCTCTAATCCAGTTCACATCAGACACTTTCCCTCTTTCAAACCTAGCAGCAAGTCCAGACCTCTGAGTTTCTGCTAACAAGCTACAGATGGACTTTTCTATGACCTCCTTTAAAATCTGATTAATTTGCTACAGCAGCTCACAGAACTCTAGGAAACACTGTACTTAACTTTATAAAAAACATGAAGCGTCCATACACACACACACACACACACACACACACACACACACACACACACACACACACACGTCTTTTATACTGAACACATACACACCGCAAAGTGGTAGAAAACAGCAATTAAAACCTCTGGGGCGTGTTGTCTTCTAAACTAAGAGGTGGTGAAGAAAAGAGTGCTAGAACTAGCCACGCAGTGCTTGTACTGAGTCTTCTGATTGACGTCCCAGTCAGGTTCCCTGTCTGCCCTTAGTTGTTCTCTCATGTGTCTTTGTTACTTGGCTTGCCTGGTTTTGGTTTCTTGTTTGAAGTTGAAACTGTTTCAACTTACAGTGGTTGCTTTGGGGTTTAGGGAGTCTTTAAAATCCTGTGAGCCTCTTAGTGATAATGGGGGTTTTATGTATCTGTAGTCTTGGGCAAAGTAATCTGACAGACAGGTGGATATAAGATATTAGAATGAGTGCACATACATCATGTCTCTATGTCTCTAATAGAAAATACTGCTGGGCGGTGGTGGAGCATGCCTTTAATCCCAGCACTTGAGAGGCAGAGGCAGGCAGATTTCTGAGTTCGAGGCCAGCCTACAGAATGAGTTCAAGGACTGCCAGGGCTACACAGAGAAACCCTGTCTCGAAAAACCAAAAAAAAAAAAAAAAAAAGAAATACCATTTTGATAATTATATATTTAAATAAGTATTGGCTGGGTGTCGTGCAAGACACCTGTAATACTAGTATTAGGGAGGTAGGAGCAGGAGGGTTATTTGAAGCCAGCCTTGGCAATGAATGGAGACTTTGACAGCATGCAGGCAGTGGGTTGATGGATGGGAGGAAAAGCGGGGGAGATTGGAAGGAGAGAACAAATGATAATTTTTACCTCTAAATAATAGGTATCTGAGTAGCACAAAGTATAACTAGTTCATGTGCTACATCCCCAACTTTTCTCAAATGTCTTTGTGTTCTATGGACCCTCCCATAGTCCCACCTCCCTCTTTCCTTCCCCATGCTCCAGTACTGGAGATCAAACACGGAGCTTTATGTGTTCTGAGCAAGCACTTTCATCAAGTTACATCTCCAGCTTTGATATAAGATCTTACAGATCCTGATACAGATTATCCTCAAACATGGTGTTTGTCTTCTTCTGCCTCCTGGCTCCCCACTTACCTTACACAGCATAAAAGGTTTTCTTTCAACTATCTTTGAAAGACCATCATTCTTTTCTTGGAGTTAACTCTTGTTACTGCTCTTTGTTCCTTCCCAGAAATAGTCTATGTATTAACAAGTATATAAGAGATGACATACCAAGTGCAATTTGTGGATTATATAGAGATTTTTTTTCATAGTGTCATTTTTAAGACTTATTTTTTATTTCATATGTGTGTTTGCCTCTATGTATCTAAGTGTAATGAATGGTGCCTATTTGGTGCTCTTGGAGGTCATATCCCATGAAACTGGAGTTATTGATGATTGTGTGGGTGCTGGGAACTAAACTCAGGTCTCTGCAAGTGCTTAACCACCTAGTCTTCTCTCCAGCCCTGTTCTATTTGTCATTTCTAGCATGTATATTTAGATCATCTCTACATCCCAGTCATAGTCATACAGATTCTTCACTTGATCTTAGCCAAAAGGCTGAGAAGCGATGTCATACAGATTCTTAATTGGTTTAATCTAGGTACATTTCTAGTCCTATGGTGTATTTATTATAGGCAGTATATCACAGGAACATATAAGAATGCCACCACAAGTGAGAGAAATGAGCATTTCTGGAAATAGAGCCATTGTACATGTCATAAGGACATGAGAAGTAGGTAGTCCCCATACTGTCCAGCAAATGGTACTGGTGATATTGACCACTCTCCTTTTGTAAAAGAAAGTTGGTGGTAGAAGGAATGATTGTCTTCTAGAACTTTCTCCATGTATAAAGATATAAAAATACGAAGAATATGAAAACAATTATGGCTCTGTACCATCTTCATGCTGTTAACAAATATGCAAAGTTTGTTTATTTGTTTGTTTGTTTGTTTGCATAGAATAAAAGAAATCCCAAGGTTGGAGGTAGAGACTATCTATTTGATGTTGAATTGTTAGAGCTCATTATAGCACTTATTGTTGTGTTTGTGTTTAGTGAGTAATTAATTCAAGTGAATAGTTCAAAGCTGAAAACTAGTGGTTATTTCAAAAGAAGATATGGGCTCTGAAAAATTGGTGGGAAGACATGATTTTATATATAACTGTCAATGTCTAGTGTGTCAGCGGGGTCCCAAGTGAGTATAGCATTAACCAGCACCGGGGGTACACAGCCAAATCAGCCAGTATACACTTTATTCAGCATTCCAGCATCTTTTATACAGAAGGCAGAATAAAGATTGTCCACAGTGTCTCATTCTCACCAGGTGCTATTTACCTAGCAATAGCTTCTCTTGGCTCAAGGTGACCCACACCTCCTTACAGACTGAGACATCTGTCTGCAGTCAACTCTTAGATGTGTTGCTTAATTAAACTATAAACAAAGTTACTTTCTCATAAGAAAAGGATGGTGAAGGCCACTTGTTCAGGTTTGCAGAAGAGAAAGTATGCTTGCTCTTTTGTCACAGTATGCTGGGATTCTCAGATGTCCTTAGTTGCTAGCCGCTAGGAAGCTGGGAGCAGTCTGCTCATGCCTTGTCTCCAGATATAATTTAAGGAAATTGAACAGCAAATATAACATTTAAGGAAATTGAACAAAAGTCTGTTGTCCTGTATTTTATTTATGTTCTCAAAGTATTAAGGTCAGTATGAACCGATCTCTACTCAGATGGTGTATTCTTGGTGGGAAAATGGTCAATAACAGAGTTGCATAAAACGTAAGCCATTGTATAACCTGTAGAGGCAGAGTACCTAGACTTTATGCCCTAACATTTTGAAGATGGTCTACTCTTTGTTTAGCTGATGCTTTTTAGCAAGTCTTTAAGTAACTTAATTTAACTGTGCTTTTAATGCAACATTTTTAAAATGGAATTTAATATTTATATTTTGTAGAAAATGGCTCTCTTTACATAGTAATGGATTACTGTGAAGGAGGCGATCTGTTTAAACGAATAAATGCTCAGAAAGGCACTTTGTTTCAAGAAGATCAGGTGGGTTGTCATGGAGCAGCTTGATTCCTACCTGGTTACCAAGAAGCAGCTCGAAGTGTGATTTTGTATGTATTCATTTGGTGGGGGGTGAGGAGGTGCATGAAGCAGGGGATCGAGTCTCACATAGCCCAAGCTGACCTGGAACCAGAGGTGGAATCATCCCACCTCTACTATTTGAGTGCTGAGACTGTAGACATGTGCCACCCAGCTGGATATATTCATTTTTACCTATGGATGCGAATTGTAATTGCTAGGGCAGGCTGGTATTAGATCTTTTTTTTTCCATCTTCGTTTAGTTTCTGTCTCATTTCCTACCAACAATATATTCTTGTATGTATAATATAAAGTACATCCCACATGCATATGTATGTGTGTGCTCATGTATGTACTTATGCATATGTAACCTAATTATTCATTATTACTGGTTAATTATTCTCTCTCCTGTCAATCTGGCTTGATATATCTTCCAGGAATATAGCCCTGCTAAGTAACTCTAGTTCTGGAAGCCTTACATTTGCCATTGTTTGAAATCTGATTTGTCTACTGAAGACTCTACAGCTTGGCCCACCTTACCTAAGAAGCCTTATTTTTAGATTTTTTTTTCACAATCTATTGTCATTTATTTTAGCAAATATTTATGGAGCCTGAATTTTCTGTTGTTGAGATTTGTATTTGTATATTTACCTCCTCCTCTTTGTTGTACTTTATCTTGATTATTTTTGTAGCATCTTTCCTAAACTGTCTTATTATTCTACTTTGGTTATTTAGAATTCAGTGCAAGTCACAACTGTTGGAGGCCAGCTCCAGCAGTGTGTCCTACAATCCAAGGAAATGTGTGGTTGGCAACTGATGTAAATAGGCACACACTCACACACACTTGATAGGTGAAGCCAGGTCCCAGCAACTTTATTTTATCTTAAAGTACCTTTAATGAAATCCCCTATGCATGGAAAAAAATCACACTGTAATCAATTCTTAATCATGAGTTTCAGTTATACATAATGATTGCAAGGTTCATATTTTTAAAAACAAGTTATTCCAAGTCCCATACCTGATTACTCAGATTCCCATGTGGTTTCTTCCCACAATACATCTGTGTTCTAAAGTAGTAGTTTTTCTATTATGGTTTAACAGAATTTAAGCAAGCCAAAATATTTTTAACAGCCAGTTTCTCTTGTACTGGCAGGTAGCAGGTTTTAGTTTCAAGAAAGGAAATAGACATCATATTATTCCTATGTAATATAACTCTTATTCATCTAAGGCAGTTAACCATCAACCTATCTTATATTGTTTTCATTGTGAAGTAAATGGATAGTCAACTAGAGAACTTTAGCTCAGAGATCTTTTACTTTTCTTAAGACAACAGAAAAAGAAGAACCTATTTAATCCACATGCTGTATAGCACTAAGTCCTTAAGGTGCACACCAAAGCTCATCAGCAAATTTAAGACCAGGGCAATCAGATTTTACAATGGACCCAGAAGCTCAAGCTTAACAATGAGCACTGAAATCTAATAACTTTGGTTGTTAGCCTTTGATCATTAGCCTGTCTCCTGTAGGTGAAACTAGTGAGCCCTTAGTAACCTAGCCCATTTTGTTCTTATTCTTGGACATTAGCAGACCATTGATTTAGCAACTAAGAATATATTGTTCATTTTTATGTTGTACCCGAGGTTTCTGCTATAAACCAGCTGGCAAAATATCCTGACCTGGTTTAATTCATTGTATATAAAAACTACCTTGACCTAATCTTTTTAACCATATATATTTTTAATTTTTCTCAGAAATCTTCAGTAAATCATAATCTATCTGAGTAGCATTGCTTTTTGGGAAATCACCACTGTTATGCATTGTGATTGCATTGCTCAGTGGGCACTTAGAAACGCCGCAAAGGATATTCATACAAGGCAGAAAGCAAGGTGGCCAAGGCAGCAGCAAGTGCAGTAGCAAGGGGTCTGGATCAGGACTCTCGGCCTTGCCTCTTTGAGGTAAACTCACTGAGGCTTTGCTGAGCCCTGACTTGTTTTCTTCAGGCTCCAGGAGTGACCTCAGCTCCTCCTGCAGTGTGGCTACCGCCAATCAACTCTTTACATTTTTCATAACTGATTTTCTTTGCTCTTAGTTCTGTCTTTAAATTCTGATGCATTTCTCTTTACCACCCAGTCTCAATTTGTTGCATGTTTTTGTATAGGAGGATGGAGGGTGGTATTTGTTCTTTTAACTCTTATGACTAGATACGTTTTTTAATTTAATAGATAAGGAATCTAAGAGAGCTTAAGTAACTTACCCCAAATCGTATAGCAGGTTTTGAACCTACTTGTATTTACCTTTGAAGCTTATCTTTTTAAAAAGGTCCCACTATGAGGAACTCAGAAACAGCAAGGCCCCCTTCCCTGCTGCTCTGCCTCTCAGATTGCTGCTTAGTTTGGAGTATTTATTTACTCTTCATTAAGTGTTGGCTGAGTTGGCTCTTCTGTGTCTTCAAGACTAGAGCATCACCTCTGTGGAATTACTAAGTTACTTGCTTATCTCTCCAGTAGTCTTTATAGCTCCAGTTGAGCCCTCTATCTTCGTTTGTAAATGAAGCAGCATTACAGCATAGGTAAATCTATTTGCTTGCAAATAACTTATACTTGCTTTTTATTACTATAGTGGGAAAGTTGAAGTAAGAGACTATATGGCTGTTAAGCCTAAACTGTGAATTCTATAACCCCTACCTCTTTCCCATTTTTTCGTCTTATTGTTTTGTTTTCTGAGACAGGTATTTTCTGTGTAGCCCTGACTATACTGGAACTCACTCTGTAGACCAGGCTGGGCTCAAACTCAGAGATCCACCTGCCTGTGCCTTGAAGGCTAGAATGAAAGGTGTATGCCACCACTGGCCGTCTCTCTTACTCTTTTCAGAATCAGTTGCTGACCCCTAATTTATGAGCTCTCTTACTACCTTTTTTTTTTTTTTTTT
>NW_022196905.1:200432283-200437218 GCF_008632895.1 Mastomys coucha
CCTCGAACTCAGAAATCCGCCTGCCTCTGCCTCCCAAGTGCTGGGATTAAAGGCGTGTGCCACCACTAAGCTAACTCCTGCGCATATCTGACATGGCTGAGTATATTTGTATCAAAAAGAGCAGGTATGAGAAACACAGTAACAGAAGAAGCCCATGAGGTGAAGTGGTGCAGGCATGGCTCTTGACCTCCTAGGGCTCACAGCAGATGGACTGCACTCAGTCTTCTCTCCTCTGGGCTTCTCTCTGACCCCCCCTTGCTGTTCCTGCACACGCCTCCTGATTAGATACACACTTCATTGCAGCTGTCTGGGGTCTCTACCACTCTGTACTTTTGAAGACATTTTTTTCTACTCGGAATGCCTTATATCACTATAGAGAAGCATTTCAAATTTTATGCTGTTCTTACTCAGTAAATATCAAAAGAAAAAAATCGAAACAGGTTTTTTTAGATTTAGTATTTGTTTTTTATTATTTTTTGGAAATGTTTTTAATGTATGTCTGGCCTGGAACAAGTGAGCCTTCTGATGCCACCTCAAGTGATGGGGATGTTATTTTAAAACTAATTTTATATGACTTTAAGTATACTGTTTGTTCCCTAAGAGTACTAAAAAGGGGGTAACAGGTACAGCTAGTTACCTTTTATTATCTTTTGCTGACCACTTCTATAATGCTAAGCCCTACCTGCTGGCTTCCTTCTCTTCTAACATTTCTTTTGTCTTTCTTGTACCCACATAGGCACACCCCTCCCCCCCCCACACACACTCACACACTGTAAGGATAAATGCATAGTTATATACAGTTACAACTTGATAGAAGCCTGTGCTTTTTAAAAAAATGACAGTACAACATACATACTATTATGCAGCTTCTTGTGCTGAGTTGATAATGTTTAGCTCCATACGTAGAGATGCTTCATCCTCAGTGGCCGTATGGTACACAGCTGTCACAATACAATTTATCAGTCCCACTAATGGACATGTAGATTGTTTAATAAACAAGAGGAACTAAATCACACACCCCTGGTAGACATATTTTGGCATTTCTGATAATATGTCTGGAATAAATTTGAAATTGCAATTACCAATTTAAAAGGCATGTGAAATTTACATTTTTATGTTTTTCAAATAACTAACCACTCTCTAAAAATAAGGTGTTGGAGACACACCACATAATGAGCAATGATATGTATTATTTCAAGTTAAAATGGTACCTTCCAGGCTGGAGAAATGACTCAGTGGTTAAGACCACTGCCTGCTCTTCCAGAGGTCCTGAGTTCAAATCCCAGCAACCACATGGTAGCTTCACAGCCATCTGTAATGAGGTCTGATGCCCACTTCTGGTGTGTGTGAAGACAGCGACAGTATACTCACATACATTAAGTAAATAAACTTAAAAAAAAAAAAAAGGTACCTTCCTTACTTACCCATTTTAACTGAAAAGTTAGTATTTCCTATGTGTTTATTGTCCTTTGTTCCTTTGTATCATTTGCCACCTCTTGTTTTAGCCACCAGCATTTCCCTAGAGATGTGAAAGAACTTTTACATGTTTAAGAATTAGCAAACTGTCAATTACATTTAAACATTTTCTCAAATTTTTATTAAATGTGATTATATACTTTGCTATGAAGATGTTTTAAATTTTATATAGCAAAGTTACCTTGAGACTTTGAAGAGGGGGATATTTTCTGTGTTCTGTTTTAAAATCATGTGTCAGTTAAAATTTATTTAAAAATGACCTATATTTCATTTTGTAACTATACTTTTAAAATACTGTCTAATTGGAATTGTTTGTTCTGAAGAGTGAGGTAGAAATTAAGTTGCTTTAGTTTTGAATGGTAATTCCAGAGAGTGTTTATATGTGGTGAATGTGGTTAGAGATATTTGATAGATGCATTCTGAATTTCTATCCTGATAATTTTCCTTTTGTAACTTCTATGTATATTGAAAAAATATAGAGCTGGGCAGTGGTGGCGCATGCCTTTAATCCCAGCACTTGGGAGGCAGAGGCAGGTGGATTTCTGAGTTCAAGGCCAGCCTGGTCTACAGAGTGAGTTCCAGGATAGCCAGGACTATACAGAGAAACCCGTCTCAAAAAACCAAAAAAGAAAGAAAGAAAGAAAGAAAGAAAGAAAGAAAGAAAGAAAGAAAGAAAGGAAAGAATATAGAAAAAAGATAAACCTAACACTAATATTTACCTAACACCAAGATTTACCTCCCACCAATATATTAGAAAGTATGTTATTTTTATGTTTAATTCTTCAGATTTCATATTTGTTTTGCAGCGTGTGACACTTTTTAGTATATGTTATACCCATTTCTGTTGTCAGTTGGCTTGAATACCTACTAGTATTAATTTCTGCAAAGTATAAGGAAATTGCAGCTTAAATGTTTTTAATCCAGTGTTTTTCTCTAGATTTTGGACTGGTTTGTGCAGATATGTTTGGCTCTGAAGCATGTACATGATAGAAAAATTCTTCACCGAGACATAAAGTCACAGGTATGTTCATGTTTACTATAGCCTTTTTTTGTTTTGTTTTGTTTTTTTGTTTTGCACAGGTCTCACAGTTTTGCTCATTGTTGGCCTGAAACTTACTATATTCAAGCTGCTGGCTCCAAACTCTCAGTGATACTCAGACTTTAGCACCCTGAGTGCTGAGATTACAGGTGTGAGCCTCCATTCCAGGCAGTATAACTTGTGTGTGACTAAAACCAGCAGCTCTTGTCCTTTGATTGTGTTCTGCTCACTCAGGGACTCTGTGTTCCCCTGTGTTCCCCGCACAGCTCTCCCACTGATTGTGTCCTACTCACTCAGGTATCCAATGTCCTCCTATGTCCCCACACAGCTCTCCCACTGATTGTGTCCTGTTCACTCAGGTACCCAATGTCCTTCTATGTCCCCACACAGCTCTCCCACTGATTGTGTTCTGCTCACTCAGGAACTCTGTGTTCCCCTGTGTTCCCCGCACAGCTCTCCCACTGATTGTGTCCTGTTCACTCAGGTACCCAATGTGCCCTTGTATCCCCGCACAGCTCTTCTCCTTGCACTTCCATGCCCTTCTTTCTGGATTGACTCTTTGGCCATGACAGAATAAATCAAAGAAATAGACGTATGGAGGCTAATTTTTTGGAGATTTTACATGTCTGTGGTTGACTTATTTCCTTTTCTCTAATTAATGGTAATTTGGATATAAATTTCTGGATAGGAGATTGTTTTTCTATAGAATTGGAAGATATGATTCATTTTTTGATATTAAGAATTGAATTAAGAAATTTTAAGTCATGATTGATTATTTGATTGATTGATTTTCCTGAAAGGTTGAGTATGCATTCATGCTGTGACTTGTATGTGAGAATCTGTGTATTCTTTGGGAAAATTCTGGAGACCTGCCTTGTCTCTGGATTTTCTTTTAAATGCATCTTAATACACCACTTCAAATGTCTTTTTTTTTTTAATTCTTGTATGTTTTTCTCATTGTTTTCCTTATTGAATATTAAATGGATTATTTTCCCCAATTAACTATGTCTGCATGTCTTCCTTTTGCATTTTTGTTCTTAATACCGCTAGGATCCCACCCAGAGTGCGATAGGAAAGTACTCTGTCTTGAACCTCTTATTTCTAGCCCCAAATCCCTGTCACAGTTTCTGTAAGCTAGTGCTTGTCTCATCCTCTGTAATTGCTTAAAGAAAAGTAATGGGACATGGGACTTACTTATATCTGTTCTAATTGTTTCATTCATTCATGTTTTTATCTCTTTATTAACTACTTTTGTCATTTCTTTTTTTCGTTTTTTCTTTCTCTTTTTTTTGTTTCTGTTTTTGTTTTTTGTTTTTTCGAGACAGGGTTTCTCTGAGTAGCCCTGGCTGGAACTCACTCTGTAGACCAGGCCGGCCTCAAACTAAGCTTTTGTCATTTCTTGTTCCCTCTCCCCGCATTGATATTTTTCTTCTGTAGCTCATACTGGTCTTGAATTCTTCCATTCTCTCTTGAACCTCTGGAATTAAAGGATTTCAGTCTCATTTCCATGGTTAAGCATGTTTACAGTTAATGGGGTTTTTTTTGGTGGGGGAGGGGTTTCAAGACAGGGTTTCTCTCTGTATCCCTGGCTGTCCTAGAACTTACTCTGTAGACCAGGCTGGTTTCAAACTCAGAAATCCGCCTGCCTCTGGCTCCCAAGTGCTGGGATTAAAGGGGTGTGCCACCACTGCCTTGCAACAGTTAATGTTTTGTCATTGCCATTTTATCAGTTTTTATTTGTTTGAGTGTCTCACTCTGCAGACCAGTCTGGTCTTGAACTTGCATCTTCCTCCTTAGTGTTGGGATTATAGGTATGCACTGCCATCCCAGGCTGATGAGTTGTATTTGTAGTGAATTCTCACATCATTAATGATTTCATTGGCTTATCACCATCATCATTATTGTTCTTTATGTCTAGCTGAATTTTTTTTCCAGGCTCTTTTGTGGGAAATGTTTTATTTTCAAGTAAAACATTTTGTGTAAAACATGCCTGTCTGTGTAAAGGCCTACACACATGTGTCCGTGATTCGATGCTAGTAATCAAGCTTCTGCCCAGCCTTCACTTTGCACTCATTTTTGTGCTTCACTCTAGTCGTCTCGGTTCCCAGACAGGGTAGAGAGATGAGTGCACTTAAGTCACAACCCTCCCTGTCCGAGTCTGTCCTTTGCCTTCCTAGGCCTGTAGATGGCTGTACAGTGTAGTATTCCCAGGGTGCATTGGGAAGAACTATCCAGGACCTTCATGCTTCCTCTTCCCTACATCCCTCTCCATCCTCTGCCACCAAATTCTGCTTCCCCTCATTTTACTAATTCTAGTCAACCATATGTCATCTTGGAATTAATCATGTGCCTGATGCAAGTCTCAGGACTGATAGGGAATTTCATTCCCATTACCCCATTGAATTCTTTTTTTTTTTTTT
>NW_022196905.1:200437228-200457028 GCF_008632895.1 Mastomys coucha
CCTCTGCCTCCCAAGTGCTGGGATTAAAGGCGTGCGCCACCACCGCCCGGCTCCATTGAATTCTTGCTTTTTACTCTTTCAAAGAGTATAGAAATCTGGGGAAAAAATAGGCTTTTTTTCCTTGCTAGGAATATGTTAATTCTTGATACATGTGCATGATAGACCAGCACAGTACTCTATTTATAAAAAAGAATATAATAGAGTAAACAGTTTAAACTGGAAGGGTGTTTCAGGCCCCTTTAATTGGAAGACATTTACATATTATAAAATTGACCTATTTAAAGTATACAAGCTAGCTTATTGGATAGAAATCTTTGCTGCTGAGCTTGATGAACTGAGTCAGTCTCTGGACCCACACTGTACAGAGACAGAACTGACCTCCATGAGTTGTCCTCTGACTTTCAGACAGATGCCATCATTGACACACTCTAAGAAGTATAGAGTTTACTGACTGTAGTGTTTGTACAGAACTGTGAACGCATTGGCTGTCTCTAGTCACAGAATATTTTCTCTTCAAAGAACTGCCCATGCCCAGTCACACTTCTTCTTTCTGTTGGATATCTGATATCTAGATATCAGGGCATTTAAGTAAACTGTTAGTATGTGCTTTTAGTTATTTAAAGATGGATTATTTGCTGGGTCTGGTATTCCACACCTTTAATCCCAGAACACAAGAGGCAAAGGCAGCTGAATCTCTCAGTTCCAGGCCAGCCTGGTCTATATAGTAAGTTCCAAGCCAGCTAAGGCTACATAGTTTGACTCTGTTTCAAAATTAACAACCAAGTGGATTATTTGTCCTTTTGGAGTTGGGTATTGAGAAAGTGTCTCCTGTAGGCCAGCATGGCCTTGAACCTTACGTCTAGCTGAGGATGATCTGAACTTTCGATCTCTTTCCTATTTTCTTTTCCCGTTCTTTCTTTTCACCATGTGGATCGTGAGGGTTAGGTTCAGGTTGTTGTCAGACTTGGGCAGCAGGCACCTTAACCAACTGAGCCATGCCACTGGCCTCATACTGATTTTATTGACAGTGTTGTATGATATACAAAAATATTTAGGCTTAACAAGGCCCAGTTTTTCTTTCCTTCTCTTTAGTTTTGTTTGATGTCTAAGAAACCATTGCCTGACTCAGAAGCATGACATTTATTCCTGGTTTTAGGATTTTTTATAGTTTTAGTTCATATATCTTAGAATCCATTTTGAGTTAATTTTTTCATATAGTGAGGTAGGTAGGAGGATGCATTTATTCTTTTTCATGGGATATTCAGCTATTCTAGCATAAAATTTTAATTGTATTAATTTTTCTGAAAAACAATGTTGTCTAGTAGAAGTCACTAGACTGAAACAATATTTCTGTTTGTTTATTCTTTCTTTCTTTTATAGAACATATTTCTAACCAAAGATGGGACAGTGCAGCTGGGAGATTTTGGAATTGCTCGAGTTCTTAATAGGTAACAACAGCTTTAAGCTTTGTTCTGATTTAGTGTCCTCAATGAAACTGAGTTTGTTGTAGTGTATATGCAATAACTTGTAATATTTCCATTTTAAGCTTCTTTAACAATTTTATTGTTCTAGTACTGTAGAGCTGGCTCGAACTTGCATAGGGACTCCATACTACTTGTCACCTGAGATCTGTGAAAACAAGCCTTATAACAATAAAAGGTACTTAAAGTGATGCTCAACATATGGTCTGTTTTAAACTTCTGTCATACTCTGTATAGTAGCCTTGAGAACACCACTGCAAAATCAGTAATGTATGGTTAGTATGTATATTTGTAGGTTTTTAGTGTATGGTGAAGGAATTATAAAAGCACTGTTCCTATCTCATTACGAGAACTCAAGGAAGAATCACTTTATGGTTTCCTCTAGTTAGAAAGAGAGTACTTTCTTCCCTTTGTCATAGTCTCTTCCTGCAGAACTACAGCTAATAGTATAGAATGCGGGCTGCATTCTCAATAAAGAAGCCAAATTCACATAGAGACCCATTAATTTCTTTGAAATGCTGCAGCCACCTAGCTTAGATGTAAGCTGCTAGTGGATTATGTGATCTGTTGTTGAAGACAGTCCCACAATTGTACCAAGGGAAAGCTCGCAACCAGGAAACACTGTTTACTTTGCTATCATACTTGATTGTAGTAAATTAATTTTTTCATTCTATAATATTTTTAAAGCATGTTGAACTTTTCAAAATAAAAATAAAGGGAATGAATTTTATACCATCCTTTTAAATATTAAATTTCTTTAATGATAATTCAAAGTAATTGTTTAAGCAACTCTTTTCTAATTTAAAATAGCTTCTTTTATTATCTAGTTTGAAATTAAAGGTAAAAAATACTTTCTAGAACACATATGTCCCCCCAAGTTCTTTGTTTACTTTAAATGATTAAATAAATAAATAGATAAATTCTGAAATTAAGAGGAAATTTCTCACTTTTGTCTTCGCAGTGACATTTGGGCTTTGGGATGTGTCCTTTATGAGCTGTGTACACTTAAACACGCAGTGAGTACTACTTGTTATGCTTTTAAAGTTGTTATGATAGTATACTTAAGTGACCCCAAAAATTCCACCAGAGAGCTCCTAAACCTGATAAACAACTTCAGCAAAGTAGCTGGATATAAAATTAACTCAAGCAAATCAGAGGCCTTCCTATACACAAAGGATAAACAGGCAGAGAAAGAAATTAGGGAAACAACACCCTTCACAATAGTTACAAATAATATAAAATACCTCGGTGTAACCCTAACTAAGCAAGTAAAAGATCTCTTTGACAAGAACTTCAAGTCTCTGAAGAAAGAACTTGAAGAAGATCTCAGAAGATGGAAAGATCTCCCATGCTCATGGATTGGCAGGATTAATATAGTGAAAATGGCCATCTTACCGAAGGCAATCTACAGATTCAATGCAATCCCCATCAAAATTCCAACTCAATTCTTCACAGACTTAGAAAGAGTCTAAGATGAATGGCAGATTCATCTGGAACAACAAAAGACCCAGGATAGCCAAAACTATTCTCAACAATAAAGGAACCTCTGGTGGAATCACAATCCCAGACCTTAAGCTGTACTACAGAGCAATTGTGATAAAAACTGCATGGTATTGGTACAGTGACAGACAGGTAGATCTATGGAACCGAATTGAAGACCCAGAATTGAACCCACGCACCTATGGTCACTTAATCTTTGACAAAGGAGCTAAAACCATCCAGTGGAAAAAAGACAGCATTTTCAGCAGATGGTGCTGGCTCAACTGGAGGTTAACATGTAGAAAAATGCAAATCGATCCATTCCTTTCTCCTTGTACAAAGAGGTTTGATTTTTCTAAAATGCAATTTTAAACTGGTTTATTCTTATTATATATTTGCTGTTATTTTGTGCTTTTTATCACAGACATTTTTCTAATGCTACAACATCTCATTTTTCACATAAATTCATTTACTGTGAATTTGTATTTTACCCTAATATTTTTAATTAGTTTCATTTTAGCAAGTTCCTTCAAAACACCCATATTTAGCAGGCTGTGATAGAAATGCTTGTAATCCCAGTACTTGGGAGGGTCAGGGCAGAAGAAATGTAGGTTCGCAGCCAGACTGTGCTTCTCAGCAAGATTCTGTGTGAAAAACAAAACAAAAAACTAAATTAAAACCATTGAAATTCTTTGAGTTTGTTGCTGGAAGATATTTAAAGAATTTTATTTACTGTGACAACCTGAGTTATTTTTATGAAAGAATAAGCTGCCAGTATAGACAAGAAAAACAATAAAAGTGTGTGTGTGTTGTTGCTGTTGCTGCTGCTGTTGAAGTGATGCAGATGCTTGATAATATGGGAGTGTGCACCTGTATTATGTGTGTGAGGTTGAAGGTCCTCAAGGTGGTCCAAGGTCAATGTGGAAAGTCTTTCCTTGATTGCTCCTTGTCTTTAATTTTTGAGACAAGTTCAGAGAACCTTTTTGTGAACTTTAGGGATCCACCTGCCTCCTCCCACATCTTACCCCCCTGGAGAGTGCAGAACCAGCCATCTTTTACATGTGTTCTGTGGTTCTGAACTCACATCTCTGTGTTTACACAGCCAGCACTTTACCAACTGAGTATCTTCTCAGCCTCTTATCCAGATATTGTCACATTAAGTACACTTATAATGTTTACAATTTTCACCATTAGCACATTTTTAAAATAGTATGAAATATACCAAAAGGGAAATTTCTCTCAAAATATGTTTAGTTGTAATAACTTTTCCATTTTTTTGCCCTCTTTTTAAAGCATGTTTCCTCCCCTGGTGAAACAATACTGTATTTTCATCTCAAAGAAAACTTTAGAAAGTACGTAAAATTGTAAAGCAGGAAATAAGCACCATACGCAATACTAACAAGAAACAACTGCTTGTATTTGATGCTTTCCTCTAAGCTTTATTCTAACTTAATTCACAAATTGAATTACTTGTCTCCAAGAGTTCGCTTATATAAGCTGCTTTATAGCCTGCTCTTACTGTTCAGTATTATTTGAAGTCTGTTCTTATTCTATTTTTATTTGTTGAGATAGTCTCATATTTATATAAATGTGCCTTGCCACATGAAAATACATACTGTCGGAGGCTAGAAGAGTGCATCTGAAGGTGGTCCTGAGCTACCTGATATGGATGCCCAGAACCAAACTGAGGTTCTCTGCAAGAGTAGAAAACCCTTAAATTGCCAAACCATCTCTCCTGCTTCTTTGTTTTTAAATGCCTGCCTGCATAAACTCCTACTATATTGTGTTAACTCTTATCTTTTCCCTAATATGTTTCTACAAGATTGAATGGACTTACATTTTTACAAACAGAATGAAATAAGTTTCAAATATTCTAGGAGAGCTTAATATTTAATATTTAATATTTAGGAGTGCTTTTTTATAATTGATATCACTGGTCCCTAACTTATCGTAGGCATTTTGTTTTCTTGCTGTATATATTGAGAACATACCAAGATTAGTACAACTGTCCTGTTATTTTAACAGAAATATCAAAGCTAGTTATTTTCCTATTATGAAATCTATAATCTTATTTGTGTATATCATTACACACAGTTATGGATTTCTAATGACATTTTCATCCTAATGGTATACATATATAATCTCAGCCCTTGAGAAACAGAGACATGGGGATTACTACAAGATTTTTACTAGTTTGGTCTTCAAATTGAGTTCAGTTTTATGTAGGCCTACATAGGCCACTAAAACATAGACATTTCTGTCCAAGTAGAATATGATTTACCTTGACCATACTCTCTCTCCCTAGCCTCCCTCCCTTTTCCTTCTTCTCCACCCATCTAGTCCTCTAACTTTTCCTAGTTTTGCATCAGCTTCTGTATGTGTGTGTGTGTGTGTGTGTGTGTGTGTGTGTGTGTGTGTGTGTGTGTGTGTGTAAGAGAGAGACAGAGACAAAGAGAGAGACAGAAATCTAGTTTGTGCTTATGGAAAAAAATACAATATTTGTCTCCTGAGTTTTGCTTATTTTACTTAATATAGCAATCTGCATTTGCATGCATTTTCTTTCAAATTATATATACTCATACCTGAATGAAATTCATTGTGTATTTGTGTATATTGTTTTAAATATAATTTATGCTTTGAGAATCCCATACATCTGTGCAGTATATTTTGATTGTGTCTGCTCCCCACTCCCTCCATGACCCTTCCCAAATCCCCTTCTCCATTCCCCTCCCAACCTCAGGCCCTCTTATTTTCTTTGAATTTTAATTAACTTTGAATTTAGTTAAGTCCAATTAGTGCTGCTTTTAAGTACAAAGTAATAAGGCCATTTACTGGAGCTTGATTGACCTACCACAGGGGCATAGCCCTATAGAACACTGACTTTCTCTCTTCCAACAGCCACCAATTGTCAGTGGTTTAGCTAGGCTGGGGCTTTGTGATCTCCTCCCTATATGTACATATTCTTTATCCATTCATCTGTTGACATACACTAAAGCTAATTCCAGTTGCATTTTTAACTTCTTTAGGAAATTGTATGTGATATCCATGGAGGCAAGACTTAATTTACATTCCTACCAATAGCATATGAGAGCTCCTAGCCTAACACCATTTGTTGTTTTCTTACTCATAGCCATTCTGATTAGGACTGAACTCCCAATATACTTTTGATTTGCATTTACCTAGTGGCTAATAGTATTAAACATTTTTATGTGTTTAGTGGCCATTGGTACATACTCTTTTGAGTACTATTGGTGCATTTCATTTTCCCATTCATGAAGTCTTTAGATATTAAACTGTCCCACCTGTGTATTCTTTTTATTTCAGTTTAGTTTGTGTTTAATCCTCAAACATATACCTTCCTATTAATATTGCACACCCCACCCACCATTGACTTATTCTTCGGGAAGCCTCGCGTCCTGCAAAAGGATAACGTTGGACGGGGCCTAAGAATGAAGTAGCTACGAGCTCTCATATGTGTTTACTTACTTTACTCAGTGGTTTATTTTTTCTTCTAGTTGTTAGAGCAGAGGCAGAGTAGGTCTTAAATGAAGACTACTTGGCTGCATAACTTTATCATCTTGATTATTGTTACATTTTATAAAATATTTATTAATATTTATACCTTACCTCTTGGCATGTTGCATTAACAATTAGATTTTACTCTTATAGCAAATTATATTATTTTACTTTTTTGAAGGCAGTCTTTTAAAATTATAGGTAATTAAGTAAAGTTTACAGAAAGTGTATTAATTGTATTACTTAAGAGAGGGTTATATTTCTATTCTGTATTAATGGAAAAAGAGCTATTGATCATTACTGATATTCCCCATTTCAGTTTACAACGGTTTTATATATGTGCATCTATTTTCTGGTTTTTAGTTTGAAGCTGGAAACATGAAAAACCTGGTACTGAAGATAATATCTGGATCCTTTCCTCCAGTGTCTCTCCATTATTCCTATGATCTCCGCAGCTTGCTCTCTCAGTTATTTAAAAGAAATCCTAGGGATAGACCATCAGTCAACTCCATATTGGAGAAAGGTTTTATAGCTAAACGCATTGAAAAGTTTCTTTCACCTCAGGTATGTGTCACGTTACCCCTAAAGTTAAACAGTAAGGTTTTGGTACCTAATGCTAGGGCTGTAGGGATCACCACAGAGCCCAGGCTGAGACGCTCTCCTCAGCCTGTATTGGGGGTACCCTTTCGTTTCCCACTATTTATTACTGAAGTTATTAAACCTTCCTGTGCTTTGCGTTTTTTACCTCTCACCTGTAAGCTATGAGCTCAGAGGTATACAAATATTGTAGGGTGGCTGCAAGAATTAAACAGTAATGTACTACAGTGCTTTCTGTCTAGTACATACCCACTCAAAGTCCTTAATATGCATTATCAACGTATTGATTACACTAGGTACATATATCAGCAAAATTTACACGATTATGGTTGTCTTTGATAAAGAGGTTAGAAACTGTGGTTATATGGGCATATATAAATGCATATACTATATTGCTGTATCGCATAATTTTTCCTCTAGTGTTCAACTGTAGGTGCAAAACAAATATTTGTGGAGATAATTTATTTGGCAGGTTTTATAAAAAAAATTGTCAGATCAAATGCCATCAATTACTCAAATGTGATCCAATTACTAAAATTGGAATTATTTGACTTTTCATGTTTATGGTGGCCTATATTAATTTAATCCGCATTGAGTTCTTTTGTAAGTAAGATAGGTATCAAAAGTATAACCATGTAACTTATATAAGCTTCTGGCTTAATAGAACATTCCTGAGAACAAATGATATCCAGAAAGCAAGAGATGTTCATTTAGCTAACTCAGCTTTGGAAGTCAAAGGTTACTTGTATAAAGCATGGCAACAGTTTCTGAAATGTGGAGTTCTACAAGACTTCTTTGTTAAAAATAATTCTTTCAAAGGCAGTTTAGATGTACTGTACTGTTATTTTTTTGGCAGCAACCAGATGAGAAACAAAGGCTTCATTTAATCTTATTGAAGCCACCTCCTTGCCAGTGTAGTTAGAGCATAGCTTCAAGACTAAAACACTGCAATGAAAGGAAAGAGATTAAAGCCCCAGTTACCAAATGTAATGTGCAAAAGAGAGGCAGATTATGGTTAATAACAAATTGAGTATCTAATAACATGTGCTTGATATATTTCGCCCCTTCCTTACTGGTGTTTAAGCACTACTTGGATTTAAAAAATCTTGCATTTCGTTCCTAACATATATACACACATATAGAGACACATATCACTTGTTCTTTGAGTGAGGTGCTTTATGCTTTAACATAGGAACTATTGATTCTAATATCACTATAATGATCTATATTGCTTCGCTGCAAGCCTATGATCCTTCTGCCTCAGGCTTGTGAATTTCTGTATTACAAGACAACTTTTATTTTCAAAACAATTTATTTCAAAATAAATATTTCAAAATATTTCAAAATATTTTTTTCAGTGCCGTTGGCCAAAGTTAGTGGGGCCCAGTTCTCATCCTTATACACCCTAGCAGTTTCTTGCATGTAGCATCACAAATTAGGGGTAAGCTTTGACTCATTAGGGGTACAGTCTTTGTCTATCATACCTGTCTGTGAGGAAGAAAGTCTGCCACATCTGAAGAGTGCAACATCACAGCTTTTGGCCACCTGTTGAACACTTGGAATGTGACTAATGTGACTAAAGAACTAAGTTTTAAGTTTTTAATTCAGATACCCACATACTGGTAATGGACTACATTCACATGGTATTCCAAGATCTTCGTGAGTTCTCTACATTCCATCTCTCAATTTATGAACATTTGCATAGAACAGAAAGATCCATATTTGAAGAATTGAAGAATTACTCATATTGAGGGTAAATTGGAGATCATAAAATACCCATTGACCAGGCCTAGGATATTATAGTCTTATAATCTCAGCTGCTTGGGAAGTCTTGAGGCAGGAAAGATCCCATGTTTAAGACAAGCTTAGACAATTTAAGGAGTTCCTATATCAAAAGTGGGGCTGGGCCAGGCAGTGGTTGTGCACGCCTTTAATCCCAGCACTTGGGAGGCAGAGACAGGCGGATTTCTGAGTTCGAGGCCAGCCTGGTCTACAGAGTGAGTTCCAGGACAGCCAGGGCTACACAGAGAAACCCTGTCTTGAAAAACCAAAAAAAAAAAAAAAAAAGTGTGGTTGCTAGGCTGTGAAGAGTACCAAGGATCTAAGTTATTGATGGAGTACTTCCCCAAGCGTGTGGAGCCCATGTCATTCTCACACATGCACCCTAAGTTGTCTTTTAACCAGACTTCTGCTCATGTTTGTCTTCTGCCGCACTAGTTCTCAAATACAGAACAGTCTCCTAGAGGAATTTGCTGGGTTCATTCACAACCATCTCTGCCTCAGTGACTTACAGGATTGATGGCGTTGGTTTGACACTTTCAGTACTACTGCCATAGGGATTCTTCAGGAGGAAAAAGAATCTCCTCAGGTTGGAGATTTGTGCCTATTGGATGTCTTGTCTATTGTTGAGTAGTCTTTCTACTGTGTTTTACTTCTCTGGAAAAACTGAGGAAATCCACTTAACATTATTCTCCAATACAATAAAAATAAGCTCAGATTGAGTTAAATCTTTGTTTGACATCATAGTTTGACATCGTACTGGAAAAATGTGAGTGAAAGAGAGAAAATTACTTGTGGAAAGTATAAATATTTGTTCACAAAATATAAATGCTGAAGAGTGAGTAATGGGATATTTATAATGTGAAAAGAGACAGACACTGAAAATATTTACCAATGACATGTTTGCGGATGAGTGTCACTCATGTCAGGTGGTAAGTTGATTCACAGTAAACTTAAATGGCATTTCCAAGAGAGCATCTTTTGAAAGTGACACTTGAACACTTTTGACATAAATGAGGCTATGGATGCATATAGGACGCATACAGAACTCAGCAATCCTTTCGTACATGAAGTTTTTGTTAAGTTGCTAGGATACGAAAAAGGCAAGTAACGTGCTGTACATTAGTCTAGTTTGAGAATGAAAGACTGGAGGAGTAATAAAAATACATTAGTAAGACTAGCAGGGATACGTGAGCAGTTAGCAAGAGGGGAGTTTGCTGGCTGCATTACTGGATTTTAATCAGTTTATTTAGCAATATTTGTTATTGGAAGAAAAATACATTGTGACTGATGGGTAGCTTTTTTCTTTGTTTGCAAAACATATTTCATTTATTTTTATTTTATTGTTTCTTAAAGTATTATTATGAACTACCTTTTTAAATTTTCTTTTTTTCATTTATTCATTTTATATATCAATTGCTGCCTTCACCCCTAGTCACTCTCTCCCACAATTCTTCTTCCTTCTCAATTTTCCCTCTCCCATAGTACTTTCCTCAACCCTCCTTCCCCTTCTTTTCTGAGATGGTGGAGGTATATCAAGCTCACCCTGGCATATCAAGTCTCTGCAAGGCTAGATGCATCCTCTCCTACTGAGGCCAGACAAGGCAGCCCAGGTAGAAGACCATCTCCCACAAAAGGCAACAGTTTTTCCCACTCCAGTTGTTCAGGACCCATATGAAGACCAAGCTGCACATCTACTTCATATATGCTGGGAGGCCTAGCTCCATCCTGTGCATGCTCTTCAGTTTGTAGTTCAGTCTCTAAGAGCCCCCAAGGGGCCAGGTTAGCTGATTCTGTTGGTCTTGTGGCGTTCCTATCCCCTTGGAGGGTCCTCAGTTCTTCCCCTACCTGTTCCTTCAGAGTCCCCAAGCTCCATCCAGTGTTTAGCTGTGGGTCTCTGCATCCCTCTGAGTCAGCTGCTGGGTGGAGCATCTCAGAAGACAGCCTTGCTAGACTGTCTTGGCTGCAAGCATAAGAGTATCATTAATACTGTCAGGGATTGGTGCTTATCCACGGAATGGGTCTCTAGTTGGGCCACTTACTGCTTGTCCATTCTCCCAGTCTCTGCTCCATCCCCTGTTCCTACTTGTCTTGTAGATTTTGGGTTGAAAGTTTTGTAGATAGGTTGGTATGCCTATCACTCCACTGTGGTTCTTGCCTTGCTACAGGGGGTAACTTCTTCAAGTTCCATATCCCCATGCTTTGAGTGACAGCTAAGGTTGCCCCCATTGATTCTTGGGTGCCTCCCCTTTCCTAGTTCTCTGGCATGTGTTCTAGATGCTCCCTTCCTCCCTACCCCCAGCAGTTGTAGATTTCCATTCATTCTCATGACCATTTGGCCATCTCTCCTGTCCCTTCCTGCACCTGATCCTGAAACACCCCCCTCAGCCAGTTCCTTCCCTCTGCCTCCTATGACTATTTTATTACCCCTTCTAAGTGAGATTCAAGCTTCCTCACTTGGGTCTTCCTTCTCGTTTAGCTTCTTAAGGTCTGTGGAGTATGGCAAGGTACCTGTATTTTATGGCTAATGTCCACTCATAAGTGAATACATACCATGCATGCCCATTTGGGTCTGGGTTACCTCACTCAGATATCCTCAAGTTTCATCCATTTGCCTGCAAAATTCATAATTTGTTTTCCCATTGTGTAGACGTACTACATTTTTTTAATCCATTCTTTAGTTGAGGGACATTCAGGTTGTTTATAATTTCTGGCTATTACAAATAAAGCTGCTATGAACATAGTTTACCAAGTGTCCTTGTAGTAAGGTAGGACATCTTTGGGGTATATGACCAGGAATGGTATAGCTGGGTCTTGAGGTAGAATTATTCTTAGTTTTCTGAGAAATTGCCAAATTGATTTCAAAAGTGGTTGTACAAATTTGCGCTCCCACTAGCAATGGAGGAGTATGCCCCTTGTTCCACATCCTCAACAGCATGTGCTATCATTATTTTTTATTGTAGCCATTCTGACAGGTGTAAGGTGAAATCTCAGAGTTGTTTTGATTTGCATTTCTATGATGACTTTGAACATCTCTTTAAGTGTTTCTTGGCCAGTCAAGATTCCTCTGTTGAGAATTCTTTTTTAAGCTCTGTACCTCATTATTTATTTATTTATTTGGTTGTGTTTTTTTGAATTGTTTTTGTTTTTTGTTATTTTTATTTTTTCAAGGCAGGGTCTAACTATATAGCACTGGTTGTTCTGGAACTCGATGTTCTAGGCTGGCCTCGAACTCACAGAGCTCTATCTACCTGCTCTTTCTCCAAAGTTCTGTGACTACAGGTGTGCACCACTGCACTCAGAAGTGATATCTTTTCTAACATTTTTTTCTCTTTCAATCTAAGCTTATTGCAGAAGAATTTTGTCTAAAAACGTTTTCAAAGTTTGGACCACAGCCTATCCCAGGTAAATTACATTTCACATGAAGCTTTTCATCTGTTTGCAATACTCAAGACTAGATATGCTACAAATAGGTAGAGAAAACAAATTGGGATGGTTTTAGAATAAATTTAGTCTAAAGTAAATATTAAATTTCTTATATTTAGTACTATACAATAATTATTATTAATAAAGTTTTTATTTGCTGTCTTATTTAGGTGAAATCTGACTTGAAAATCTTTATCAAAGCTTAGCTGATATTTTGAGAACATTGTCCACTCTTTTTTTTTTTTTTTTTTTTTTTTTTTTTTTTTTTTTTTTTTGGTTTTTTTGAAACAGGGTTTATCGGTTTATCTTTATAGCTCTGGCTGTCCTGCAACTCACTCTGTAGACCAGGCTGGCCTCGAACTCAGAAATCCACCTGCCTCTGCCTCCCAAGTGCTGGGATTAAAGGCGTGCACAACCACCGCCCAGCTGTAAAACATTTTTTTTTCTTTTAGATATTTTCTTTACTTACATAAAACATTTTTTTAAGAAATATTTTTATATTCTAAATTTTTAAAAGTAAATTATTGAGAGGTCAACTCTTTTACTGAAGGTAAGTTTTATTTCAATTTTGACCATTTGATTGACCATTGTCCTGTACAATTTATCTAGAGAACTCAGTTTTTAATATATTCATAGATACTGCTACTATGCTATAGAGGGGTGTGTGTGTGTATGTATATATGCATGCGCGCACATACTCTTGTATGCTGTGCTCACGTGTGAAAGGGTGCATGTGTGGATACATCACTTGCCTACAGCCCAGTCTTGGGGCATTTTTGTTCAGTTGAGGTTCCCTTTCCCAAAATGACTCTAGCTTGTGTCAAGTTGGCATAAACTAGCCAGCACAGTTTCATAAGAGTTGACTAATTTATATGAATAGTACGTGCTTTGAAAGTATTTGTAGTACTGGGTTTTGTATGTTATATTCGTGTGTGTGTGTGTGTGTGTGTGTGTGTGTGTGTGTGTATGTGTGTGTGTGTATGTGTGTGTATGCGCATGCACATTTTTGTTTCTGCATAAATTTCTCTCCTTTTACTCCATGTTGGAGCCTGAGGTCAGGTGAGTAACCCTCCCACTCTCATGCAGTGCCTGGGAGCACTTGGCATCTTTGCCTTAAGAATGGTCATTTTTATGCTTTGGTGCCGCCAGTCCGTTTCTGGTGTATAGAGCACTTACCTTAGATTTTCTTTGTTTGTATTTTGTGTTTTGTTTTGTTTCCTTTTATAATATAGTGATATCTTTTTTGTAAATCAGGCTGGCCTTGAACTCACAGAGATCTCTTGCTGTTTTGATAAAATTAGCCAAGTTACACAATTATGACTTCATGGTACATAGTGAACCTATATATATGCCAAAGAATAACTTCAACAATATGTTCTAATTTGATCATATAGTTGAATTTCTCATACTTCCTAGTTTATAGATCAGCATATTTTGGAAAATCTTTACCTATCACTTTACCCTATTATTATCAGTATGAATTGCTCCTGATGCTCTAACATGGCATCCTATGTCTTATCCCATGGCTAATAATCTTTTTAGTTTCTGTCTTAGGTAGGATTTCTACTGCTGTGATAAAGCACCTTAACCAAACAACTCGGGGAAGAAAGGGGTTTATCTCCCTTCTGTTTCCACATCACAGTCCATCTTCTAATGAGTCAGGCCAGGAACCTGGAGACACACATTGATATGGAGGCCATGGAGGCATTCTGCCTACTTTCTTATAGCTCCCAGGACCACTACCCCAGTGGTGTTGTTTGCCCATATCCCAGTCTTGTGGAAGCATTTTCTTCAACTGGGGTTCCTTTTCCCAAAATGACTCTAGCTTATGTCAAGTTGGCATAAACTAGCCAGCAAAGTTTCATAAAAGTTGACTAAATTATATGACTAATGTGTGCTTATAAAGAATTTTTTAGAAGAAACATTACTCCAATTTTAATAAATACTTTCATGTTTTGATATATTTTCTTGTCATAACATGCTCAATGAGTTTGAATGAGACTATATTATAAACAGTTTTTTATACACAATATAATATAGTGAGCATTTTCTAATAAATTTTTCTTTGAAGATGAATTTAATGTTAGCTTTTCATTGTGAACTACCATTTAATTTTTCTCTTTCTCCTTGTAAAAATGAATACTTTGGAAGAGATTGATTTAAATTATATTAGTACATACTAAAACCCTGAGCTACAGAGTGGGCTGGAAAGGAAAGGAAGTAGTAGCTCCTCAGGCTGTGGGCGAGCTTCACCACAGGGAGCTCCACCAGAGGGAGCTTCACCACAGGGAGCTTCACCACAGGGAGCTCCACCACAGGGAGCTTCACCACAGGGAGCTCCACCAGAGGGAGCTTCACCACAGGGAGCTCCACCACAGGGAGCTTCAACCAGAGGGAGCTCCACCACAGGGAGCTCCACCACAGGGAGCTTCAACCATAGGGAGCTCCACCGCAGGGAGCTCCACCACAGGGAGCTTCACCACAGGGAGCTTCAACCAGAGGGAGCTCCACCACAGGGAGCTCCACCGCAGGGAGCTCCACCACAGGGAGCTTCAACCAGAGGGAGCTCCACCACAGGGAGCTTCAACCAGAGGGAGCTTCACCACAGGGAGCTCCACCACAGGGAGCTTCAACCACAGGGAGCTTCAACCAGAGGGAGCTCCACCACAGGGAGCTTCAACCAGAGGGAGCTTCACCAGAGAGAGCTTAACCTGAGGGAGCTTAACCTGAGGGAACTTCACCACAGGGTGCTTAACCACAGGGAGCTTAACCAGAGGGAACTTTACAGAGGTGGGGCCAGGAAGGATTTGAATGAGGGATGGGACTATATAGACTATTTGACTTGCAAATTTTTTTATTGAAGTTTATCTATTTTCTGAAACTTTGAGGGAGGTATTAGCTTATTCAGTTCTTGTGACAGCTTCATACAAATATATAATGCATCCTATAATTCTACTGTACAATTTATCCAGAGATGTCAATTTTTAATATATTCACAGATAGCTGCTACTATGCCCCATAGAGCTGTGTGTGTGTGTGTGTGTGTGTGTGTGTGTCTGTGTGTGTGTATGAAAGGGTGCGTGTGTAAGTACATAGTGAACCTATAGGTATGCTGAAGAATAACTTCAGGTGCCATCCTCAGAAATATCCTTACTTGTCATGGAGCTAACCATTAGGTTATACTGCCTGGCCAGCATGGCCTAGGGGTCTGCTTGTCTCTGCTTCTCCACTAATGAGATCTTAATTTCAAGCCACCACTCCTAGCAGTTTTATATGTGTGTTAAGGATTCAACTCAGTCCTCATGTTTGTGAAGCAAGAACTTGCCTATGGAGCTACCTTCCCAAAAGCATTATCTTTGAATAGTTAGTTCTATTTTTTAAAAAAGCATTGATATGCCGGGCAGTGGTGGTGCACACCTTTAATCCCAGCACTTGGGAGGCAGAGGCAGGCGGATTTCTGAGTTCGAGGCCAGCCTGGTCTACAGAGTGAGTTTCAGGACAGCCAGGGGTACATAGAGAAACCCTGTCTCGAAAAAACAAAACAAACAACAATAAAATAAGCATTGATATTGGCTAAAAAATTTAAAAGTTTAAAAGATTGTCCATGATCGTGAAAATGAAAAAGTACCATTCTTGAAGACTTTTGGCACTAAAGGTTCAATGTAAAGAATTACTAGAAAAGAATTGCTTTTCTTTTCGTGTAGGTAAAAGACCAGCATCAGGACAAGGCATCAGTCCTTTTGTCCCTGCTCAGAAAATCACAAAGCCTGCTGCTAAATACGGAGTGCCTTTAACATATAAGAAGTACGGAGATAAAAAGTTACTTGAAAAAAAACCACCCCCAAAACATAAACAGGTAAGATACTTTTACAAACTGCTTGATATCAAGTTCAGCATGGCCCCATTTAATAACAGCTCCATGAGTTGTCTTGATACTCAGAGTAGTCTTCATTTCCTTACTAAGGAAAGTTGTTCTGCTTCATCCATCCTCTCTATTTAGGAGCCTTACAGAAGCCTTGGGCAGCCGTTAAGTAGATACACTGAGTAAGCAACTGGTGTAATAAAAAAGGTAGCATTATAAATGAAATCCTTCTTGAACATTTGATTGAATGCATAGAAGTAAGTACCTTTGATATTGTTGTAAAATAGTAAGACATTTGTGTATTTCAGAATTCACAGTCAAATAAATCAAAATCTTAGAGCTATATAAGAATATGATCATATGTGTGACAGTCTCCTATCTCATATTAAAAAATTAAGGTCTAAAACACTGAATACCATGCCTGAGATCACAGTAATAGTTGCAGGACATTGGCATTTTTTAAAAATTAGGTGAATTATCCTAAAATCATTTAAAATGATTATAAAAATCAGTCCTTCAAGTTATGTATAATAAATTAACATGGAGTCAGGAAACAGAAGCTACATAATAATTTGACCATGGAAACTTTAATGTAAATCATTATTAGATAGTTTGGGGAATTAGCCATTAAATGTGTCAAGAGGAATATAAAATGGGAATGACAGATATAGGAATCAGCTGCTATCCTAGCACTAAGAGAATACTCAAAGAACACAAAAATTAAAAATTTTCCCGCTCCATTCTTGAAGTTTATTCAGACCTTATTTGTATGGGGCATGACTGTAAGCCTATTTGTGTTGACATCCACTTCAGAACCACAGTCTGGCACTGGTAAATTATCTGCCACAGAGCTGAGGCCCCTGGGATGCTGTCTAGATGTTAGTAAGTGTACTAAGAAGCCTATGTAGCTGACATACTCTGAGAGGCCTACTGGAATATTCTAGTGCTGCTTAGCTTTCTGCAAAGCTGATAGAATACCAGCAGAAATCCGGAGGAAGCTGTCTTTGTGGTACTGCTAAAATTCAACTGGAAACTGACAGGATATAGACACAACTTTTGGAAGGTACCTACAGGAGTGCGTGACAGTGTGTTCCCACATGCTGCAGTAACAGATAAGAAGCACTGAGCAGAAGAGACACTAGTTCCTCCTGTAGTGTCTCCACCATTTGCTAATGTGCTAGTGAACAAAGGAAAACTTAGCATGCCCGCAGCAATAGTGGAAGCAGGGCTGTGTACAAGGGCAATGTAACTGGCATGCTGGCTCTATCAGTTTTATTTATTCAGCTATGGACCAGTGCCATCACATCCTTTTCTGTCTTTGGTCATCAAAAGAAAGCCAGGACTGGAAGACCTTTCTATTTCATGATCTTTAAATCCTCTAAAACTCTGATCATGCCCAAATCTTCATACCTCTATATTACTGTTAGATCTTTTCTTTTCTTTTTTCCCTTTTCTTCCCTTTTCTCCCCATTTCTTCCTTTTTCTTCCCTTCCCTTCCCTACCTTTCCCTTCCCTTCCCTTTTCCTTCCCTTTTATTTTTTCTCTTCTCTTCTCTTCTCTTTTCTCTTCCCTTCTCTTCTCTTCTCTTCTCTTCTCTTCTCTCTTCTCTTCTCTTCTCTTCTCTTCTCTTCTCTTCTCTTCTCTCTTCTCTTTTCTTTTCTTTTCTGTTTTGTTTTAAAAAAGAATTTCTCTGTGTATCCCTGGCTGTCCTGGAACTCCTCTGTAGACTATTGTGGCTTTGAACTCACAGAGATCCACCTGCCTCAGCCTAGAGCGCTGGAGTTAAAGACACACGTGCACTATTGCTAGCCAGGTCTCTGATAGTTCTTAAGTTCTTCAGCCACATAGTTTCTTGTATGCCAAACCTTTGAAGGTAGCCCTTGCTCACTTTGGACCTGGGATTCTCCCTAAACTCACTAGCCTTGCTATGTGGCGTCTTTCTCCTAAAACTGGTTCTAGGCAGTGTGGTAATGCTTTCCTTATTTACAGCAGACCTTCCCTGCTCCAGTGATCATGATCCTTCTAGACTCTGTATTACCTGTTTCTGTGCTGTAGTAGGGTCATCTGCAGACCCGTGTTCTTTTTAAAGAGTTGAACATCTGACTCACTCACAGTTTTCTTAATATTGTCATAATTTTAGATGGCTTCAGGATCCCAAAAAGATGATATAGTGCATAACTTTTATATTCTTGCTCATTCTCATTTATTTACCTTGTTTCTCACCTTACTGTAGAGCATTCTGGCAATATCTTTAATCCTGTAAACATCAACTCTGTCCTTCCATTTGTTCCAAAACTCTCAGCTCTGCCTTCACAATATATTGAGTTGTTCTTATCATTTCTTCTGCTTTAGCTCTAGCCACTTCCATTCTCACATAGGTAGCAATGTCCTAACCAGTTTCTCTGTTTCCATGTGTTGAGGGCTGAGAAGACTGACCATTGTGTTAGGTAGAGTGAAGCTCAGTTTTTCATCTCAGTCATCGACCCCTTGGCAATGGTATGTTATGCTCAGAGCCCTCAGACAGCCTTCTGACCTCTCAGTGCCTCATTTCCTTCTTCCATGCTGGTAGACGGCAGCCCTGATCTAAATTGTTTTCAACATGCTCAGTGATGCTTGCAAAAGTATGGGTTTTTTTCTTGCTGTTTTCTTCCATGACTGTGATAATTTGAATGAGAATGGCTACCATAGGCACATATATTTGAATCCTTGGTCCGCCTTGGATAGGACTGCTTGGAGAGGATTAGGGTAATGTATGGCCTTGTTGGAAGAGGTGTGTCTCCAGGGGGACAGCTTCTGAGGTTTCAGAAAACTCCTGTGACTTCCAGCGTTCCCTCTCTCCCTCATGGTTATGCACCAAGATGTGAGTCCTCTGTTGTTCCTGCACTCTACCTCTGTCCATGCCATTGTGGACTCATGCCCTCTGAAACCATTCCCAAATTAGACACTTTCTAAGATGCCTTGCTTATGGCGTTTTATCACAGTAATAGAAAAGAATAATAAAAGATAACTAAAGACAGTGTCCGTATTCACAGTTCACTTTGTGATTATACAGTATCAATAATAGCCATCCCTCTTCCACATTTGTAATCTGCATTGAGAATCTATTGTGCTTTGTTTGTTTCCACATTTTTACCGTCAAATGCTTATTTGTTTAGTAATAGTACTTCTCCTGTTTCTGTGTATAAACCTCACAAGTATGATGGTTTTATTATATTGGTTACCATAAATTGTCACTGAAAATATATCCTGTCCTATAATAAGCTTTCCATAAATATTTATTGAATAAGTGAATAAATGAGTGATAACTTAGGCATAAAGTCACTTTGAAACCTTAATTTCTTTCAAAGAAATGATGTCCACCATCTTAGTGAAACTCATGCTAGAAAAATCATCTTGTCTTTATTTGTACTTTTATTAAGATTTTATTATTACTTTTATGTGTATGATTGTTTTGCCTGCATGTATGTTTGTGCACCACTGCATATATAGTGCCCATGAAGACTAGATGACAGCATTGGATCTCCTGAGACTAGAATTACAAGTAGTTGTGAGCCACCATGTGGGTGATGGGACTTGAAAGAAGGTCCTATGGAAAAGCATCAAGTGTGCTCTTAACCACTGAGCTGTCTCTCTCCTGTTCTTGTTGTCATCTGTAGCAAA
>NW_022196905.1:200457214-200470327 GCF_008632895.1 Mastomys coucha
ACCAGGCTGGCCTGGAACTCAGAAATCCACCTGCCTTTGCCTCCCAAGTGCTGGGATTAAAGGCGTGTGCCACCACCGACCAGCAATAGTAAACTTCCTTAATCACACCAGAGAATATTATAAAAATTATTAAAAATGAATTTTCATTAATATTTTTTTAGTTAGAAAAGACCCATAGCTTGCTAGGATCATTAGTAGCTAAAGACACTGAAAGTTAATACAATCTCTTTACCTTTCTATTATAATCTAGAAATTGAAATCGTTAGATTAGAAACAGGCTCATGGACGTAAAAATGTATACACTAGATCCGTGTCCAAAGTACTGCCATGTAAATTCCATGCTCGCACTCAGGTGAAACGGAACCCTCACGGTTCCACCTTTTCCTACTGCTCTGATCTGTATCATGCTCCTAGATTCAGCATAGCAGCTAAGTGGGACCTCTCTCCAGTTACTGACCATGCCCTGTAAGCACGTTGTCCTCTGTTTTGTTTGATCTGTTCCCTCACCTCCTTTTGAGTGTTTTTTCTTCTTTGCCTTTTGTAGGCTCAAGTCCCTTCAGTATTGCACTGTTTTCCTCTAAGCCCTTGCTGAGTAAAATACTTGTGCCCTCATCTCCTATGATTTTACTATGGGAACAATAAAGTCCCTTGAGGGGACAAAGCCTACAGGAGCCACTTGTTTACACTGAGTGCTCTAGCTTTCCCTTCTAGATTGACAAATAGGATGCTGGCATCATGGCAGCACTGGCATTTATAGTTAAAATTTCCCAGTGATCAAGAGATAGAAACGTCATAAATATGCTAATACTCTCCACAGACCTTTTTCATTTTTTTTTCCTCATTGTATCTTCTGCCCTTTCCAATGAACAATAGGACAGACTTCCTTATCAGAACTTCTTCAGTACCTTGTGTATACCTTTTAATGTCATGTTTATTAGAATGTCATCTCTTTGGGCAGTTTTATACATGTTTGCCCAAAATTGTAAGTTTCTCGGTTTTTTTAAATGAATAGACAACTGAATGAATTAAATTCCTATCAGGAAAGCAATGCCCTTTATTTTCTAACTATACTAAATAGGATGAAGGGACAAATAAAACCCCTACTTTTAGGCACAAGTAAACCAGTGTTCCTTGAGATGTTTCTTCGTCTGTGAGAGTGTGTGTGTGTGTGTGTGTGTGTGTGTGTGTGTGTGTGTGTGTGTGGTATATAATGTATGTGTATATATGGTGTATGTCTGTCTGTGATATATGTGTATATGTGGTAGCTAGCCATCAACTTCAGGTACCTTCTGCCCCTCTACACTTTATTTCTTGAGACAGGTTCTCTCAGGAAGCCAGAAACTCACTATTTTGACTAGGTTACTGGCCCACAGCTTCTGAGGTCACAGATAAATATCGGAAAGCCTGGCCTTTATGTGGGTGCTAGGGATGCGAGGGTCAAACTTACATCTTCATACTCCACAGTAGCACCCTACCCACTGAGTCATTTCCCATCCAGGGATTTAATGTATTGTTGATGCTTTATAGTAAGTATTTCAGTGTGGAGTAATAAATAAAAAACAACTTTTGAAATACTTTCTTTGCATACATAGATAATTTGGGTGATAACAATTTGGTTTCTAGTGAAGCATATTGGTATTTGAAGTTATTTTAGCATAATCATGATAATTATTTTTTTCCATGAAGTATTTTGATAAATTTGAGATTGACTTATTGTGCTTTTGTTAACTTTGAAGAATAAAAGAAAGGAGAAACACATTTTCAGTACCCAAACAGTGCATTTCTTTAAGTGAATTCTGTGTATTGTACTTATTACCATCATAATTGCATTATATTCTGTTGCTATGGAATCAGTTAAGTTGACTTCATTGCTACAAATATGCCTTTAAAAAGTGTTATGTTCCATACCAAAATTTCCTTTCAAACATGTTTCATTTTTTCTAAATAGATTTTTAAAAAATATTAATTAAAAGTAAATTTATTTCATAGATAATTTTCAAAACATGTTTATTCCAAATAGTATTTATACATGCAACCCATGTTTAACACTTGTAATATAGACATGCATAACTTGTCTGATTTCTTGGGGATAAAACTCATGTTGGCCATGGGTAAGAGAGGGCAGACATATTTATGTGTTTAAATCAATAAGAAAGACACACTTGCGTGAGCTTGTAAAAATAGACTTGTTTTACCTCTTGGCCATACACTAGTCTATAAAAAAGAAGTAAATGGGGGGCTGAATTAATAGTATGGTAAAAGGTCCCTTTTTGGCCAGGACTGAAACCATGTGGATTTTTTGTATAGCTGATGGAATCAAATAATGTGTTTTTATTAATGCTTCCTTCATTTTCAGTTAATGTTCAATGTACACAAGCTGCATGCTGTGGGAATTTCATATTCCTAGTACTAATATTCAGAATAATAGATTCCACCTGTCATAACCTGAGTGATGGAGAAAGTGGCTCAGATGATAAAGGCTACCAGCTTTGGGGTTTTAAGGCAAGGTTATTGCTTTTTAAATTGTTTTTTGGTTTTGTTATTTTCAAGACTGGGTCTTTCTGTGTAACAGCCTTGGCTGTCCTAGAACTCACCTTGTAGACCAGGCTTGCCTGCAACTCACAGAGATCTCCTTGCTCTGCCTCTGTCTCCTAAGTGTTGGGACTAAAGGCATGTGCCACCAAGTCCAACAATTTCCAAATTTTCTTTAAGAAAATAAGCCTGATTTTTCTAAGCCAACCCATTAAAAACTAAATAATAACCAACATTTGGCATATACCATAACTTATTTTAAAAAGATTTAACCTAACACAAATTTACTGTATAACAGGACTATTTGCTTGTCATATTTTAAGTGTGACACAGAACACACACTTACAATGGTAAAAATGATTTTATTCTGTATATTTTACTACAATAAAAGGGAATAGAAGTAAAATTATGAAAATTTTAAAGAATTATAGAAAAAAGTAAAAGCATAGCAATCAAATGAATAGGAAACTTGTCAAGCGTTGTAACACGGATATAGACTAAGAAGCAGCAGCGGGTTTTGCATTGTTCTGGTATTCTGAAGCAGGCTTTCACAGCCTCCTCCTCTCCCAGAACCCTTGTTCTTCCTGTCCTCCTGAAGGGCTGAGGTGCTGTCAGCTAGCAGCACACTGCCTGGCTGGGAGATTTTAAGTAAACGCCTATTGTTGACTTCCTGAATGATTTCTTTTTAAATTATTTTTCTTAAAAGAGGCCATTTCCCTGAAAAACTATGAAACATCTTTTACATTCAAATTTGCAGTAGTTTGTTGGAGGTTTACATATTTTCACTGGAGGTGCAGGCGTTTCTTTAAAGCTGCAGGGACTCAGCCACCAGAGGGAGCTCCAGGAGCATGTTTTAGCAGTGGGCTCCCTTTAATTTTGTTTTTGATTTTTTTTAGGTGACAGAAAACAAAACAATTTCCTTAGTACAGTATTTCTGTCTATTCATTCTGAAAATAGATGATCTCAGAGGGCCAGCTTGGCATATTTATATCATAAATATTCTCTATGTAAGACAATAGAGAAGGTCAAATGACTAATATAACTCATCGATAATATGCAGCCATCTTAAACACCTTCTTCTTGGCTAGACAACTCACAACAAAAGTCTGACAACCTGAATTTAATCGCTTCTGGAGGAGGGGAGTCATTCTTCTTTGGGTGTTCACCCCTAATATGTTGCTGGTGATTCGTTGGCTCACCCCACACTTATGGGCATATATGGGTTATTAGACTCAGTTATAAAAACAAAAAGGACAGGAAATTAAAATAGGTGTGAGGGGGACCCAGGAGGAATTGGTGAGGAGAGATGGGAAGGAATGTACGTGATTCAAATCATGTTGGGGCTTGGTGATACAAAAAGTGTTGGGGTATCCATGATAAAAATAAACTGAATACATATTAAATTTTAAATAATATTAAATAAGATAATTATAAATTATTTTTAAATAAATCATTAATAAAATATTTTTAAAATATGCTGTGAAAACAAAACTAGTTGATGATAAGGAACCCATTTTCATGATATCTTTGAGGGTCATGTACCAGTTTTTTAGTAAAAGGCATATCAAAAGGTAATATAATAAATTTTGAAACAGTTATGACCGTATTGGCTTTAACTTTAACTATTTTAAACTTCCACAAATTTGTAATTTCCAAACGAGTATCTTATCTAATTTATTTAATTCTTAGTTTTATTTTATTTTTATTTTATTTTATTTTATTTGTCCAGGCCCATCAAATTCCAGTGAAGAAAATGAATTCTGCAGAAGAAAGGAAGAAAATGTCTGAGGTATAAAGATACATATCTGCTTATTTTACAGCTTTTCAAAGTAGTTCTTAAGACACCAGCAAACCCACTAATGTTATAGAGCAGCGCTTCTCAACCTTATTGCAGTGACCCTTTAATACAGTTCTTCATGTTATGGTGATGCCCAAGTGTAAAATTATTTTCATTGCTACCTTCCCCACCCGTCCCCCAGACAGAGTTTCTTTGTATAGTCCTGCCTGCTGGCTATCTTGGAACTCACTCTGTAGACCAGGCTTGCCTCGAACTTAGAAATCTGCCTGTCTCTGCCTCCCAAGTGCTGGGATTAAAGGCGTGCGCCACCACTGCCCGGCTCATTGCTACTTTCTTACTGTAATTTTGGTACTGTTATGAACCATAATGTAATATCTGAAATGTGACCCCTGTGAAAACGTCATTTGATCTTACCAAGGGTTACAACCCACAGGTTGAGAACCACTGCTATAGAGCCTCTAACCCTTGCTACCTTGTTTCTTTCAAATACTTAACAATATCTTTGCTTTTTTCATTTCACTTCTCTTTATTTCTTTTGGTTTTATCTCTCTTGTTGATATATTTTCTTGATAAAAGTATAAAAGGTAGAGATTATTGATAGAGCTGTGTGGTAGTGGCACATGCCTTTAATCCCAGCACTCAGAGGCAGAGACAGGCAGACCTCTGAGTTTGAGGCCAGCCTGATCTACAAAGCAAATCAGAACAATCAAGGCTACACAGAGAAAACCTGCCTTTAAAATATATATTTATTGATATAAGTGTTCTCCTTTTGTTTAAGGAAGCAGCAAAAAAAAGAAGGTTGGAATTTATTGAGAAAGAAAAGAAGCAAAAGGAACAGGTAGTTGTTTGCCTTGTGTCTCTCCCTTTGCCTGGCTTAGAGGATAAGAACCAGGCTCTGAGGAAATGTCTGAAACTGTTACAGATTAGGTTCATGAAGGCTGAGCAGGTGAAGAGGCAAGAGAAGCAGCGGGTAAGAGACTCTCCACAGTCCAGCTGCCCCTCCCCACACATGCCTATGTAAGGAAGCGCACTGATTTGAATGCTATTGCTAAATGTATTCTATATGTTTTATATTAAATAGTTGAAATGGTATTTTGTTTATTTTTCTTTCCCCAAAAGTTGGAGAGGATAAATAGGGCCAGGGAGCAAGGATGGAGGAATGTTTTAAGGGCTGGTGGAAGCGGTGAAGTAAAGGTAGGCATTTGATCCCAATAGAGTGCACTGTTTGTCTCCAGTTTCATCTTCTTCTGTAACATGTGTGTGACTAGCTACTTTCTTCATATAGCAATGTTTATCTAGAATTCTGTAGCATTTATTATGGTTTATTCCTTATCTGTGTATATTTAATATGTAATGAAATAATAAAAATTAATTCATGTGTGACATTTATAAAATCGGTTAAAACTTTCATGTGGTGGCTGTAATACAGATACCCCCTCAGGGGAATCTCACAAATCAAATACAAAATCAAATATGCTCATTAGAATTTTTCATATAACCTTGAGAATTAAGTTCTCAGAAGGTTTCCTTAACTGGTCACTGCCAGAGTCTCCAGGATGACTCCCCCACCTCCCATGCTCTTCTGCCTTACTTATGCTGAACAGCAGGACTAACTTCTGAAGTGTGTGTAGCCTGCTGTCTCTCATGTCTTTGTCCTCAGTCTCCTTTTCCACTGCCACTCTGCCTCCATTCATTTACCTGAATAGCCAATTGCCTCAACAGCCTTTTACCTAGATTCTTCAGTTCATGCATTCCCTTTGGGCAAATGTGACTCTGTAACCTTGGATAAGTTAACGTTTTTGAGTTTATTTTCAAAGCCTAGTGCTTCTCTGCTTTCTCAGAGAAATGTCTTCAGCCATCCCTGTTCTGTCAGCCTTCTTCTTCCCCTTTGCTTTTAGAAGTGCCAGCTTGTATTCAGTACTCATAAGCTTAATCCTCAGTCCGGGAGATTCCCCTTCCCTAGTGTGTGCACCTTGAATTCCCTCCCCTAGAGTTGTAAATAGAACTTGCTGATGGTACCTCCTTTTACTAAATTACATTATGTGATAAGTGGGCACTCCCATGATTACATAGACTGAGCAGACTCCTTTTTAGTAGACTGGAAAGGGAAAAGAAACATAGGGACATCTGTGTCTGCTGACCTGGAAGGTAGCCACCAGCATGGCTGTGGCAAGAAAGTATAGATGGCTTCTGGATTATAACAGTGATCTCTAGCCAGTAACTAAGGAGAAAGTGGCCTTAATTGTGAAGCGACATTCCCTAGAGCCAGAGAGCGCAGATATACTGAGCCTCAGATGTGAATGTAGCCCTCCCTGGCTTACAGCTAAATATGCCTGCTTAAATCATCTACCTAAATCATATACCTACCTATCTACCTAAATCATATACCTGCCTAATCCAGGGAATTAAGTAATAAATAGATAATATTTTAAGCTTCTTAGTTTGCGATGTTTTGCACAGCTGTAGGAAATGGATGCATATTCCTTTGTACTGTCTTTTTCTTTTGAAAGTGAGCCAGCTATTGCTTAGCTTGCAGTTAAACTGTCAGTTCACTTGTCTGTTGCTCCCACTAGCCTCTCAGTGTTGGAGTAGACAAGAGGTGGTTATCAAAATGAACTGCTGACCATTCTTGTTTCTTCTCTCAAGAGTCATGATGTGGACAAAAGTATGTTTTGTTTGTTTCACCTGTCTGTATACATATGCATATATACTGTCCTCAGTATGTGTTGTTTTCTGTCTTTCGAGCTATTTTTCACATCATAGGTCAGTAATTCAGTTTGAATCTTTTTCCACAAGTCAGTACTTAGGTAAATGTTATATAATGTAATGTAAGCACTTCAGTTTTATATGAATAATACTTAGTATTTCCTGGTCAATAAGCAGTAACTCAGGATTTGGTGCGTGGTTTTGTTTTTGTTTGTTGGTTGTTTTTTTTTTTTTTAATTTTTTAGATAAAAATTTATTTTATGTATGTGAGTATACTGTTTCTGTCTTCACATACACCAGAAGAGGGCATTGGATCCCATATTACAGATGGTTGTGAGCCTCCATGTGGCTGCTGAGAATTGAACTCAGGACCTCTGGAAGAGCAGTCAGTGCTCTTAACCACTGAACCATCTCTCCAGCCCCCATTTGTTCTGTTTTTCAAGACAGGCTTTCTCTCTGTTACTCTGACTATCTTGGAACTCTCTCTGTAGACCTTGCTGTCCTTGAACACAAGAGATCTGACAGCCTCTACCTCCTAAGTACTGGGATTAAAGGTGTACACTACCTGGCTGATTTTGGTCCATGGTTAAAAATTAGCTTATTCTGAATTGAACTGTAGGCCAGGACTCTTACCCAGCATTTGTGCTAAATTCACCAACAGTATTGAGAATTTTCTGGTTGCTTCCTTACTCCTTAAAAAACATTTTTTAAGGTTTATTTATTTTATTTTATATGTGTAAGTATTTTGCCTGAATGTATGTGTGTGCACCACATGCGGTCTATTGGCCACAGAGGTCCGAAGAGGGTGTCACATCCTCTGGAACTGGTGTTAAGTTGGTTATGAGCCACCATATGGGAGATGAACTGAACCCATGATATGTGCAAGAGACATTATTTTGGATAGTTAGGTGCTATGTCTTTAATAATGTTTGCTTCATTTTATAGAATTCTGTAATGCTTCCATGATACTAGAAGTACATATTAATGTTTGTACCTGTTCCTAAGTTTAAAATATTTACTATGTCAGACTCTTTGATTTCTGCATAGTTGCCAAGGACCTGGAGTTACAGTGTAATGTGAGTCATTGAAATTCCCAAAGGAGAGATGGATGAAAACTGAAAATTAAGATAATTCAAAGTCAGTGTTTTTATTATGTATAGACATTGTTGCTCAAAAGTATAAATATATGACTTAATTGGACAGTTACAAAATCCAAGACTTCTTGGTTATGTGCCACCATGCCTGGCTGGTTGATCTGTTTTCAATGTATTACTTACCGATTCTTTTTTTTAAATACATAATTTGTACCTAGTTTTATCTAGTGATCATTATATGTAAGAAATGTATCTCTTTTTAGAAGATACATTGTAGGTTTCTTCTTTAGTAAAAGCCTGTTTATATGTAAAATAAAATGTATCAGCCCATAAACATGCTAAGCTAAGGAAGATAGACAGAAGAGTACATATTGTATGCTTGTCTTCACTTGCAGTGTTAGGAAAGGCAGTCCACAGCAGAGCAATAGAAAGAGCAGTGCTTTGTCATTGGCTAAAGGGACGTAAGGGCTGTCTCCTGACGTCAGTGTGATAGTAGCTGTAGTTACATGAATAAGTATGTTCACCAGTACCATCAATTTAGTGCCAGACAAGTTGCTCCATGTGTAAAGGTGCTTGCTTACCACCATCCTGGTAACCTGTGTGGGAGGGATCCCAAGGATCCACATACTGAAAGGAGAGAACTGGCTCCTGTGTGTTGTCTTCTGATCTCCACACATGCCCCATAGCATCCAGAAGCACAAATGTATACACACAAATGAGATGCTAATGTCCATCAACCTATGCTTGTGACCAGGATTAAGTGTGTACAAGCTGGGCCTCTGTAAAGGTGATACTTAGAAGACTGTGTTGCTTCAACATTCTGACACAGTATTTTTGACATTTTGTATAGACATTTTCAAAGATGTTTACTTATGCTTACTTTACTAGAAAGAAACATTAGAATTATTTAAAGTCAAGATCTTAACCGTTGAACAGAGTAATCAGTTGTGTAGATGTGAGTACCTTTTAACAGAATTCTAACTCTTAAAATTAATATTTTTAAATTTCAATTTTATATCTGTGTATGTGCATGTGGAGGTAAGTCTGTGGGTGGAGACCAAAAGAGGGTATCAGATCTCCTGGAGCTGCAGTTAGAGGTTAGAGGAAGCTCTGAGGCACCGACTGTTTGCTGTGAACCACCTCTTCCCCTCTGACCCCTCTCCACCCCCTCAGTGCGTGTTTTGAGGATGTATGAGAAGACCACTAGGATGCAGCTTTCTATTTGATTACCTTTCTGACTTCTACCAACTTTTATTCTGTCATTTCAGTATCTTTTTTTGTTCATTTGTTTGGTTGTTTTCTTTGTTTTTGAGACAGGGTTTCTCTGTATAACAGCCTTGGCTGTCCTAGAACTTACTCTGTAAAGCAGGATGGCTTCAAACTTACAGAGATCCACCTCTCCTTTGCCTCTCAAGTACTGGAATTAAAGACACATGATACAATGCCCAGCTTGAACTGATTTTGAAAGTAGACTTTCTCATAAAATTTTATATATAGTATCACGATGTTAAGACAAATTTCCTCTCATTGGACTTTGCAGAATTTTTTTTTATTTGATTCTAAAATTGGTTGTTTTGTTTTGTTTCATGGAGGGAGAGTTTTGAGATAGGTTTTTTCTGTGTAGCCTTGGCTGTCCCAGGACTCACTTTGTAGACCAGGATGGTCTCAAACTCAAAGATGCACTTGCCTCAGCCTTCTGAGTGGTGGGATTAAAGGTGTGCACCAATACCACCTAGCTTTAAAAGGCACACTCAACTTACTCAGATCTCCCAGTTTCAGTACTATGAGATCATTGATGGTTTTTCTTCTAGTGAACTTCTACCTTTATCATTTAGTCATTTCTGCAGAAAACGCACTAGTCTGTTCGGCATTTGCCTTTTCATTGACAGACTTTTTACCCTGCTGTCATAGAGCAGCCCCTAGTTTTTCTGCTTTTGTCTATCATTCCTACTTATGTGTATAGTACTGATGATCTTAAAATGTTCCATTACACTGGAAAGTTTATTTCATGAATGCATTGTCCCAGGCTCAGTACAGCTTGGCTGTAACAGCTGTTCCTTTCAGTGTTTAATGCTCTGCTTCCCTACCTTATATTTGTGTTTATGATCACACTTCTTTCCTCCCCCTATTGCAGCACACACACAAAACATACATATAGTTTATTTTAGTTACCTTGATTCTTGTCTGTTTTTTTAAAAAGATTGTTATCAAGATTAGGCTAAACTATCTTTCTCCAAGACTTTAAAAGTAAAATAGATTTTACGATGGCCATCTTTTTTTCTGGTTTGTTAATCTACTTACTGCTTCAGAGTACACCTACTTTATTCATTTATTCATTCACTGTATGACTAGAACACTATTTTACTTTTGTGTTTTTTACCAGTTTGTTTGAAAAATATTAAGTGTAGGTATGTTTCTCTTCTATATGGTATAAAGTATACTTAAATTATGTATTTACCTTCACATTTATTTGGTGAAGAGATGTGAGTATATCAAAACTCACATGCATAGTTAATTAAAATTTTAACTATGATATCACATTCTGCTTGACTTTGAAAGCATATATATTTAAGCTTCACTGAACTGAATCATGAAATGTAGAATATTAGCATGTTTTAAAAGCTTCATAATAAAGATTAGGTTTTTCCATAGTATGAGAATTTAGTGACATCTTAATATTTTAGTTTGCCACATTAAGTTATTCTTTACTGTTATAGCCAAGAATACTACTATCTGATTGCTTATGTAGGAAAACCTTTTACTTTTGGCCATGCAATTATTAACATGTTAAAACTAGGTAATTGCTATCTTTAAGTTAAGCATTGAAACTGACTTTTTCTTTTAAGGATGGCTCAGGCCTTTGGCCCTGTAAGATGAGCATGGCATGTGAGGGCTCTTTGTTTATTCCCCAGGCTTCCTTTTTTGGCAGTGGAGGGGCTGTTTCTCCATCGCCTTGTTCTCCTCGAGGCCAGTATGAACATTACCATGCCATTTTTGACCAGATGCAGCGGCTAAGAGCAGAAGATAATGAAGCAAGATGGAAAGGGGGAATATATGGTCAATGGCTCCCAGAAAGGTATGGCTGTGCTCTGCTGAGGCTGTCTATGCTTTGCTTCAGAGAAAGTCACAAAAGTCACTGTGGCTATTTGTCTACAGAGGCGTTCCACCTGGAGTTCGTCCAGGATTTCCCAGTGGGGCTTCAGGTCACTACCATTGCCCTGATGCTGATGCTGTTAGGAAAACTTTGAAAAGATTGAAGGCCGTATCTAAACAAGCCAGTGCAAACAGGTTGGACTGTGATGATCCGTGCATTCATCCTATGTGCTTTTGTCTTTTGTCACACTTACACTTGTCATACCTACACTTGTAGATAGTTTTTCCCAATGTTTACACTGAACATTTTTGCTCTCTGGATATAATGAACCTTCATGTGTAAATTTGATTACACTATGACAAATGTGTAGCTCTTCAATTTATTCTGATTATTGTGACTAATTTTAATGTTTAGACAGAACATACTGTTCAAAGGATCATATGGTAACTTTCTGATGACATATTTCTTTAATAATTTCATCTGTTTGATTTGAATAAATTATAGCATGAATTTAAATAGAATCACATTTTTCATAAACCAGCAAAGCACATTTATCTTTTGTCTTTTCTTCATTCCCACTTTTCTCTTGGTTCTCTTAAAATGCTTCTTCTTCTCATTCATCTCTGATTTATATTTCTCTGTGATCTTTCATCACATTTTTTTCACTGAATTAACTTGATGGTAATTGACAATAGCAGTACATTATGTAAATTGTTTTCTTTAAATATACATATGTGTTTCCTTAGACATTCTCTAGGTAGTTACAGATGAGCAGGGAACACTATGAAATTTTAGTGAATTTTTCCTGGAATTTTAAAGTATAATGAAAGTCTTCGATTTGTTTGTTATAAAAATGTAAATATATTGAATATAATTTATAAAAATCATTGTTTTGGAGGGGATGTAGCGCAGTGGTTGGGGGCTTACTTACCATATACAGGATACTAGGTCCACTCTATAAATTGTGGGAAAAGTCATAAAAATAAATGCAAAATAATATTTTGATTATATTATAAATTTTTTATTTTTATTTTTTTACTTTTTAAAATTTATTTATTTATTTACATTATAAATTATTTGCAGAAGCCTGAGGTGTGGAAAATATAGGTTCCTTGTTAAAAAAAAAAAAGACAATAAACTCAGATTATATACATATATAATATATATTATCTTTACAATGCCATGAGTTGAACCCAGGGTTTCAACATGGCAGGTACCACTAACTTATTTACCTATTCCTGGTAAAGCAAATTTTATATGAAGTTTTTAATCCTACATTACAGATCTTTGTAGTATATGTACTTTTTTTAAAAAAATTAAATTAATAGATTTGACTTTTAAAACAATTTTATGTTTGCAGTAATACTGGGTAAAAGTCCAAAGTATATTTTTTCTATATATGTACAAACTATTTCAGTACCCTTACCAGAGTAGTAACATTTATTACTGCTAAGTAACTTACCTTATTCCTTAACATCTGAAGTCCATAGTTCCTTTACATTCGAAATCCCTCTTGGTAGTATATATATCCTGTAGGTTGTGACATATGTATAATTGCATGTACCTACTATTGCAATATCTTACAAAGTAGGAAAAGTTCCCACTTATGTAGCTTCTGACAAACACTTGTTTTTCTTTTATTTTCTTTTATTTTATTTTTATTAGATATTTTCTTTATTTACATGTAGATTTCTCCTTTCCCAGTTTCCCCTCCAAAAAACAAAGAAACTAACCAAAACAACAAAAACAAACCCCTGTTGCCTCCCTCCTCCCCATGCCTGCCACCCCACTAGGAGCTCTGAGGGTACTAGTTAATTCATATTGTTCGTCCTAGGGGGCTGCAAACCCCTCAGCTCCATTGGTCCTTTCTCTAACTCCTTCATTGGGGA